>NW_016690240.1:1680289-2158739 GCF_001604755.1 Lepidothrix coronata | reverse complement strand
ACAATTCTTGTCTTACAGAAACTAAAAATCAGCAATTTTGCAAACTAAAGCTGCTCGAACATTCACAATTATTGACTATAACTTGTAAAATTTTCTGTAGCAGGAAATAATTAATTTTACCTGTTTCCTCAAAGAGTCATTCATTTCCTTCAAGGTGTCAAATGACGACTTCAGCCTCCTATTTTCTTTAGTTATTTCTCTCAAGGCTTCTGTCAGCTGTTTAACTTCTGCCTCATGTCGCTAGAGAAGTATCAAGTTTAAAAACATGATTTAAAAGAGACTATTCTAAAAACACCAAGCTCCATTTTAGTGTTAAAATAATAGGACAGACTTTCAAATACCAAGTTTGTCATTCTGCATGGCCAAATAGTGAGAAAAACAAGATCTGTACTGTGTGTTATGAAGGATCTATACAGAAACAGAGAGCAACATGCACAGACTATAGCTCCTATTCTTTCCAGATTCTACCAAAACCAGACTATATACATATGTATATTTCTCAGACAGTTCAGATGTGGGAAATGTTTGTGAACTAAAATCAATGAAAAAGCTTTTATTTACAGCTCACTCAATTACAAAAAGTTGTGATTGTGTTTTGAGGTTTCAACTACTTTTTTGGCTTTGCTCACTCTCAATCATGCAGAGCAAGAAACTAATCCTATGCCCTGCAGACTAACTCTCGGGTTTACAACATAAGCATATGAATTGTTAACTACAACTTGCATATCCGCTGCCATTCTTCTCTTTCCCCTGAAACTTGTTTTAGATTTAATCTTCTCTGGACACCAGTGCACCTCTGAGTACCTCAGATTTGATAAAACAGCAAGGTTTTATTTTACTGAAAATATTCCAGCTATATATATACACTATCTTTCATTTCTCTCCTTCCATGAGTTCACTTTCTTCATTCACCTACTTGATCTCTACTTTTCCATTTCCAGTCATATCCTCTCTCCCTACATGTGCAAATGACAAAAATAAAGGACTGTAGAAATTTAAAGGATGTAAGTCCTGAAGAGATCCACCTCTGCATTTCTGCTTGGAAATTCAGTAATTTCCATTCCAGCTGTACAGAGAACCATCTACAGTTCCTCTTTTCCTCAAATGTTGCTCTTCAGCCAATAGGATCAGAACAGCTGTGGGCATGACATTCTTGTCTAAAGCACCTACACATATTTGCCTAAGAAGACACAGAATCATAGAATCATTTAGGTTGGAAGAGTGAGTCCAACCATTAACCTAACACTGCCAAGTCCACCACTAAACCATGTCCCTAAGTGCCACATCTACATGTCTTTTCATACCTCCAGAGATGGTGACTCCATCACTTCTCTGGGCAGCCTGTTCCAATGCTCGAAAATCTCCTAGGTGAAGAAATTATTCCTAATATCCAATGTAAACCTTCCCTGGTGCAATTTGTCATTTGACAAATTCTTTTTGTCCTCTCATCTGTATGAAATGACAGATCCCCTTTCCATACCAATAAACACACAGATGCTGCCAACATATAATGCACCCTATCTTATGGAATCTTAAGGAATGTTTCACTTCTGTTTTCTACATACACAGTGAACAGCTTTACTTGGAGTTCATAACCAATTCAGTTGTTAAGCCATAGGGTTGCAGGTGATGCCAGGATGTCTAACTCACCCACTTCCATAATCAAATCAGGTGGTGTCATCTGTATTTTAACCAGCTACACCATTTCACTCCTGCCAGATGCTTATCACCCCTGTTCTTAAGTTATCCAATACTAGGAACACCACAGTCTTGCCAATCTCCCTGTTCATATGCTTAACTGCTTTTGTTACATTTAGTTTTTCAGCCTTTTTTGTAGCTGAAGTCTGGCACATTCACTCTCAATTCATTCTGCCTGTTTAGCCCATGCACCCACTTATCATCCTCTGTTTCTGTTGCTGATATTTCTATTCAAATGCAATACTGTACACTCAGGCCTTGTGAACAGTATACTTTTTTCAGATCTACCCTCTGGCACCCTTTCCTCCTTTTTAACATGTAGTTTATCCTCCCTCAACAGCTTGTGGGAAAGGTTTACTTGCACACTTCAAAGAAATTTAATTTCTCAGCTTCTGGTTTTGACACAAAGTACACGTTTAAGGATTTCTCTTGGAGACCTCCTGGATAATAACTAAAACTTTTCACAAGACCTAAATTCAATTGCAAACACTCTCAAGAACAGAACAGTGTTATTAATAAGTACCTCTTCTTACAGCAAAATCATACCATTTCATTTCTTTCCACACTCCCAAAGTTAGGTTGATCTTCCTCTGAACTTTTTCAGCCTTTGGTTGCTAATGCCCTCTGCAATAGGTGTTATGTCATAAGGTCTCAATGTGTCTTAAAGCCTTTGCAAGGAAATCCATTTCAACTACAGCTAATGCAAAAATACTCATTTAACATACGTACAATTACAGATAGACCAAAATTTTTTCTCTAATACTGGTCATATAGCTGTCACTACTTTAGAAATAAGTGACCTCTTTTTTCTAACTTGTAACAGTAACATGTACTAATACATCAGACAACTAAATGCACCATTCTGAAACAGGAGTCATACAAAAATCCTAATAATATTGTTCAGTACTTTCTATATAAATCTTTCCTTTAATCACTTTAAGAAATAAGCAGTATTTCCAGCAAACATGTAATGGCTTAAGACAACTATAAACAAATTATATGGTATGTAGAGCAGTATCTATCATCAAATATATTTTTTTACCTCTTTTATAGCTCCAAATTTTGTGTGAACTTCTTTTTCAACACCTCTTATTTTAGCCAAAGCTGCTTCATGTTTAAAAAGCAATGCTTCTCGTTCTGTTAGACAACGCTCTTGTTTCTGGAGTTGTAGAGCATACTCCTGCTGTGCTGAACTTTCTCTCTGTATCAAGAAAAAAATGTTGAAACTACTTTAAAAACCCAAGAAGTTGTCACAAATTATACTGCATTTGAATTTTTGGCCCAGAGATATGGTTAGCTTTTTGTGAAACTATAGTGTTACATAAGAGCTTACTAATACAAAGTATCCTGATGGCCATCTATGTTCAGTTTCTTCACACGTTAACCCAAATACTGATGCGCTTTGGGATGGCTCGGCCTCCCAAAATACAAAATTCAACTCTATATTGTTGCTCAAGTACAAATCTAGACAATTAAACTTTGGCTTTTGCTTCCAAAATGTTTGGATAATAGTACTAACTGTAAGACAGAAGAGAGTCTGATGTGACTGTCTATGCCGAATACCAGATTTATTGTTTCTTCAATTAGTGGGAAGCATCCCTGAAAAAGTGGTGAGGGATAAAGAGATACAAAATTATTTTTATCTCATATGGTGCAAAAGACAGTCACATCAAGGAATCTAGCAGAAGCTTAGGAACTCTTACAGAGTAAAACCAGATAGGAGGTTCTTCTGTTAGTAGCCTAGGCTTGCTGGAGATGGACTGGTGGGATGAATTGAGGGTTTTTGCAAGAGGCCATGAAGGCAAGTGCTCTGGAAGAAGAACAGTTTTAGATGCTCTCAAGAGAAGCAACAGTTGTGGGTGCCTCCATGTCCATAGTGTGTTACAAGACAGTAGAAGCACTGTGTTCAAACTCCCTCAAGCTGAATCTACCCACCTACCTGACCTACCCGTAATCCAAGTCAAAGCACCATTACCAAATCAGTGAACTAATTTAGGGAAAGAGGCATATGAAGGCAGAGGTTTAGTATATAATTAATTGTGCTTAGTATAAAGTAATAGCACTAAGTAATAGCTTTAACACATACTCACTTTAATAGCAAGTTTTACTATGTACATAATTTCTCATTTCTTTATCAAAAGTAAGAATCTTCATAACATTATTCAACAAAAATTTTAAGGCTGAGTTCCTACCTGGAGTTTCTGATGTATGACAAATAATTCATCATAAATTTGACTGATGTGAGGTGGTATTAAGCCTTGGCTATTGCATGCCTGAGCATCAGTTCCCCTCACAGTTTTCTTTAACAAGCCACTGCCAATATTTTGGTCGCTATTTTCTTGTGTATTTGCAGCCAAATGAGATGGTAAGGTATGGCCTGTGAACAGGAACAAAAACATTTTACATTAAAAAAATTAGTCCTAGCTAAATAATTATATGACTGTTGTATAAAACCACTGAAAATGTATTTTAGGAATTCAGAGTAATAAGTATAAAGCAAGATGTATCAAAATGTGAAAGTAATCTAAAGAATTACGGAGAATTGCTCAAAGCAGTGTTACACAATTTGTTTGAACTGATCAGGAATCAATGGAGTTTTATAAGTAAAACTATGCTCTCCACTGCAATACAAAAATCCCAGAGATATCTGTATAGAATCTATGCACAGATCAAGTCATTGTGTCACCAGAATCTCCTATTATTTTTGTATGGGCTTCAGGCAAGTGATTTCCTGCTGACTAGACCTTAGGCTGACACCTAAGTTAACAGCAGAAGACTTAAGAAACTACTGGACACCACATGAGAAACTGTTCAACGTGACAGATTACAGTGTAAGGAGCTGATGAAAGATGCAGATGGCACAATGAGGAATGGCTGGATTTCACAAATAGTCAAATGGACAAAGTTCACAGATAACTGAAGGGAAGTATTGGGATCTTTTTGGGGAGAGACATCTTGCAAGGTCAACTGCACCTAAGTACCACATCAGGATAAGATTACCTAGGTAACAGTATCAGAAATACTAACTTGGTACTTTGCTGGTTTTTGGCTGGGATAGAGGCAGTTTTCATAGCAGTCAGTATGGAGCTATGGTTTAGATTTGTGCTGGAAACAGTGTTGATAACTCAGGGATGTTTTAGCTATTACTGAGCAGGGCTTGCACATCATAAAGGCCTTTTCTGCCTCTCACCCCATCACACCCCAGCAGCGAGGGGGCTAAGGGTGCGCAAGGAGTTAGGACAAAGAAAGGACAGCTGACCCCAACACCATACAGTGTCATGCTCAGCACATAAAGCTAAGGAAAGAAGGAGGAAGGCAGGGACATTCAGTGTAGTGGTGTTTGTCTTCCCAAGTCACCATTACATGTGATGGAGCCCAGCTTTCCTGCAGGTGGCACCTGCCTGCCCATGGGAAATGGTGGATGAATTCCTTGTTCTGCTTTGCTGGAGTGCGTGCCTTTTGCTTTACCTATTAAAGTGTCTCCATTGACAGCTCCAATGATCTGTTCTGCCTGGCTTCTGAGATTCCTTTTAGCCACTTTGGAGTTGGTTCTCTGTCTGCCTCCACTCTTTCACATACACTTTCAAAAGAACACATCAATGCTCCTCTAAACCTAAAACTCTCCACAAGAGAGGGCTACACTGATTCGCAAACTCCTCTACTTACATTTTCAAACATTTTCAGTGAATGAATGCCACTTGGTCCCTGCTACAACATTGTAGCTAGAATTTCCTGGGTTAGCTGAACAAAAGGCAACACTACCCATTGCTAGTTTTTCCATCCTTAGACTGACAAAAAACATCTAACTGAGTTGTAGTATCTGTTAATGTAGCTAGCTACTTAAAACAAAATAAAGCAAAACAAACACACAAACAAAAATCCAAAACCCAACTTGTTTCTTCATTTATATTATAACGTCAGCTGGCAACCAATTTCATAAAAGGTTGATCTCTTTTTTTAAAAATTTATGTTAGTATTGCTTCAAGTGCATCTGGACCTCCTAAAATAAGTCTAAAGGAGTTACTCATATTTAGGTGAAAGGTTAAATCCCCCCACCTAAAATACATTTTAGTTGATTGTTGTATTTCTGAATTGAATAGAAATATATTTACTAGAAAGTTTTTAAAATTACATGTTAAACTTCACACAGAGTTGCAAGAATATGTAAAATTAAATATTTATTACCTGTTTCCATGTATATAGCTGTATTTTGAATTGCATCGGTTTCAGAGCAAATAATGGACTTTTCTTCTATTTCTAGACCATTTGAATCACAAAAAGAATCCTGCTCATCATCAAAACTAAAAATACAAAAAAGCAATAATTTTAAATTACTCAGTTCCTTTCTAACATGCTACATAACTCAGCACTGAGAGAAGGCTGCATAAAAAGGTAAACATTGCTCAGTGTACGACTTCAATATTCGACTAATAACAAACAGCAGAGTTAAATCATTTGGATGGAAGGCATTATTACTCACAAGACTAACCACAGCAATTAGTAGTGTTGCTGACTTAAAAGTAGTAGCAATAACTAGGATTTTCATGTTGTAAGCACATGTATATGACAAGTAAAAACAACACTCTTCTCTCATCACAAACAACCAAATTTCTGGAAAATTAAAAATACTTGCCCCCTTTTTATATTATATTTTTCATATTTGGTGTAAAAAAGCTCTGAAAAGTAATTTTTTGGCTTTTGGAATCAAATTATCTCTCAAAAAAAAAAAAATCTGCTTATCAGTCTGGGCTATTTGGTTTCATCCTAGTTAATTTTTTATCACCTAGTTCAGTTTTTATCATCCCTGTATCCCATTAGCAATTTCAACATGCACACATCAGACTAAAAAATGAGACAGTACTGCTCATAAAAATCAACATCCACATTATCTCATAAGTTGGTCACAAACAATTCTTTACTCAAGAATACAAGAACCTTAACTTTTGCACAGTCCAAATATATTGTTTACTCATGGTTTATCTGGATGATGAGAGGAACTGAAAACACCTACTACCAATCCCGGTCTTTAAAACCTTTTAGGAAATCACTAGATCTGATGCTGTTCTCTCTTCCAGTTGCAGTAAATTCTGACTCTAAAGAACAACTTGACAGAGAAATAGCTGTGTTTTCCAGTGAGCTGTCCATGTCACCTGCAATACATAAAATTTTTATAATTTTATTTTGCATTTGAGAAGTTGACATTAAGAAATCAACAAGGGCCTATTAGGAGTGCTTGCCACATAATCATGTAAGTTTAAGAACCAAAACCACTACTGATGCAGCCTGACAAGTTAAGAATTATAAAAGCTTAAACTATAGTAAGAATTATTTAGCATTCACACCAGATTTGTCTTTCTGAAGTTTTAGAGCTTGCCTGCATATACTAGTTTTTCTGTGACCGAAGTCTGAAAAATAAATTGTTTTAGTCTGCTGCCCACATGCACCAGCAATGTGTTTCTCAAGAAGCCCAAATACATTCTAAATATTAAACATTTATGTATCTTTAAATTAAAGCTAAATATATGCATTATGAGGTGGACTGCTACCAACTACGTCAAGCAGGCCTTAAACACAAACAGGCTGTTCTAAAGAATCCTTTGTGTTCTTTACTCCAATGTTAACATTCCCAGGCTGGCTCCCAAGTATCACAAACCCCTGATCAAGAATATCTACCTATTTGAAATGCAAAATAATAAGTTTAGGAACCATACAGCTCTAGTATGTATTCTCCCTGAAAAAGATCAAAGCACCATTGCTTGCTATTACCTTTGTATACTAAGGAGCTTCCACTTTTACATTTGGTATGCAGTGCTCCCAAGAGGCAATCCTACAAGAAAACACAAAACCACTGTAATTGAGTAAGAATTTTCAGAGAAAATGTATGTTACAACTTAGATGTTTAACAGTTACAACTCCTTGTGACAGAATTCTTACTACAAACCACCAGCTTTGAAAAGGAAGTAGGTTTTTCTTCAATATATAAACATGGCCCTCATACTAATGTAGAGAGGCAAATATATTCCCTACAGTCTAATAATGAAATATTCATAGTGTTATATGTTAGAATATTTGAGCCTAAAATTTGAGCATATAAAGCACAATGAAGATGATAACATAAAATAAAGGCATGAAAGCAGAACTAGGTAATCACAGAAACAGTGCCATCTACCTTCATACCTAGGCTTTTCATGCCAAAGTTTCCTGTTCTACTTTTTCCTACTATCTTGTAACTACAAACTAAGAAAGTGAATGACAGAGGTTTTATGCTACATACTAAGAAAGTGAATGACAGAGGTTTTATGCTACAAGTAAAATCAATTAAATGTACATTAGAAGATATTGAAAATATCAGACTCAAGGTAGTTCTCATCATCTTAGTTGTTTCACTGCATCTCTCTGCTGTGTTCTAAATCAAGTGATCAACTGCTGTAATTTCTTGTACTTAAATTCCCACTTTCTAATGAAATAACCCACAAATGCAACATTTTCTTCCTTGCAAGCATTACACTTTAAAATCTCAGTGACAGTCTTTTAAATATAAGTTTTCAAAATTATTTTCTCTTGAAGCACAGTTGTGTAATTCAAGCAGAATATTCCCTAAGAAAAACACAGAATTTAGAGGACCATAAAATGCTAGTCATGTTGTAAATCCTTCTGCAGAAACTAACAGCATACAGCCTGATTTTAGCTGCGAAAGAACTCAAATCTTCACATCACATTTGGGACAGTTCCGGATCCTAAAACGGCAAGTCACACTTCCTCAGAAAAAAAAGGCTGGGTTTTGCAGTCATTTGACGATTCCCAGGACCAACCTGATATCCCAGTACAACTATGTGTCTAGCTCAAACCCAGCTTTCAATCTCTCCCAATCTCTGGTTGCTCATGGATATTTCCCAACATATGACTTCCTTTGCAGCATGAGTTTGAATTTGTTTCAGTGAAAGACAAACAGAATTCAGGCAAAACAAAGGTTCCTGGCCAGCAAGTATTCCTTCTATGAATTATCAAAGGCTTTTGAAACACTAGCAGGGGGGAGGGGTCTTTGCTGCTGGATTTTTAAGCAGATCAGTTTCCCAATCCACTGTGCAAAGCCAAATGTTTATGTGAGCACAAGGAAACAGAAGAACCACAGTCCAGTTCCCTCATTCATATCAGTGCAAAGAACCTAGCATTCTCTGGTGTAAAATAATATTGCTGCACTTTGGCAAGGGAATGATACCCATCATAATTTGCTGCCTGGTCAGCACAGCAATCTCTTTATGAACTACGGGTTTGATTCTCCTCCGATTGACTAGGTATGGAACACTTTCCTGCTCTCTGACAACAGAGCTAATCAGTAGGCTTCACAAAAAAAATCACAAACACTCCTAACACATTCTAAGGAAGGCTGCCAATTGCTGGGACTGAAGAGGATAAGAGAGAAATTACTTATCCTATTATACATATTTCATACATGCTTAGCAGACTACTTTTAAGACCATTTACATGTGATCTCACTCAAGTGGAAGGCACCAGAAGGTTTTAGGCAAAAAATAAGTGTCTTAGTAATGCATAAAATTTGGAATTGTAATTATCAGGGAAATTTCCACATCAGGCAAGGATGACTCTTCCGCACTTCTACTGTAAGGCAGTTAGAGCACGGGGATAGGACAAGAAAGAATACATAACCTCCCCAAGTCTGTTTAAACCCCACTTTTGTCCCTCAGTGCAGGGATATGCAACACCGCGGTGTTCACAATGAACCCTAGGGAGGGAACACAGCCCCCCGATACAGCCCCCTCCTCCAAGCCCCTCGGGAACGCGGCGAGGAGAAACGGATTTCCTCCTCTCCCTCCCCCCAGGCCGCCCATCCCCGGCCCCGCCGTCTCACCCCCGCGGGCCCCCGCGAGTACCGCGGCTGCAGGCTCCGGGCGGAGCGGCCGCGGCTGAGGCCGGGGGCGGGCGCGGTTCCCCCTCCCGCCATGGCGGCACCGCCGCGCTCGAACGAACCGCCGCCGCCCGCGCACGCGCAGACGCGCCCGCCGCCCCAGCTGGGGACGAGGGGCAGAGGCGACCCCGGGCGGGCAGGGCAGGGCCGAGCCACGCCCCTGACGGGGCTGCGGGGGACGGGCACAGCACTGGTGGTTCTTTACAGACTAATGGTTTTGTGGGGCCTTTAGGGAATCACAGAGTCACTAAAGGCTGGACAAGACCTCTGATCGTCGAGTCGAACATCTGACCGAACACCACCACGTCAACTCGACCATGGCACTAAGTGACACATCCAGTTTTTCCTTAAACGCTTAAGGAAGGATGACTCCACCACCTCCCTGGGCAGCCCATCCCAGTGTTTAATCATCCTTTCTGTGTAGAATTAATGTCCAACCTAAGCCTCCCCTGGTGCATCTTAAGACTATGTCCTCTCATCCTGTCACCCAGTGCCTGGAAGAAGAGGCCGACCCCCACCTGGCTACAACCTCCCTTCAGGTACTTGTTGACAGTGATAAAGTCATCCGTGAAGAAGTACTACTACTATCCTGTAAAAATAAATAAATACAAATCCAAATAAACTTAAAGCTGAATATACAAGTCACGTATTTCCCATTTACAGATCATAACAACTTAGTTACCTTGGAAAAAGTCTTGATAATGCCAGCACTGAACTGCAGAGTATCAGTTTAAATAAATCCCACATTTATCCATGCATACTCACTCTTGAGAGGCAAAATTTTTCAAGATACTGGTACTTAGAGCCTGCAGTAAGGTCTGAGAAGTTTAAAACAGCAAATAAACACTGAGCAGAGCCAGGAGAGCAGCAGAGCAGTAGCAGTGGGTTATACTACAGTATTTCAGGTAAAATCTCAGTGTTTAGGAGATGTTTTTTGTTAAACCAAGTCTTTTAGAAATATTTTAAGTACAAAAAAAAAAAGAGTTGGTGTACTTCTCTAGCAAAACATTGATCAATACATTTAATAACTATGCTCTCTTAAATCTACTGAGGTGATACTGAGAGACTCCAGAGAGCATGAACAAGCATCCAGCTGCCTCAGCTTGCATTCTGCACATTGAAACGTCCATTGATTTCAAAGGACTTCAGTGCACTGTCCAGCAATTTGCGTCTACAATCTGCACATTCAAAAGAGTTTCATGAGAGCAGGAAGCCAAATTATGGAAGTTTTTTTTTTTTAAACAAACTGAAGACATTTATTTTAACAAGACTAGGATTTTATTTTTAAAATTTGACACTTAATACAAATATGTCAGGATAACACAAATACACCTGAAATATGCCAGTGCCTGAACTTTATTTAACATGCAAAAAAATCAATTAGAACACATAAAAAAATCCAACTATAACCTGTAATTTTACATTTATACATCAGAAGTGTCCATTTTAAGAAGTTGAAATAATTAGTCAATAACATCTAAGTACTGATTTATACCGCTAAAACATTTGTTTACTGAAAGAAATAATTCTATATTTGCCCACAGTCTGTAATGACAATTCTTGCATTTACTAGCCCTTTAGGAGAACCGAAGGATTCAATCTTTTTCACGACATCCATTCCATCTTTCACAAACCCAAATACAACATGCTTGAAGTCCAAGTGTTCTGCTTTTTTAAGTGTTATGAAGAACTGAGAATTATTTGTATCCCTGCCCTTATTTGCCATTGACAACAATCCAGGACCAGTGTGTTTCACTTCAAAATTCTCATCTTCAAATGCTGTTCCATAAATTGACTGGCCACCTGTTCCATCATGGTTAGTTATATCTCCTCCCTTTAAAAAAAAACAAAAACAAACAAAACAAAAGGGGGCATAGCATTAACTGACAAGTCCCAAAACATAAACCAACAATTTTACTTCCTTTTTGTTTTTCTGGAAGGCAGTGAGTTTCTGGCTCCCTATTATTTGACTATACACACAGAAGTGATAATGTATGCTATCTTGTCTTTGAAGGAAAGCCTTAGTTCTAATTGAAAAACTTCTCACTGTACCTGGAGAAAATTTAGGCAAAGCAGACCAAATTTACAATATACTAATTTCATGTGATAAAATCTCACTTTGTCACACATATATGGTGCAGATAAC
Organism: Lepidothrix coronata; assembly: GCF_001604755.1. Lineage (NCBI taxonomy): Eukaryota > Metazoa > Chordata > Aves > Passeriformes > Pipridae > Lepidothrix > Lepidothrix coronata. The sequence goes on along the minus strand of NW_016690240.1, from coordinate 2,146,968 downwards.
CATATTAAAAGAAAATCTGCTCCTTATAGGATGTGGAATACCTTGAAACAAGCTTAAGCCCTAAAAGACCTAATGATGCTTTCCTTATCAGACATGGCTCTTTTGCAAAAACTTGGCACCTAAAGTGCATACTTCAGGCACAGGTGATACCTAATCAAGAGACAGGGTAACATTTTATTCTGGTTAGAAGCCATTCATGTATTACTGTCTAATTTTGAGTTTCTAGAAGGCTGTCTACATAACTCAGCTTCAGTGATGTAGTGACATCCTGAACATTAGCATAGCGTATATGGAAGTTGGTTCATTCTGCACATTATAAGTCACTAAAACTCAATGAATTCTTGATGAGAGTTCTAGGAAAGGAAAGGTCTGGTCTATGATCTATCTCCTAAGCCTTCAGCATTCATGAAGAACTTGCTAGTGCTACTGAATGCACACCAAGGTTTAAAACCAACACTGTCTACATGGGGGTTCGGATGCACTGCAGGCTGATACTCTTGGTGCAAAATTTGAGTATTTTAAGAACAGGCCACTGCATGACAATCAGATCTAGAAGACTTCTTTTAGATGGAAACCTGAACATCTAAATACTGGGAATATCAGTCTTCGAGTACACGCTACCTGAAATACAAAGTGTACCTTAAACTGTAAGAGAATCCTGGAAAGTAAGTGTTCTTAGCAGGTGAGCATACAGGAGCTCCTCTCTGTACAGAGAGAAAAATGAATGGTAGTTATGGGAACACTTACTTTCCTTAGTGTTCCTGTTCAGCAACAGGCCCCTTGCCCTTTCTAAGAGGATTTCTTTATCTCCACTTTTTATTTCCACACTAACGTGACACCGCTAGGTAACACTGAATCATGAGGAGCTGGCAGACACAGGTAAGCATCTGGCTTAGGGAAGCATGTGCTGCTTGCACCATTTCTCATCTCCTTGTAGGGAAAGGGCAGATAAGAGTATCCTGCACAGTGGATCCATGCTGCCAACATGCTATCCTGTAGAAGTGATTTTTTGAAGCGCCATCTTTAGTCAAGATGCATTCTCATTCTCTCGAAGAGTCTTCCTGTTATGCTTACCTGACACACAAAGTCGGTGACTATTCTGTGAAAGCGGGAGTTCTTGAATCCAAATCCTTTCTCTCCTGTGCACAGGGCTCTGAAATTTTCAGCAGTTCTTGGGACAATATTTGAAAACAGCTCCATGGTTATGTGTCCTAAAGGTTCATCATCAGCAGAAACTTCAAAATACACAACAGGGTTAGTGTCCTTTGACAGTCCTGCTGCCAGAGATAAGTGCCCCTTCTGTAGTTCTGACAAGCTTAGCTGGCATTCTTCAAACCTCCTCTTGAAAGAATTAGCCATTTCTTGGCTTTTAAATCGGACTGCAAGTTGCTCAACTTTTACTTCACCATCTGAAAATAAATCCAGAAAGAAGGTTTCTTTAGTTTTATCTTATAATCATTTCCTGGGAAAAACAAAGGCACAGAAACTACAGACCACTTAGGAAAAACAACAAAAACCACCTGAAAGACTCACCAGCATAATCTGTGGCTGTCCAAATTAAAGCATTGTTTGATGTATCAGAGGGCACTAAGTTCATTTCTTTGGTGATGACATGGTTTGCACAGACCTTAAGCACTTGGTCTCTTCTCATTAGGACTCTATAGTATTTCTTCTGTGTATGGAAGAGGATCTTGATCTCTCCAACACCACGCTCCTTCCACTGAGTAGCATCCCTGTCCCATCTGTAGAGTTTTGCCCTCTCTTTGAAGAGAATCTCTTCGTCTTCTTCTCCAGATTTTACCTCCACCTAGAAAACCAACACAGTAGAATGACTACCTGTGATTTCCTAGGAGAGATATTAAATAGTTATTACATACAGTTATGATGATTCTGACACATTACAGTGGAAAATTATTCAGTGTGGTCCCTTCTCCAACACAACATTCGTAACACTAAAGTGAGTGTGACATTTAGCCTTTTCAGAATTTAATTCCACTGTTTGAGATTAATTATAGCACTGCAATACTCCTTCACCATGCTGCATATGGTTTTGGCAAGTTTCCCAGGAAAGTTTCAGGTTTGCTCCATGATACGCTTACTGAGAAGGGAAGACGCAGTACTATTACAATTGCAGGAGTTCTTCTGAACATTGTTTAAGAACTTGATATTTGCATTTGAAGAGAATAAACACCAAGTCCAACAAACAGGCCTGACAGATATATCTCCCTTTATGTATGCATATTACGGCCTCTAACCTCCTTTAGTTAGCACATCTTCCAAAGATAAGGAACACTTGAGAGAACTGGAGAAATGTGTGATGAAAAACATTACAGAAGTCATAATACGACACACAGATGAGCAAAAGCATACTGAATTTTGAAGAAGGTGGTTGAAAGCATGTTACAAAATAAATCAGATTAATACTGTTCAAATTAAAGAATGCTGTATGCTGTTTATATATGCTCTATTTGCCTCGCTTAATAATTTTACTAATCTATAGTTGAATTATATTATTAATAGAAAGGCCAGACATTATGACTAGCATCAAAAGAGTCAGAAATGGTTATTAGGCACACTATGGCTAAATACCAAATCAAGACATAACTGTGTGAAGCCTCACTGCATAAGTCGTAATTCTACCTTCAAAGTTTAAGGTTCTACTTCTTGAAAAACAATTTATTTTCCAAGCAACAAAGTTAGTTCTCTTAGCCTTCAGGTGAACTTAACTGTGTATCTTTTTGCTTAGGGATCCTAAGAAATATCTTGCCTACCTTAGAGTAAAAATTGTAAGTTGCTATAGCTTCCACAGAACTGAATCTACAAGCCTTGATACAAAGCCACAGCTGAATTGTATTGGCACCAGCAGTTATCCAGTTCTCCTTCCTGTTCTTCAGCTGTGCTATATAATGTTTTGGTTTTTCTAAGTTATATGTACAAATTTGCATTCTGATCAACACTCAGCCGAGGTATAGAGAAATCCATGTTTAAGATTTTAACTGAGGCACCAGACCCTTCCCCAGTGCTACACTGTACTAGGATTTAAAACAGCAGGTGTTTCTACACAGCCAGTGTAACATATGCAGAACAAGGTGCACATAACACAGAAAGTAAAGTTAAGCATGTCTGCTAACATAACAAGTTTTTAAAAAATGTTTTGCTTATCTTAATGTTGTTTTATATTCCAGAAGTCATCTTACCTCTGGTAAAGACACAATTGGCTCAAAGTGGATATCATCACTGTGTACCACCTCATCATCACTACCACCTTCATCTTCATCTGCTTTACGGGCAGTGTCTCCAAACACAGCTGCTCCTGTATTTGCCCATTTGAAGTTTTTATCTACAATTAGGAGAGTTACATTTTAAACTTTGTGTCATTTTTTTTCTTCCTGATAAAAACTTGCAAAAAATTGTTGTTTCTACAAATCAGTAGAAATATGGTACATAAAAGTTTTATTGTATGAAGCAGAAGCCCAGCTGAGGTCTGCCTCAGAGACTAGTCCAACTCACCTTTTGAGCCAAAAGCGAAATCTCCAGAGCTTTTGGAAGCCAGATCTGCAAATGACAGGCCTGCAGTATTGCCAAAACCAAATGAGATGACTCTGTTTTCTATCAAATAAGAGGGGAAAGTCAAAAGTTCTTCTCTACTTTCTTAAAGAAAATGCATTTATGTAGTCACACAAGAATATACTGGAGAAGTGTCTACAGTATTTTTATCATCCAATAAATTTCAGTTTGCGTGAAGTATGTCATAATGACAGTTTATTATGGCTTAAAATAAGGGCTCAAGACAGATTTTCAGCATTCTACTTCTGTGCAGATCCACAGAGCTCTAATAAATATTCATGAGGTATCTAATACTGAACTAATGAAAGTACATCTCATAAATTACATAGCAGACACTAGCACTGCTCTGTAGTAGTGAATTTGAACACAAAAAAAATTTGATAAAATTATTTTAATCCCTAGACACGTTTTTGCTAGATTGGTACTTTTGCTTCTAATTCAGCATTGGTACTACTTCTTCCCAAGACAGCAACTAAATTACATAAATTAATCTACAGAAAATCATACTACAAAAAAGTCCCAGAACATACCTCTGACCTTACCTTGTGTTGACTCCAAACTGTCTGAATCACTCTTTTTAGTTGACAGGTCTACAGGTGTGTCATCAGCTCGGGATGAAGTCTGCAATACTTGCACTGTTTCTGTGCTGGAATCTGTTTCTTCACTGCTGGTAGCTGACTGGACAAATACTGTCACCTCATTGGTTGATGGAGGAGGCATTTCTTCCTTACTGGTACAGACTAAGTCACTTGAGCTTGCAACCTCATTCTCCTGCAATTAATAAAAAAATAACATAATAGCAAGTAAGCTAGAAGAACCTAGGGCACAAACCATCTCTGCAGAGACTAAGCACAGATGTTTGAGAAAATAAAAAAAGAACACCAAGAAAAGTTGTTGTAAACTTTCTGGAGTTTGTCATGAGGCTTAACATACAAGGAGGTTAACTTGACAGGAGACTGAAGTATCTGGGAAGTAGTAAACTTTAAAAAGAATACTGTGACTTCCTGAAATCAATTAGTTCTTCTGTATACAGTAGGAGCAATATTACTAGCCAAAGCAGTTTATGAGAACACCTGAATATTCTTTCCCTTTTGAAAGAATTTAAGTTCTAAGCTTTCTGTTTCAGTGTTGGCATCAGGCACAGCCACAAAAGACTCAAATAGTTTTTCCCCATTGGATATTTTAGTTCTCACAAGGGGAAAACTGTAATGTCTTATGCATATATGAAGTAATTGCACAAGTTTAATAACAAGAAATTTAGTAAAGATTTAGTTCTTACTTTTGTTTCTTGAATTTTAGCTTCTGACTTTAAGTCTTCTGGACTGTTATGTTCAGTATCACTGCTGACACCACAGACAGATGTAGAAGGAACCTGCTGAGCTTCTGCTTTAGCTTTCTCCTCAGGAGTTGGTTTCTTTTCCCAAGTAGCAGCACATTTTCTTTCACTGCTGAATTTGCTTTTTCCTGCAATGCCTACTGCAAAGAGTAAAAATTAGTGGAAAATATTTCAGTATTTAGCTGCTACTTATTTTAATTTCTGGCACCTATACTGTAAATTAACCTCATGATAGCCAGGGCAACTTGAAGACAGACCTCGAGAGTTTTTCAAACAGCATTACTGTTTAAACAGTGGAAGTGAAGACTACCTAACTTAACTTGGGGTGACTAGAATTGGAAACATAAGTAATTCTCTATTGCTACCAGGGAATTTCCACGCAATGATGAAGAGTTCAATCTTGCAGCTGCCATGAATAACTTCAACATTTCCTCATATTTCAGATGGCTCAATATTTACACCCTTGTAGCACATATCCCCCCCAAAAAATCCCCAAACTTCACTTCTAGAAGTATCTGCTCAGATTTTCAGTTATGCAACGCTGAAGTCTGAGGCACAGTCAAAGCTGACATAAATATAAGCAAGTCTTCTACACCTGTACTTTTAGTATAAAGTCTAATTTATTTTTGAGCAACATTAACTAATAAGCTTAATTGACTATCTGCAGAAGAAGCAAATATTCAAAGATGTAGAGAATTTTTGTCTTGAACAGTATCATGCCAAGCTGAATTTTTCATATTCAGAAGAACCTCAAGGTAGGAAAAGACTTTGATGTTCTTGTTTAGAGATCACCTGAAATGAACATTTCTCATTCAGGTACCACTTTACTGCTAACTAACAGTTTCACATAGTGAGCTTAAAAGCTGTACTTTGATATGCAGCTTTTCTGCTCCCAGCATCAGTGCTTCTAAAAACTCTCTCAGGAAACAAAATTGATCTCTGCCCACGTGTCCTTCAGATTCAGTTTATGTTTCAGTACATAAAGGACAATACTTAAAATTTCTTAAGACATACCTTTAACAGGATCTTGCTGTTTCTTTTTCTCTTCTGAATCACTGGGATACAGTCTTCCGTTAAGTTTCTTAACAGCTGTTTCATAGTCTTCATCTTAAACACAGGAAACGAGTGTAAGTTCTCAGGCACCCTTCTAGGTCAGAGAAGTCTCCTAAGCCCTTTCAATTCATAAGCCTAGCAAGTATGCGTAATTTTTTCTTATGTTTTAAGAGTTCCACAAAATAACAGGTAAGCTTTCACTTCTAGTTTTCCATGCATGTGCTTGAGTGTGCTGTAACACTTTTTCTCAGTCTAGACTGTTACAGATACATGGCACAGGTTTTGTTTTCAAAAAAACACATTTCTGACAGTGATTTTATTATGAGTACCACTACGCATATTTGGGAAAGAAGACTGAGGATCTTTTACATAAAAACTTGCAAGCTCAGGTATTTGTGAAAGCAGGCTTGTCTTCTCCAATTTTCTGTTGAATACAATGCTTCAGAACTTCCATTTAACATATTTGCTGCTAAATAAATTAAGAGTAATTTAGTTGCATTTGCTAAGATTTGACATAAAAGAAGTTCAGTTTTAGTATTTGGAATATGCTTTAGAAGAAAAGCCATTAGTCTAGCATTTAGGGAACTTGAGCTTGTTAGTTTTTAATAAAGACTCAAAATACTTACTGAAGTAAGTCTCAAGTATCTGATTATTCAGTCTTACCTAACCAACTGCCTTGCTGACACTCATCAACACCCACAACACACCAAGACAAATTCTTTTTAGTCACTCCTGGGCCTCCATTGTACTATTCTGTCTTGAAGACTTGAATGTACATCTTTGGCCATAAGGATGTTGACAGGATTAATTCCCATTGGTCCAAATAAAAGTATTTGAGTGTCTAATGGTTCCAACAGCATTCACAGAGTATCTCAAGTTGGAAGGGACACATAAGGATCACCAGCTGCAGCTCTCTGCTCCTTGCAGGACTGCCTAAAACCCAGCCATATGACTAAGCAAATTGTCCAGATGCTGCTTGAACTATGACGGGCTTGGTGTCCTGAAGAGCCTGTTCCAGTGCCCGACAGCACTCCCCTGACAGCTTTATTCCATTTCCTCATGTCCCATCACTGGTCACCAGAGACAGATCAGCACTTCCTTCTCTACTGCCATCCCTAAGGAAGTTGTAGATTGTGATGAGGTCACCCCTCAAGCCTTGTCTTCTCCAAGATGAACAAACCAAGTGACATCAGCTACTTTTCCTGAATCTGGGTGAAAGGCCTTTCCCCATTTTGGTCTCACCCCTCCAACAGTCTGATGTCCTTCTTACACTGAGGCACCCGAAACCGCATGCAAAGCTCAAGGTTGGGTTGCACCAGTGCAGTGTATTACACCCTTCCCTCACAAAAAGGTAATACAAAAGTAAACTTAGGCACTTCTTACCATCATCCTCGTCACTCACATATCCAGGCTTATTCTTGTAACAGAAGAATGTTGAAGGGAGTTTGAGAAAGTCAGCGAGAGCTCTCTGTTCAGGGGTAGGTGTTAACTCATAAACTATTATAACATCATCAGATGAAAGATTGTCTTCTGACACTGTTGTCTTCTCAGCTTTTACAGAAATTGAACAAACCATTAAAACTGAATAATTTCAGAGCAGGAAATAACATTAACCCCCCATTATTACAGAACTGAATTAATTCTAAGTGCCTACATATTTTCTGTTGATCCACAGGAAACAAAATTAAAGTTCCAGGATGCTAGGACACATAATCCTGTTAAAACTCAAGAAAGCTTAACATGCATGCCCAACTACATCCTGTTCTATTGCCTTTGGAATTCAAGTATTGGAACAGAAACATTTCTGCATCTTTATATTGTTATAAAGATTATTTAAAGAAGTTCTCATATCAAATAAAATACGGCAATGGAGAAAAGGGACAGAGGTGTTACATAGAGGTAAATACATAAACTTCAGACCTGAGAAAAGAAAAAGTGAAGTTGTGTACATGTCAAATTGCATTGCTTAAAAGTGCGTTAAGTTCTAGAAAATATTAAACAGCAACTGAATAGAACTTATTTCAGGCTACCTGTGGGAAATCTATTCTTTTTATTAGCTAATCTCAATTTACCATAATAGCTGTTGCTCAAACTTTTATTGTTACAAAAGTAACGTAATTTTTAGTTTCACCTTGTTGAACAACAAAAAATATTGCTTTCAGCCTATTTAGCTAGCTTTTCTAGCAAGGACAAATATCACTATCAATTTTATTATATAGCTTTTTACCCTCTCTCCTTCTACAATAAAGTGCCCATCCCACTGGTATTGAAAACAGTGCATGATCAAAGGTTAAAGCTGAAAGTAAAGCCTAGAGCAAACTGCAGATAAACATGTGGCTATAAGGACAAGCAGACAGCTGTGGAAAAAAATATTTGAGTTTATTATGAGAGAATGGAAGCAAAGAGGGAGGATACACCAATTTAAATATTATCTATGGTTTGGTTGGGCTTCTGTTTGTTTAGGTTTTAGCATTGTTTCGAGATGGTGAGTTTGGGGATAAAGGTGTGAAAAACAAAATTTGTTTATAAGAATTACCCCAGAAGCACATCAGTAGCCACACATCAGCTGTTTCTAAGAACAATCTGATTGCTTTAGTACCTCAGCCTATTTGTTCATGTTGTTCAGATTTGAGTTAAACCAGTCAGCAGAATAAAAAAAAAGTGGTCTCAAAAGCTCACTGTGCTTTTCATTAAAAAATATTTGATAAGTTTGTGGCACAATGTAGTCAGTGGAAACCTAAATCTTAAGCTAGAAATCAGTTCCTGAAAAACACTGATTTTCCTGAGCGTACAATTTCACAATCCTCATTGCAGGAGGAGACAAGGACAGAAGAGATTTGCAATGTTTACAGACATGTCCTTTAATCCTCTGATGCAACTGACACACTAAAATAAATCTGCTTTTTAAAAGCAGTTGTCTCACTAGTATCTGCCAGTAGATTAAGAACAATATAAAGAACAGTAAAGTAAAAGCAAAATCCCAAGTACTGATTCAAATTTATGTCTTTTTTCAAAGTATTCCCTCCACTGACTCAGTGGGCACTGACTTTGCCCCAACTGACTCTCCCTTTAATTACAAATTAATAATTTCAGGCATTTTAATATACCAGACTGTAGCTCAAACCCATTACCAGGACATACAGCCTTGTAAAGTAATCCTTTTTACTCACTTTTTTTTTTTTAGATCTACAGGCCTTTCTGAGCCTGTAGAAAGCAGATATATGATAAAACTCTTGAACAGCAAATTTTTATGTTCCTATCACAACAGCAGGCTATAGATATTTTCATACATTTTCTCAGAACGTTATACAAAAAACTCACCCTAGCTGATTTAAAAATTAAGTACATGTAGTAGATGTTATAAAGATATGCACGTATCTTGCATATTATCATGTGTTTTATTCTCTCAGATTAGTTAAGCAAATGTCTTAATTGGACTGAGTAAATTTGCACCAACTTCACTAGAGGTTTAAGTGTGGAGCATTTAGTCCTACAGCAAAAAAACAGGTTTCCTTAGGATTAGAGAATTTTCAAAAATTTATTTTTGACAACAAACAACTTCTTCCAAGTCAGCCAGGCAGACAGTAGAAGTGTGTGTTTCCTCTAATGTGAGCAGTAGAAAGCTACCTAGAAGACCCTAGCAACAGATGATTCCATTCCAGTGTTTTACCACCCTAATTGCTCATCCCGTTTGACAAACAGCATTCTCCAAGAGCTATCATGCAGTCTCTTTCAGTAGCCTTTGTGCAAATAGCTGAATAAGAGAAATATATTAAAAAGTCACTTCAGATTAACTGTTAAGGTCTCTGTGAAACTGATCTATCAAACACTAGACTAAGATTCTAGTGTTCCAAACATCCTCTCAAAGTGACAAGAGTTCAACAAAGATTACTGCTGCAAACAGCTTAAATACATCTTCACAGGCAGCTGTGAAAACAAAGAGCCATGCATACCTACAACATATTCTGAAAAGAATCTTGGTTTTAGGATAATAGAACTTTCTACTTTGGGGAAAAAAATCCACACAAAATATCATTAGCATGTGAAAGAAACAAAATTAAGGGCAATATCATGCACAAAAATTTTCAACTGTGTATTTTCGCTTTTATTTTAACTGACATTAAGACCAGGTAGGTCTAAATGTCTCCAGCTAGTCACAATAGTGATATTTTTTCTCATGCATTTATCAGTGAATATCTTCTGGCTATAAGAAAAAAGCGCCAGAGTTTAAACCCTAATGCATGTAGCAGCTACAGTAACATGCAACTAACACGACTCAAACTTGTAAAGCACTGTTGTGGCTTAACCCCAGCTGGCAACTAAGCACCACATCCCCCCACCACGGTAGAATGGGGAGGAGAATCATAAGTAGAACTTGCAGGTTAAGAACACTCTAATAATTGAAACAGAAGTAAAATACAATAACAGTAAATAATAATAATAAAAGACAAAATAAAACCCAAGGAAAAACAAGTGATGCACAATACCTCTGCTCCACCACCTGCTGACTCATGCCAGAGCCCATCCCCACACCCCGACATTGCAGGTAACTCCCCTAGTTTATATACTAGGCATGATGTTCTGTGGTGCAGAATATCCCTTTGGGCAGTTTGAGTCACCTGTGTCAGCAATGCTCCTCCCAGCTTTTTTTGTGCACCTCCTCACTGGCACAGCATGACACAAAAAGAATCCTTGACTTAGGATAAGCACTATATAGCAGCAGCCAAAACAGTGTTATCAGCATTATTCTCATAGTGAATCCAAAACACAGCACTGTACCAGCTCTTGAGAAGAAATTAACTCTATGCTAGCTGAAACCAGGACAAGCACTTATAAAAAGCTCATGATCTGACCTGAGAAAAACAAATGCTTTTGCATGGAGGTGCAGAACTACTCTGAGGTTAAATTTTTTTTGAGTGTTGCTCTAGCACAACTCAGAAGCCTCTCCCCTAAAGACGTGCACCATGAGAAAGCCTCATACGACATTTGTATTGGGTAGCCTTGAAAACCTAATTTAGAAAGGACTTCTCAAAATCTTTTACTACTAAGTCAGAAATCAAAACAACGCTGACAAGAACTTACACTGAAGACAATTGTCAACTGTAAATAAATCACTAAATATATAATCATAACCCAATTATCAGAAGAGTAAAAGAACAGCCTGAAGCACCAGAGAGACATACTTTTTTTGTTTCTTTAAACACATCCCCCCCACTATACACCCCCAATATAAAACCAAGATCAATTTGAGGTAGGAATAGCTCTTGCATGTATGCACTGGCATAGAATGCCTAATCACTTCACATTACATATATCAAATGATGAAAATAGAATTGAATTGTTAATAAATGATGCACAGATAGCACAGGGATGCCTAAAATACAGAACAGGTGGTTTTTAGATAGTGCATACAGAACAGGAGTTCAGTGTTTAAATAAGAACAGCTTCTCCAGAAATACAACTTTGGGGAAAATGGTGTTTGGAATGACATTTTGAAACCTTTAAACAATGCAATACACTACCATTAGAAGAGTGTCTTATGCAGACTAAAAATTTGCTATTTAAAATTAAAATACTGTTGAACTGCATAAGCCGAGTATGCTTACAGTAAGCACGCTTGCAAGAAGCACCATTAGCAACGTCTTACAATGACTTATAATAAAACTATAAGCTGTAATGGTTTTGTTTACAGGTCCTGAACATAAACAAATCAGTTACTCAGCAAGAGTTTTCTAACCAGCTAAGGTGCACTTCAAATTATATATTTAATAAACACATAAGCAGTAGCTAAGGAGTTAGCTTTCTCATTTCTGTGCACTCCTTGTTTTTAAGACACTTAACGCTGTTAGTGTTAACTGCAGCAGTTAACACTGATAATCAGGAGATTGAACTGAACATTTCCACAGAGGCTAAATACAGTCAAGTGTTTTATTGGAAAACCTATCTCAAGATCTTCAGGCGTATTTCACTGACATGGAGTACAAGACCTCAGGCACTATGAGACATTCTCTGACAACAACACAATATCATTTCTCTAGAAAAGAGCCATTTAACAGATTCAGTGTGTACACTTAGCAAAAGTGTGATGGAGAAGTGCAAGGCAGCTACCGTCAGAAAATAAGGCAAACAGAAGCCAAAAGCTTGAACAGGGCCATCCATTGTGCTGGCTCATGTAAACATAGTAAGGGCTAAAGACATTCTTTTACAGGACAAATACAGTAGCCAGACACACAATTTTAAGTACTCTCCTTCAGCATGCATGTTAATCATAAGGATTACTGAGCCAACTGCTTTGACACAGCTGGGTTACTGTCCATGCCCGCTAGAGTGTTTTTATCACACATTCAGTGCAGTATGTAAATACCTTTACTATCAGGTTGCAAGGAGGATGTGCTTGTCCAAAAGGCCATTGGATTAGATTTAAAAAGGCTAAAATTAAATCCTAAAAAAATAAATTGTTTGTATATAAGTGTTTACCTGGAATTTTCAAAGGATAAAACAGACTTATCTACATTCTGTAAGTATTCCACAGTCGTACTTCCCAGCAGATTTCATCTGTTAATTCTACACAAGTTTACAACCCATGTGAATAGACTTGCAGCTACCATCTTCCACCATCTTCACTTTATTACACTGTAGCTAATAAATAGATGGTATGTGTTCATAATTCTGAGACATCCCATCCTTCTCACAAAGACACTTCAGCACATGATAATGGTCACGTCACAGCCACAACTTCTGTAAGCACACCTTTTTCAGACTGTGACAAACTGTGTAACTGAGGACGCAATCACACAATCTCTTCTCAGGCTAAGGAAGCAGACTAATATCTGGTTTTAAGCTACAAAACTGAAATTGCTGAGGCCAATATTTAAGACTTGAAACAAAGGTACATAGTATTTTAGAATAGCCATCTGCTCAATCATGGGGATAATTAAAATTTTAACTGAAGCATACATTAGCTGTTCTCACACTTTATGACTCAGGGCAAAGGCTCAGGTACCTACAAATCAGCCATCTATTTAAGTCTCACAAAGTGAGTCCACAGACACTTTGAGCATTTAAGTCCAAGATTCAGATACAGCACTTCAGAGTTACAGCTCCCTACCTGAAATCCCTGTTCTCAGTAAACAAAACTCCATCCTGCATCACACACTTTCATTTTTATACAAAAATACTTATGGCTTAAAATTCTCTCATTTAGTTGAAACTCTGGAGAACATATAGATACCTGCATTAGAACTGAAAGAAACTATGTATTCTCGAGAAAATAAAGAGTAATGAGTAGCACAGAGCTGGCTGCTTAATAAGTCGTGTAGTTGAATAAATTACTACTTCAATTGACACTCACCTTTTTCCAGAATTCTAAATGAGAAGTTAGAGGGACCATCTTGTGTTGTAGTAGGAAAGTCGTCTACCTTGCTATCTACAGGCTTCTGAGTAGCATTAGAGCTTTTCGGTGGTTCAGAGACTTCTGGTTCTTTTTGTGCTGTGTTCTGAGATGCTGGAATATGGCTTTCAGGTTTTTTTGGAGGATTAAAACTGAAGCCAAAGAGCGAACCAGTGGCTGAAGTATTTCCAAACGTGAATGTCTTTGACTTTTCATTACTGAAAATGCTCTTGACAGATTCAGATCCAAATACAAACTTTGGAGGAGAAACCACTGTTTTTGTTGGTGTTTCAGAAGTGTTTGACACCTCTGCAGCCTCTACAGTTACATCAGAAGTACCATCACCATGGCTGAGGTCAGTTCTTTCTCTGGTCGTTTCTTCTAGCACAGCTACAGCGTTTTTACCACATGGAGATTCCTTAGGTGTATTGGCACGAGAAGAAAGAGGTGTTATCAGTGTCTCTCTCTCTTGGGCACGCTTAGCTTCATCAAAAGTTTGCTTAAATGAGTCTGCAACATCTTGCAGCTTAAATCGCACAGCTAGAAGTTCTACTTTCCTTTCACCGTCTGCAAAGTCACATGCAGTCCACACCCATGCTCTATCAGATCCTTTCATCTGCTGCAAATTCATATCTGGTGTTATTCTATGATTGGCACAGAGTTTTAGTACCTGGTCCCTTCTCATTACTATACGCACTTGTTTGTTGTCGTAGTTCTGTAATATCTTGATATCCCCAATACCTCTCTCTTTCCACTGATTTGCATCTTTGTCATATCTGTAGAGCTTAGCTCTGTGACTGAAGACAACTTGCTCATTTTCCTCACCACTAGTCACCTCCACAAGATCAGGCAGAGGCACCACAGGTTCAAAGTACTGTCCATCTCTCTCTTCTTCTTGAGTAACATCAGAATCTTCATCTGTGCCTACTGATGTTCTACTTTGATTCTGTTTGGCAGGAGATTTGCACGGGCTCAAGGCAGATTTAAAGCTGAAACTAAAACCAGTGGTAGACTCTCCAAATCTAAACAGATTTTTCCTTACAGGGCTACTTGCAAGAGGTGTTGCATATACAGAACTATTTACACTATCATCCAATGCTTCTCCACGCAAGTCATAGTTATCCCATTCCAGAGTAGGGCCAGTACTTTCAGCATGTGGCTTTATAACCAGATCAGAAGTACTGCTGGCACTAACAGAGTTGACATTTTCCTCTTCTGACAGTTTAGTCTTGTCATCTGTCAAAAAAGTTTTGAGATCTTTTAAGCCACACTTCATTTCTTCTGCTTTCTGTATAAGCTGAGCTGTCCTACCTGTATCAACAAGTTTATGGGGTGTCTGCAGTGGTATGTCTAGCAGTAGCCTCTGACATTCTTCAAACTTCTGTTTGAACTCCTCAGCCTGCTCTGGTGTCTTGAATTTTGCTGCCAGATGTTCCAACTTTGCATCACCATCAGAGAAGTCATTGGCCATCCACATCCATGCTTTGTCTGAGCCAGAGAGCTGTTTCAAGTTCATTGTTGTTGTTATCCAGTGATTTGCACACACCTTCAGTACCTGCTCACGACGCATCAATATTCTTACTTTCCCGTTAACTTCATTTTTAAGAATCTTCAGATTGCCGACCCCACGTTCTTTCCACTGGCTTGTTTCTGGATCAAACCTGAACAACTTTACTCTTTGGGAGTATAACACTTTCTCATCTTCCTCTCCTGTAAATGGTTCTATTTTTTCAGGCATCTGAACTATAGGTTCAAAATGGATATCATCCTTCTCACCAAGGTCAGCAGATGTGTTTGCTTTGTGATCCATTTTAGAATTCTGTGTAGAAAACAGCTTTTCACCTGCACCTGAAAAGCCTTTGAAGTTAGGGTCCTTTTTGCCAAATTGAAAGCCTGCCTTAGGAGTACTTTTTGCAAGCTCCGCAAAAGTGGAAGTGCTATTTTGCCCAAAAACAAAGTCACCTTTCTCCTTGTCTGCTGTTTCTTGAAATTGGAATCCAATTCTACTATCTGAAGGCAGTTCCTTTTTGTCTTTTTCATCAGTGCTTTTTAAGAAGCCAGTTGTACACTCTTTGGATGGATCATCTTTCTTAGTGGTATTTTTACTAGATTCCTGTATCCCAAACTTAAATCCACCTGCAGGCACTTGCATTGAAAAGTTAAATCCTTCCTTTGCAGACTTAGATTCAGTATCAGAAGAAATCTGAAATGTAAACGATGGTGTCTTGCCTTGCTCAAGACCAAACTTAAAGCCTGTTCCCAACTGTCCTCCATCAAGTTCAGGTAATTTACTTTTCAAGCCAAAAGGAGGAGCTGACAAAGCATCACCAGCTGGCTTACCAGATGGATTTGGTGCCTGGCAGGCTACACAGGCTGGTGAAGATCCTTCATTCCTCACAAGACAAGTACTACAATCCCACTGCCCTTCTTTTTTAGTAAAAAGCCCTTCAAACCCATTTTTCTGTGGCTTACTTGTATCAGCAATGGAACCAAACCCAGGAGCAGGGGATGCCTGAACAGTAGGTATAGGCATATTTGGTTGATTCTGAGGGTTAGGACTCTGACAAGAACAGCAGTTCACATTTTTTGCTTCGTTTCGGACTAGGCATACAGAGCAGTCCCACTGACCTTCTTTTTTAGAAAAAGCAGTACTCAAGTCATTTTGAATAGCCTTTGGAGCAATTGCTTGGCCAAACTTAGCAGAAGTTTGTTGACTAGATACTCCTGTATTACTTTTGTTTGGATTCTGGCAGGCAACACACTTGGAGGCAGTGGGTTCATTTCTTTCTGAACAGACACTGCAGTCCCATTGACCTTCCTTTTTAGCAAAAGCAGATCCAAATTTGTCCTGCACTGTGTTACCACTGGCTTTGAAACTTACAGAGCCAGTTAATGGGGCGTCATGTGTTTCCCACACATCTTCATTTGGATTTTGACACGATACACAATTCTTTGCAGTTGCTTCATTTGGAACTAAACCTACTTTACACTCCCACTGATCCTTCTTCATGAGATGCTGCCCAAACCCACCAGAAGAATAGGCTTGCTGAGCATCCTTTCCAAATGAAATAGTAGGGCCAGATGCAGCTGATGTAGCTGTAAGGCTGCTTTTGCTGTCAGATTCACTGCTCACCCCATCTTTCGGGAACTGAAAGCTCAAATTCAGGGTTCCAGAAATGGATGTGCTAGGCTCCTTGATGTCCTGATTTGTTGTTTCTTTTGCGGTTCCACTATTCTGAGTCACAGATGCGTCAGCATTTGATCCCAGGGATTTTAAAATATTCTGGGCCTCCTCAAACTTTTTTTTGAAAAGCATTGCTTCCTCGGGCGTTTTAAATCTAATTGCGAGCTGTTCTGGTTTTGGCAACTCGTCTGCATAATCTAAAGCATGCCATACGAATGACTTATCTGATGTAGCATTTGGAGTTAATTTCATATCAGTATTTATGTAGTGATTTGCACAGATTTTCAGCACTTGGTCTCGTCTCATTAAGAGACGAAATTTGCCAGATACTTTATGTTTCAGTATTTTCACATTTCCAATTCCCCTTTCTTTCCATTCTTTAGATTCTGCATCAAAACGAAAGAGCTTGGCTCTGTTGCAGAAGAACTCTTCTTCATCTTCCTCACCTGTCTTTACTTCAATCTTATCAGGGAGTGGCACCACAGGATCAAAATGAGGACCATCATCATCCTCATCTCCACCATGGTTGCTTCCTCCCTCTGTTTCATGACTTCTGTTCGCCAAATCTGAATTTGAAGTCATAAATACAGGTTTGCTTGGTTCTTGAACACTAAATGTATCATTCTTCTCAAAAGCCAGGTTTTTGTGTGCATTTTGTCCCATGTTCTCTCTAAGAGAGATGCCTGGAATATGCTTATTGCTAAAATTGAAGATATTTCTTGAACTATTTGTGTGATCATTAACTGGCTTTTGTTCAACGTATCTATCATCCTGTAAAGGTTTATCAGATGTCAGAAGATCCAAGAGGCTTTCTCTGCTATTATAAGGTGCATTAAGAGGCTGTGGTGCTACTTGAGGGGGAGAAGAAAAGGTGAAGTCTCCATCATTAGACTTGAAGTTAGGTTTAAATTTAAAAGTTGGTGTCTGACTTGGCTGTGCTGGTGTTGGCAGAGGTGTTTTTGATCCTTCAGTTGTTCCCGGCTGTCCAAATTTAGGCATCACTTTTGATTCTGCGGGCTTTAAAGTTGGTGGCGTGACTGAACGGTTTGTGAAATAGCCTGGTTTAGGCAATGTTGGATTTGTGCTTGCCTGTGGAACGCTGTAATTGTAATAGTCATCACCCGCACGAGGAGAAATGAGCGCAGTACCAGGAGAATCAAAACGTAGAGGTGGGCCGTACATTTCTTGGGAAAACATACAACCAGAAGTGTTTTGCAGAGGTGGTGTATGCATTGGTGGTTGATAGGAATATATATGTGGCTGAGGTGTAAGTCGGTTCATGCCATAGACAGGAGGCTGAAGAAAAAGCAGAAAACAAGTGCTTTGCTTACTATGACAACACAGAGGACAAAATCCTACTTGTGCTGAAGCCCGCATAACATGTACTCTTAAAAGGAGGGCATACTTTCATACAAGTTTAAATCTAAACTAATTTTACCTTAGTTTAAACTGATTAAACCTTGAAGGGCATTTGAAAACAAGCATTGAAAAAGGGGCACAATGTGAGTGGGCTGCTTTTTTATGGAAAAAAGCCTTGAAACTCCCATTTTCTTTTGCCATACTACTTGGAGGGGGGGATAAAGCGCTATCATACATACTCTGTAGGAGAAATGTACTAACATACAGCAGATATTTTGCTGGCTTTTCCTCCCAGACTCCACATCCCAAAAATTAGGCAGAAAGACAAATTAGTCTTGGACTAGCAGTCCAAGTTAACCAAATTCTGCATAAGGAACTGGAATTACATCCAACTATGTATAGAATCAAAAGCAGTCATTTTTCAGGAGGTCACTAGAAGCAGCTGAAGTGAGTAGATTTTTCTCACCTTTGTTGGTGTTACATTGGTTGCGGCAGTTCCGAGAAGATACTGAGAGTTATAGGCAGGAGACTGGCTGTAGAACACAGATGGACCAGTGGTAGCAACTAAAAAGGAACACCAGGAAAACAAAGTTCACACTTGATCATTTTTTGTTGTTGTTTTGAATGGACTCTCCATAGCAATCAGTTTTTAATTGTGAATCATTAAAACATTTTGGCATTATTTTCAAAAATTTAGCTAAGCATCTAGGTACGAATTCTGCAGGAACTTGCCTGTTAATGGTGCTTCATGAAGATTTTGTGCTCTCTGATAACCGTCTGGCATTGTATCTGTTCCATAGTTTTCAGCAGACCAGCGAGAAGATGCATTTGTGTTGGAATTGTTAAGTTTCATTTCTTGCATTTCATTCTGTCAAGGCAGCGTTCCAAGCAAGAGTGTAAGTATGTATCACGCAGGTATTTATAGAATAAAACATGATCCCTACCCTTTTGCTATTTAAACACATTTTCAAGCTCAGTGGTGGCAGTAATTTAAGAAATCCCCAAGAAGTACTTGCCAGAATCATGCAGGATCTGCCCATGCAGTACAAAGTACTAACATCGTGTTCCAAAGCCAGAACAAGCCAGTAAAAAAAAAAAAAAAAAAAAAGAGCCAAATGGATGAGAACCAAACTGATAAAAGCAGAACTCTGCACATACAGTCCCCAGATGGGGTGCATCAGCGAACCTGCCTAAGTCCCAAAGAGAAGTTTTAAACAATAGATATACTCTTGTACTCAAAGGCCAACTGTTTTTCACTGAATATGGTGACAAAATTTTTACCTTCAAAGCTTCCACTTGTTGACAAATCATTTGAAGTATAGATTTGTGATCTTCTGCCCACTGAGGAGGAGTTTTAGGAGAAAACTAGGAAAAAAAATTTTATTGAATCTTGTGAATTTTTCTTCAGACATAATAATTCCCTGAAATAATAACTGGCCAACATACCTTGTAGCTCTTAGTTGGAGAAAGAGAGAACTTAGTTGGTGATGGAGTGGAATGTTTCGTTGCTGAATCTACAGTTCGTGACAGACCATTTCTGAAGGCAGGACTTCCCTCTTCAACATTCTCGCCAAGTTCCTGGATCACTGTATCTAGCACTTCCCTCACAGTTTCAATAGACACGGGCAGCTAGAAAGTTATTTGAAACATGAGTCATGACTGCAATTCTCCCTCAGAGCAAGACAGATTACATTCAGAATTCTGGCTGAACAATTCACAAGGCTTTCATTATACAAATACTGATTTCTTTTTCAGAAAAGCTCTAAATCTGTTAAGATTCACATAAGAAAACAATTCACAAGCAATTATATTTTTTCAAACTATCAACTTGTATAAAAAGGCAGTGGCAAAAGCTATTTGTTTACATTAAAGCTTTCATCCACAGAGTAATCAGGATAATACATGATCTGGTAGGTTACAGAAGTTACCCAGAGTTTAACCTGCTTTAGTGCAAGGACTAGTCTAAAAATGTAACCTAAATGCAAACAGCTTCATTTTGAAACAGTAACCTAAGCCCCTCTGTGTCTTGAAAAAAGTTCTTAAAGCAAGAATTACTTACTTTCTCAGTTACTGACATATCTGAGGAGCTTTCCGCAATGATCTTCATTAGATAATACCTGGCTTTAAGAAGATAAGTTTTGTGCTCCTCGTGTTCTTCTGGCAGCATGGCATCATTTTCGATCTCTTCTGCCTTCCTTTGGAAAATCTAAAGAACAGGATGCAGATTAATTAGTATCAGTCAGAAGGCAACTGAATAAAGGAAAGCATTTCAGGGTAATGTAACTTACAAACTTACCATGGCAAGATTCCAGTATGAAACCACATTCTCAATAGCTTCAAATGCTAACAAAGCATCATCAGTTTTGCCATCAACTGCATCCAACATGGCAAATGCTATATGTGCCTCTTCTTCATATGCTGCAACCTGAAAGACCTACAAATAAAGTGAAGGACAACTCATACCTAACAACGGAATGACATTTTTTCTTATAATACAGGGAGAATTCTTTATCAAGAAAGTTTGTACTAAGGGTGTTCAGTGCCTTCCAATCGTAAACATGATTTCAAAGGTAAGACTGAAGTTGTAAGGAGAGGATTTTCCCCCTTTATCAAACGCTGATATTACCGAATCTCATCATTAATAGTTTCCTAGTAACAACGTGAGTTGCACAATGTAGACAAAAATCCCTCAACTATGTACATTTCTGACACAGACCTTCTCTTACTTCAGCCTTGGCTTAATCAATCTGTACCTGAATGTCTACACTATGGAAGTGTTTGAAGAGAGGATCAGTAGGTTCAGAAATACTCCTCTTCTTTTTGATAATTTCCAGCATAGGCAAAACTTTCTTCCAGTAATAGACACTTCGTCCAATGTATTCCTTCTGGTCATAGAAAGAGTTCCGGTTGATTCCCTGGTGAAGAAAACGGAACAGAAGCACATGTTCTTTCAAAAAGTTCAAGTCAAAATGCTATTCATACAAATCCTTCTATTTTCTTTAAAAGTTTCAAGAGTCCTTCTCTGACACTAAACAAAGCTATGTAAAGTAACATACACGTAGAAAATAACATTGCAGTTCAAACCAGTACTTTATAGAGGGACTATTATAGAGTGACTAGAGCAACAAATTTGCCTAATAAAATTAACAGCTGTTCTCAATATTACATACTCATCTGATCCCTTGTCACCCAAGTCTGTTCATAGTTTGGAAAACAGAAAAACATTTCTACATATTTAAAACCAAACAAACAATCTCAGCTTACTGTTTTTTGCAAGCTTTTTGCCCAATGTATGATTAAGGCAGGTTGCAGGCCATGCTTCTCCAGTGTCCGCAGAGTACTTATGCCACGCTGTACAGTAAGCCTCAGTTTTGCTGCTGTTCCTGGTCTGAATATCAGAAGAAACATTTCTTCATTAGCATTTAATGTTTCTCATCTGTTC
Source organism: Lepidothrix coronata (assembly GCF_001604755.1). Classification (NCBI taxonomy): domain Eukaryota; kingdom Metazoa; phylum Chordata; class Aves; order Passeriformes; family Pipridae; genus Lepidothrix; species Lepidothrix coronata. The sequence continues at coordinate 2,125,637 of NW_016690240.1, read as the reverse complement.
ACATAGCATTTACTTGATGAATACATCCCACGGTTTTTAGTTCTAACCTGCCTTGTTTAGAAATGCATTGTTAGAAATTAAAATTCTATTTTTACAAGTCTTTCAAACGTATCAAGTCCCTACTAGAACAAAGCTTCAATTTCCAAAATACTTAATTTTTCAAGAATCTATTGGGACCAATCAAAGGTGCTCGAGCTCCCTTTATGGAGCTTGATCAAATATCTCCAAACTGAAAAAGCCTTACATTGATTTTCTCTGAAGAAGGGTACGAACAGCATCCCACCAGGATCTTTGGTCTTCAGTATAGAGTTGTTTGCACACTGGCAATGGTAAGAATTGAGGCTGATGTGCACTGTAGTGAGAATTAAACTTCTCTTGCAATTGCAGGTTGCTAGTGAATACCACCCCAAGTAGGAATACCTATTTTTATTAAAAAAAATAAAAAGTATTAAACAAACAAACAAAAAACCCCCTTAATTTATATTGTACATTAAAAAACTTGGAAAGTTTACTTACTTCAAGGTCTAACAAACAAATGGATTCAGGAGCATCTGTCTCAAGTCTTGATGTTTCCTGAGGCAAGTGGAAAAGCTGTTTTAACCACTTGCGCATCGGGGGCAAGACTGACATGGAGTTCCATTGCAAGCCAAGCCACACGAGGTGCTGGAGACTGCCATTGTGCATTCGAACAGCACCTGTGCAAAACCAAGGTTGGACACAAATGTCAGCTTCCTACAAGTCATCAAGACTTGTATCTGATCAAAGCTAGGTTTCACATTTCCCTCTGTCATAGCAGCCAAAGATACGTTACAGATCGATGCACATCAAGATTCCAGCTTTCACTTATGAAGGATTACAAACTTCAGATTAGCCAAACATATCACGTTCATCTAAGTGCTCACAGACATCAACCCCTTGAGCTTCTGACAGAGTGACTCTCAGATTTCCTCCATTTCCATCCTCACTTTATTCAGTCCAACAGGCAACTAATTTTAGCCAACCTATTTCCTTCTCCAGAAATCTTAAAGGAATTATTCAAGAAGCACTTCTCTACTTTGCAATAAAGTACAAGTTTTTCCTAGGACATTAGGGCAACTTTGGACAGCTATGCCAGGTATTTGTCTTTCATTGCAATATGAAGTATTTGTAGAAGAACTCCAACACATGAAGTTGTGTTGAGTTTCAGAAAGTAACACCTCTTACCAATATCGTATTTATTGAGTTCCACTTGCACTGGTGCTTGTGTACTGATATTTCCAATATCATCTGTGCCAATAAAAGATCTCTCCCTTGAAGCTCCACTCTCAAACAGGCTATCAAACAACGTAAATGAACCACTCTTGTTTGCAAATGATTCCACAATCTCTTTAAAGAAGTCTTGCTTGCCATGGCTTAAGTTCAGCAGCATATGACCTAGAAAACAGAAATACACTTCACATTAACAAAGCAGTGGACATGAGGAAAGTAGCATTTGCTACACTGGACTGTTCTTTGCTACTGAAGGCTTGGCAGGAATCAGGATTTCCCCTTATGAAACCTACAGACTGCTAAGATATGCTCTCCTTGTAATTAGGTCTGTGTATCAGCACATAGGTTTTCCAAGCTCGAAGTGACAACAATGCCAAGGCATTTGCAAATCCAGCTCTTTCAGAAAACAAAGCCATCCTACCATTACTATTCTAGGGGCATTGCAACTGACCTTAAAATAAGTAGCTATAATAGAAGCAGAAGCTTGTGTTAACAAAATCCATTCTGAAATAACTGAACCTGATGTTTAATGGGTTCATTTGTTTTCATTTAGGTCCTGTAAGAATTTTGTAGACTGAAAAACTGTCTGTACTTAGCAGCAAAAAGAACAAAGTTGAAAAACGAGATGAAAAGATTGGGGAAAAAAATAGTAATGTTTTCTTTTCCTCTTGGGGCTAACAATGCTTGTAAAATAGTATCAATAGGTAAAAGATATTTCAAGTTGATTTAGAGACCATAAAAGTGAAGTTCTACCTTAGTGTGCTGGAGAGTCAAGAAGGTGGAAAAAACCCCCACCACTCTTGGGAAAAAAAAAAAAAACAAACAAAAAAACAAACCACACTACCAGCATGCTTAAGAGGAGAAAAAAAAACACTTTTGGTGTCAGAACCAAACTAGTATTTTTATTTACATATGTAGTCAGAATCTAGAAAGTTTTATTGCATATTGCGGTGGTAACATTATAAGATTACAATGTGTTTTTTAACAAATTACTTATTTTTTACAGTAACTCTAATGCTAAAATGGAACTATGCAGCTATTTTTATTACCAGACTGGCTTTTTCGATCACAGGCCATCATTTCTAGCACATCTTGTCCAGTTTGATCCCCCTTTATTAGTTTTGACTTTGGTTGAGGAACCTGGTGAAGTAAGGAGAAAACTGTTACAGCTTTTTCACAGTAGGAGCAGAACAACTAAATATAATCTTAGAAATTAAGAAACTAGTGTCTTTTTAGCATTAGGAAACCAAAGGAAAACAGACATCATTCATTCTGAAGGTACTGCATCATATATCCAGGGATGGGGTTCTGTTCTGGTGTGGGGTGGGTGAAGAGAGCAGAGAATCCACCCGAAGCCCATAGGTGTGCAATTACAGCTACTAAAAGTAATATTAAGTGTACACAAGAGCAAGTAATACCTGGAATACAAGCAATGGCATAAAAAGGATGATCAAGACAAAGAATTCACATGCAAAGGAGCTTGATATTTTTAATTCTGCTGCCTACACAAAAGGTATATGGGAACTATTGAATTCTTCTCCTTCCCTCCCTATAGCAATAACACTCAACGTGTGTATTCAGTTGTACTACGGAAAAGGGAATATACTGCAGAAAATAATTGCACTAACCTTTAAGAATCAGGTTACTCTGACAAGGGAAACAGCTGAAGGTGTACTTTTACCCTATTCATGTCATTTGAAACCTTTTAAACAAATGTGAAAGGGTGAGGACAGAGTCCTCCTTTAGGTAGACAAGCACTCAGTTCATCTCAGGAATACAGGAGTTCAACATGTGCACAGCAAGAACATTTCAGGAACTGCATCAACTAAAGGCATAAACTGAAAAATCACTTACCTGGAAACTTATGAGATAACACAATGCTGCTAGTTCACACACAGCTCTCCACTGTGCCTCATTGTGTTGGGCCATTTTCAGCAGCAAAGTTCCAGCATGCATGTACAGCTGTCCTTTCATTTCCACATAGGTACGATACAACTCATCAGCCCCATTCACATACGGTTTCACTGACTGAAGTGCTCGGTCAAAACTAAAATATAGAGAAGACTCATTCAAAACAGAGTCTTGGTAAAAGCTATAGCAGGTGATATTGGTACATGTTATTTAACTGTGAATTGAGTAACTTTGTGAGTCAATGGTCAGTAATGTTTCTATTGCTTAAACCCAAGTCACTAGAAAGTAAACACACTAAACATTATCTACATATTTATAATCTTTTTCAGCACATTTTTTCACAGCTACTTTCAAAACTATTCTCCTGAACCATGTAGATAAACTTGTTCACTAATGCAGATGTAGAGACTTGCAGAAGGCACTATTCACTCTACTCTTTCTTTTCCTTCATTTATCAGAAAAGTCCAAAATACTCTGTACAGGTTCTTCAAAAACATAAGGCACTGCAGAAATTCTAGTAGCTGTAGGCAAGTATACAACCCCCACTCAAGAGAGGCTTTCCAGAAAACAATTATAAACTCTTTCAATTACTGGGCAAAACTATACTGGCTGTTAGCATTGCCATGGCCTGGAAGTGCTTCACATGTAAACACTTTGAAAAGCTCTAATAAATCAGCAGCAGAAAACCCAGAAGGTCAATGTCAAAGGAGAAAAATAAATAAAATATACTTCAGTATTAAATATTCCTCATCCATTGTCTGCATTGCTTCAAATACCCACGCAAGATTAACAGACTGAAGAATATTTTTACAAAAGGCAATATAATAGCCATTACACAACTTAGGAACAAATATAAGTCAGTAAAGGCCAGTAAGAAAGGGAAGATAATGGCAAGAAGAACACAGACCTTAATATATTGACTACATTGTTTTGTACTATTCTAGGTGCACCACAGATGGTAACCTTGAAGTAAGCTGTAATACCACTAGTTTTATCTGAAGGAGGGTGTTCTTACTGCAGATGGTTTCCTCCCTTCACAAAGTTCCGAACTATTCCAGTGTGTTGTGTTAATTTACAATAAAATAACCAGGACAAAGCCAATATACAAGAAGTGGGTTCAGTTTTCCACTTTGAGGGTTATATTGTGGATTTGTTTGGATTGTTCTGAGTTTTTTAGGTGAGTGGTTTTTTTTCAAATTGTCTAGAAAATCTGGATTAGTCAATTGCTGAAGCACAGAACAATATTTTCTTATTGAAGGGAAAGAAGGTACAAAGTTAATTGACCTGGGATATCAATGAGTCTTCTCCATGGCTGTGTGCTGACCATTCAAACAAGGCTTGTATCTCAGTCAAAAGACAGCCTGGGGTTCACACCCTATACAAGAACCGTTCTTAGTGGCCAATACAGAGAATCACCTCTCCCATCCACAAATATGTGAAATAGAAGCTTGGCAGATGTTCTGTAACCCAGAAACAAAAAAACCCCAAACTATTCCAAGAGGTTGTTTGTTTTTTTTTTAATTACAGGAAAGTTTAAGCAGTACCTTTCAAGTGCCTCTCTGCACTCCTGAACATCTCTAGAAGAAAGTGTGAGTTTGACAAAGCTGGAATAGGCCAGCAGATGATCTTTCTTGATACTTCTCCAGTTATTTTTATCAGATTCCAAGTCTTGTAAAGATTCCAGATATTCCTAAAGAAGAAAGTTCATCACAGGATAAGGAACAGTCATCCTTCCATGAAGGCAAGGGCAGTACTTCTCCAAAACACACTAGTAGCATTTACTGCATAATCCAGTTTCACAGGTGAGATCTTAACATATTCTTCAGCAGCAAAGTTCCAGGGAACTATTTGCTTGAGCAATTTTATCCCTAGTGGAACTGCTGTATCTAACTCTGCTTTTGTAGTTAGAAACTCAATAGCTCTATAAAGCTTAATTTTAGAGAGGAAATTCCAATTAAAAAAAACCACCACAGGAAGTATTTTGTAATTCCACTGGTTTTAGTAGACTTGCATTTGAAGGAGTTAAATCCCTTGAGAAATAGCTGTCAGAGTAATGACACTAAGAGAAACAGACCAGATAAAAAGATATGGAAGACTATCACAGGATCAAAATATGATTAAACACCTCAAATGTCTCTACAACACAGGAACACCATTCCAAGCTTGACTGCAAAGGTATTTTCTTCTCTGCCTCCTGACAATGGAGCACAGCATCTTTTAATCTATTATTTGAACGGTAGAGTGCAACTAGTCGGATGTTTATGTAGACGTCATCTGGTCTTGCATAAAGTTCTGCTTGAATCAAGTCAAAAAGCTGGTTCCACCCATCTTCACCTTTACAATCCAGTAACTGCTCCTGTTAACACATGAAGGCAATGTGTTAATACTTAATTTACCACGTGAGTCTCCTAAGCAACTACAGTAACAGTCTTCACTAAAAAGACCACCTTACTTAAACTCTACTACTCATAATAGTTTTCAGCTTTTATATAAAGTTTGATTAAATACTCATATAGTTAAACATGTAGATAACTATCACAGAAGAAAATCTTCAGAAGAATTTACCTCTTACCCAGGGCAAGAAATGCTTCTCAAACCACTTGGTTCAATGACAGCATACCTTGCCATAGACTACCTCACTTAAAAAAACCAAACATCTTGAGACTTCAATGTGACTGCTGACTAGCTATACAAAATTAATATGCTTGTGCAAAAGAGACATTGCATGGCTGAAAGCATTTACACGGCATTTGAGAACTACAGCATTTCTCACATTCCGCAAAGCTGATCATAATATTTATTTAAAAACATAAAAGCAGTGTAAACCAAGAAAGTTCAAGTTCACAGGCCTGGCACCTTCCTGCAAGTGACACAACAGAAAGAATAAGTAGTGCCTATCCAGTCTTAACTTTCTGAGTGTGATAACTAACAACATTTCTCAGCATTTTTGAAGAGGATTAACCTTGAAATATTAAATAGTGTATGAAAGCTTGTAGTTGCAGCTTTCTTGAAAGCTAGACAAAAATGTCAGACTGCAAAGAATGTAACATCTAATAATTTTAATACTAATGATTCTAAAACAATTTAGCCAGGAAGAGTTTTGCTTGAGGTGACATGCAAAAAGTACTCTGGTCAGATGCAGAAAGTTTCTCCAAGCCAGAGGTAATTTTGAACTTACCTTCAACCTGTAAATAGCAGGACTCCCAGGGAAGAGCTTAGCAGCTCTATCAACCCAGTATTTTGCTCTTCCATCAGTGATGTCATTATTGCATAGTAACTCTGCAATCTTCAATACAAGATCTTTCTGTGTTGGGTTCAACTCCACAGATCGCTAGTTTTCCCCATACAAGAGGAAAAAAAAATAAAAAGACAACTTGATCTTATGATCCATACAGAACAGGTAAGAGTTATACCTCCAAAAACATTCTGTTCTAATGAATTAGACCTATAAACACAGAATATATAAGAAAAGCCTTTCCAAATGCCACTACTAGTTTACAGCACCCAGATGCAACTGCTGGAATCCAGAAGAGCATTAAGAGAAATAATGCAAAAGCCAGCTCCATTGCATCTGCCACTAGCTACTCCTATATACGGGCATTAGGACTATAAGGACCTCTAGTCTAGCCAGGCGTAGAAACTTCAAAAAGAAAAAATAAAGACAGAGTTTAAGAAGTGTGATACCACTTCATAAAGCTGTATTGGTCAGACTTCTGAGCACATAGTCTCTCTCTCCAAAACCAGAACAAAGGCATTTCGACTGAGAATTTGCTTGCCTAATCAAAATCAGATTTGCCCTTCTCTTCTGCCCCTCCAAAATCAACCAACTAAAAAACACACTAAGTCTACAGTCTTATAGCAGCAACTAGACTCCAGTTGTCATCACAGTTTGCAATGTATGACAAGGGGAGAATTTAACAGCAGGTAGCACAAAGATCAAGACTAGAACAAAAAACAAAGAAGTGACTTAAAAATATACTACTGAGGCAAGTGATATCGAGTCAAGAATCTTCTCTGCAGTGCTTCATGTGCTTCCATTGTCAAATGTAATACAGTTTTCCCAGGAGTAAGCTTTCTTCTATAGGTTTGAGAATGTTCAGCACAGAAGGATTTTAGAAGTCTATTTAGAAGAAATAAAGCAGGATATTAGGGGTCAGTGTAATACTTACCTTGTAACACCCAAAAGCTTTTTCTATGTTATCCTCAGCTTCATAAATTTGTCCAAGAAATCTGTGTGCTTTGGGATCTCTCTCTTGTACATTGAGGTATGTAGATATGTATCTATGAAGGGGGAAAAAAAGTCAGTTACTTGACCAGTATTTTTCATTAAGACTTCCCCTCCCACCTTGAGCTATAATGACAACTTAATCTGCCACACAGGAAGTACAGATGTATTCTGCTCTAGATACTTTGGCCAGACCATACAGGAAGTATAGACATGTTTTGTTCTAGATACTTTGGCCAGACCTTTAAGTTAGCAGCAACACAGGTTATACATGTACTAATACTACTTACTCGCCACCATTTCTGTTTATTAAAAAAAAAAACCAAACCCGGAACCCCGGAAACCCCCACCAAAAAAACCCCAACAAAGCAGAAGTTTGCAGAAATGGTAAGAACTACTCAATACAATGAAGGGGGAAAAAAAGCCACTTCAGCCTGGTAAGTTTTCCAGTACCACATAACTAACCTTCTTTTAAGTTATTGTTTTACAAATATTTAAATAGCACTCAATATCCACATTTACTGTTACCTTAAAGCAGCATGATATTGATCTTGCTTTCTCTGGTCTACTTCATATTAAGGTAGCTTTTCTTTTACATTTTAAAGAACAAAAAACCAAACATACATCAACACATGTTACCTTTTAGCAAGTTCATATTCTTTTATTTCAAAATACAGCTTAGCAAAGAGGAATCCTTTCATCGATTTCTGAAGGAGAAAAACCATGACAAACATACTTTAGACATATAGTACTTCAAAAGTAATTCCATAGTGTGACCTTTCTTTTCAGCAATGCCTAATACTCAGATGACTGAATTTGACAACTAGTTATCAGCTCAAATCCACTCGTCATACTTATGGGTTTGTTTTTGAAAGATGTAGGTTTAAGAATGAAAAGAGTAAAAGGTTTTGCTATAATTGGCAAAGGCTACTAGGCAAAATAGAGATTACAACTGAAGAAGCAACAAGCCTTTATACACGTGGTATTTCGTACACTACGCACTGAAGAGAGTGGAAGAATAGGGTCTGCTACATTTAATTTATTTCATTGCAATGTAGCAAGGAAAAAAAAATCCTACAAACGAAGAGATATCTGTCATTTAGCCCTGCTGTAATATACTGTCATCAGACACTGCTGTTTAAATATACTTAAGGAAAAAGGAATTTTTAAGTCATTCTCAGTTTGGGCAAGAAATGTATTTATGCAGTAGTTTATTTCTGACTAAAATAATTTGAACATGTACATTATACAGGTAAAAGGTGAAACACCTCCAAAGGTATTTTTGGGAGGCAGAATAAGGAAGTAACAAGGGCAAAAGAAAAAGAAACACAGAGAGCTGGCAGAGGGCAAGATGTCAGAAGCACAAATAGGAGGAAAGGAGTGAAAGGAATGGGCTAAAGAACTGATAAAGTTACAAGCAAAAACCTCAAGGTAGAGCTAAACCAGAAAATTTACAGCTTCAACTCCCAATATCAGTTCAAAAGCAGATTTCGCTTTTAAATAAAAAAAATACTGGAACTAGTTACATCTATGATTCCAAACAAGTGTGTACATTTTGAATACATTTGAATTACTAGTCTCCCTCCCTCTCTCACCAGTACTATTCATGCAAAATTTTAAAAAGTCATTAAAAATAAAAGCAGGCCTCCCAGGATACTTCGAGTTTTCAGCCTGTATTTTTGAAGTCTGTTATAAAAAGACAACACTGAAATTTGTCAGAGTGGAGTCACATTTGGCATCTCCTTTTAAACATGGATGAAAAGAAACCTCAAAATAAATGCTTTGCAGTTTTATAAGCACCCTCCTCCTAAAATCAACACAATAAGAACACCAGTAACATTTTCGACCACTGACTGTGCTTATACAATTAGTTGCAAACATTACTTATTAAAAAAAAAAAAGACAACAAACTAAATATGCACCAGTAGGTCTTAAGCACAAGAGAAGAGGATTTATTTTGTTGCTGACTTCATTAGGAATATCAAAAATATTAAAAAGCACCCATGATTCTGACAGTGATGTCCTTGACAGGGTCTGCTCTAAACAGCACTCAAGTCAATTACACGATCCACAGAACAACTTTGTTACTGTTGGAAAAGAAGTACAAATCATGAGGACCTACACTGGCCCTGCTAAAGGTCCCTCTGCATAGTGATGAACATGGATGCATTCACACTATACAACAGTGTTGAATATTGTAATTCCACAATAAAATCAATTCAGAGCAGCAGAACAGGATCTTTCATGATTTGCATCAGACCTGTATACCATTTCCCAGATATAATGAAAAATGGTAAAAAGTCATGCAGAATTCCTCATCGTCCTGTCTAGTTACTAAAATACAATAGGAAGATTATTTTTTCCCAGTTCTTCCTCTTTTAATAGTGCTATACAGACAAGAATATTAATCACGTGGCACATAAAAAGAAACTGAAAGTGTCTCACATGTTCCTTGTTTCAATTCTTTTCCCAAGAAAGAGAAACTCCAGAAACTCAGGAACTAAACTCACAAAACTGAAGCACTCAGTACTCAGAGAACTGGTAGACTCTTTAAGACTTACCAGGTGTAAAAACCAGTTGCATAGCTCTGGCAAACCATTGCTCCCAGTTAGGGAAAGCACCTCCAGTACGGGAAACCCCACGACCCTTGCTCTCAGCAGTTTCCCCTAGCTCTCTCGACTTACAGAGATCCTGAGTAAATCAGGACTCACAGATTCTTCCAGAGACACCGTAACTCGCAGAATCTCAGAATACTTCGGGTTGGAAGGGACCTATGGAGATCACCTAGTCCAACTCCGTTGCCAAAGCAAGGTCACGTAGAGCAGGTGACACGGGACCACGTCTAGGTGGGGTCTGAGTGTCTCCAGAGAGGAATCCTTTTTCCTCTTACCGCCACGGATGCGGACGGGCCGAGCAGACCGAGCCCCAGCACCGAGGCTCCGGGTACGGCGCGGGAGTCGCCGAAGCGCGGCCGCCCCGCACCCCGGCAGGGCAGAGGCAGCGAGAGCAGCCGCCCCCCGGCCCAGCCGGGCAGCGAGGCCTCCAGGCGGCGCGGGGGGAGGGGGGCCGCCCGTCAGGACGCGAGGCAGGGCCGCCGCTGCCGCCCCACGCGAGGCGGGTGCGGGAAGTGCTCCAGATGGGCTCGACGGAGCGGCCGCAGCGCCCCCCGGGCCCGGCGCGGGCGGGGAAGGCGAGGCCGCACTCACCTCTCTGGGGGACGAAGTCGCGGCCTGCACGGAGGCGACGTAGCGCTCCACCTCGGGCTTCGTGCGCCTCATCATGGCGCCGCCGCGGCGGCGGAGGCCGCGCCCGGGCTGCCTCCCGGCGGAGCGCAATTCCCGGCCGGCCGGCGGGCACGGCCCGGCGCCGCGGAGGGGCAGGAGCAGGAGCGCAGGCAGAGGAAGGCAGGAAGCGCCGGAGGAAGCGCAGCAGCGACGCGGCCGCCGCTCGTTACGCAAGTTCCCGCGCACCGTGCGGCGCGCGCAGCCCCGGCGAGTGGGCGGGGACCGCCCCCGCCCCTATCAACGGCCGTGGGGGGGCGGGGTCGGCCGGGGCGGCGCATGCGCAAGGGGGCGGGACGGGAGCGCGCAGCTGCTGAGAGGCGGGGCGGGGAAATCCGTCACAGTAAATCATCGGCTGCGTGGAACCGAGTTGTAGCGTTTTGTCACCTGCAGCTGTAATAAACTCTCACCTAAAACTATGTAACTCTCATCCAAATAATGTATAATAATGTATTAGGTGATAATATATTTCACTCATGGCTAGGCTTCGCGAACGAAGATTTGGGAGGCTCTATCCACATTTGCTACAGGCACGCTGGTGGCTTATGAGGCCAATACGTGACAGACATATCCGATTGCAAAAGGCACAACAGAAAGACTCCTTAGATGGTGTATTCTGCAATACACGGTTCTTTCTGCGTTGCCTTTTTTCCTCGAGATAATATATTTATCAGCTAAATAACTCATTCATTCATGGCTAGGCTTTGCGAACGAAGGTTTGGGAAGGGCTTTACCCACGTTTGCTACAAGCGCGCTGGTGGCTAAAAAAGCCAATGCGAGATAGACAAGACCAGTTGCAAAAGGCACAGCAGAAATATACTCTCTCTCTCTATATATATATATGTATATAAAATAAACTCTCACCTAAAACTTTGTAACAGTTCTGGTGCTCCTGAAATAAGGAGGACACAGAACTGCGTGGAGCAAGTCCAGAGGAGGGCCAAGAAGTTGACACGAGGACTGGAGCACCTCTCCTACAAAGACAGGCTGAGGAAGTTGGGGCTGTTCTGCCTGGAGAAGAGAAGGATGTTTGGAGACCTCATTTCAACCTTCCAGTGTCTGAAGGGAGGCCACAGGGAAGCCTGAGAGGGACTCTTCGTCAGGTACTGTAGTGATAGGACAAGGAGTATCGGGTTCAAATTGAAAGAAGAGAATTTTAGGTCAGAATTTTAGGAAGAAATTCTTTAATGTGAGGCTGGTAAGACACCGGAACATATTGCCCAGGGAAGTTGTGGATGCCCCAATCCTGGCAGTGTTCAAGACGAGGTTGGATAAGGCCTTGAGCAACCTGGTCTCATGGGAGGTTTCCCTGCACATGGCAATGAGGGTTGGGACTAGATGATCTTTAAGTTCCCTTCCAATCCTTAAGATTCTATAATTCTATATTGGGTCATTCACAGCAGCTATAAATTTAATCCGTAAGCATGAGAGCCTTATCACCGAGACCCGATGCTCTAGAAAATGAGTCTCCAAATATTGTAGCAGCTGTGGTGAGAAACTTTTATTTTTCAGGCACTGTGAATGGTACAATTAAACAATTAAGCTCCAAAGTACATCTGGGAACATGGACCAGAAGATGACAAGATCAGCAACCCTCAAGGCAGGACAGATTTGCAAGTTGTAGTTGTACGAGTTTGGTGGCTTGAGGATAGTGGTCCCCTGGTGAAATTCCCAGCAGGCAGCCTCAGATTCTACTCACTGGAATTAGCCATCTCTCCTGCCAATTCAGACACTTCGGTCAAAATGAGACCATTGGGCTCTGTTTCTGAAGAAGTATAATTAAAAATCCCTCCAGTTCTCAGTCTCAGACAACCCATTGACAGCCATATGATTCCTGCTACATCTAAAAAATACCGATGGCCCCACATCTTACCCTCTTTGCAGGAAAAATAAGGAAACATAGCCAACTTGTTTTTGTAAGGAGACCGCTAGCATCCATGTAGCACCTTGACTGAACAAACTGAGCCTCTCTTTTATTATTTCTTCTATTAATGGTGATTTAGCCACTGGAATTAATTCCTAAAAAAAGATCATTTTTTTTCTCTGTACTTTTTAATGATGTGTCTACAGCTGGGGTTACTAACCAGTTTATTATCTGCACCTGCCAGGTTAAGTAATAAAAGTCTTCGTGCTGGTACAGGGGACTACACTGGAGTTTACTCAGTTGTCTCACTGGAGAACATTACTGCTCTTCAGCTGATAGGGAGGCATGGGCAATTGCCTTCATACAGACCAGGTCCAGTACTTCGACACTGGTCACTGTTTTGCCCATCCCTGTGGAAGTGGCATCCCCATGTTGTCCCTGGTGGTCACAACATCGGGCAGGACAGCATTGACTCTAGTGCTATCCGTGCAACCAGACTGTGCTCAGCTCAGGTCACTACCTATCCATGGGAACAGAGCACAAGGCTTGCCACTGCAAGCAGCAAAATGGCTTAGGCTCAGCTTCTTCCCCCTACAGCAACATCCATTGGGCTTTCTGGAGTGCTCCCTACTGTTAGCCTAAGCAGGGGCTTCTAAAGGAATCTCTCTTGACCACACATGATTGATTGATGGAGCAGAAAGGGGCAAAGCTTCTGAGGCAACCATTCCCAAATCCCAGACTCACAGCGTCTTTGAGAGACTTTGTAGGGGCATAATAGATCTTGCTTCTTTCAGGAAATTATGCGCAGCTATGCCAAATATTTATAATACTGATGGGCCAGGACAGGAAATGAGTTTCAACACCAGACGTGTAATTGTTCAGGTTGTCTAATTGCTACCTTGCTCCCTGGCTCTGCTTTGCAACTTCTTTTAATTAATCCTCTTCATGAAAATGTCCAGGGGTATTATTCTAATGACAGTTCACACCATAGACAGCTCTCAGGAGAGCTGTATGGATTTAGGGAATTCTCCACTTGAGATAGGACCCCAGTAATAACAAAAACATTTTCACTATGAGGGTGATGAAGCACGGAAACATACTATCCACAAAGGCCTGAGAAATCTTCTGTGGCAACACTCACAGGCTTGGCTTCTGTACTGATCCAACTCTGAGCAGATGCCTGGGCTAGCTGATCTCTAGTAGTCCCTTCCAATGAATATTATTCCATGCTTCATCAGGCTTTCAACCTTTGAGTACTCCAGATGCTCTCAGTGCTACATTGTGGGATCTGAGATACACCTACTCGTGCTCATGAAACAGAAACCACTGCCTTGGTGAACGGTAGCACAGTGTTCGCCATCAGGAACTTGGAAATGGAAAACCCACCCTGTGTCAAGGCCCAGGGCTGCCAGAGTGGAGAGCAGACCTAAGGCCACTGTGCTGTAGGTGGATGTAACCCCAAGCAACAGGGATGTGATCCAGGTCTTGCCGTTTAGCCTCAAGGTTAGGGACCCTTCCCGACTCTGAGCAGTAAGGCTGGGCACACGTAGGCTGAAGGAAAAGATGTGCACCCAGTGTAACGTGAAAAACCTAGAAGTCAATTACAACTTCAAGGGGAAGCACTGCTGAGTTTGGTCTGCTGAATCCACGGCAGAGTCCAACAGGGCTACCATGCTAGTTATGTAAATGCTTTTGGGGGACATTTTAAGCTTTTTTAGTCTTCAACGCAGTCAGGACTGCATTTATAAATCTTATGGCATTCAATAATTATGTAAGACAAAATAGTCAAAAAATATCCTAGTTTGGGATATTTTGGGGTGACAGGTGAAGTTTGGGGTGACAGGTTCATTACAGTGAAAGGAGAGAAAAAGTTAATAGGAAGGTGTATGTTTTAAACTCAGACAAGATACCTTCTTTAGGAAAACCAAGTGACTGTGCCTATTCAGAAAATATCTAGAAGAATCGAGTTGTTCTTTATGAAACAAACTGTGGTTTCTTTTATGAACCTTAGAACTAACTACAGCCTTTGGGAAAGATATATGTCTCCTTTAAAACAGGATAATAAGGAAGTATTTACTTAGTCAAGGTAAAAGCCCACGGCACCAAGAGAGCCGTACTGCTTTCCCACCCTTCTCAAGCACTCATTTCAAAGAGGTGATACAAGGTTTAATAACATGACCTTTATTGATGACAGTGGAAAGCAGATGTTTATTTTTCATAAACAGGAAAGAAAATTTTACTTCCTATTATGTAATTACATAAAATCTGTTTAAATCACTAATATAAAAAAAAGTTAAAAAAAATGTTTGTGTACTTCATAATGTAGTACCATCAAGAAGTCCTAAGTAACTGTATTTTCTATAAGAAGGGAAAAATAAAACAAATTTGCATGGACAGAAGTCAACAGTATAAAAGAATTAAATGTATGTTATAAGGAATTTTGATTATTTGTAAGCTCAGTCCATGAGGATGGCTAAAGAAGTAGATCCTAGCAGGATCGAACCTTGCATATTTACACTCACAGGTGTAAAAGTAATATTGCCAGTTAATTGAAATATGCATTTTCAGTATTTTTCTGAAAATTACTGAAGTCTAGAAGCTACATTTTAAATTCAGATGTTCACATTTGAAATAAAACGCTTCTCACATCCTTTATAATTAAGGCAAAGTATGTTATCTTTTGAAAATACCTTCTATATAGTTTTTGCATAAAAATATGAAATAAAAAATAAAACTATATATGTTTGATGGAACACTGTTATGTATGGTCCAGCAGAATAAGGCATAAAAAGTAAATAAAATGCTAAAGCATATATAAAAGTTAATGTGTTATTTAAAGTGGAATATAGCAAAATTCAAGTAGTTCTGAGTATGCTCATTTCTTGCAATAGGAATACATTTTTATATAGGTATCTCATGCTAAGCCTGATGTACAAACATTCATCATGTAAGCATAATCTATCTGAAGTAGGTAATTTGTACAGTGACTTTATTTAGAAATCTGATAGTTTTCAAACCATCTGAAACAAGGCTCCTTAACGAAACTTCTCAGCCTGAAATCCAAGCATGAATTTTTCCATGAGGCAAAGTACATTGGTTTCTTGCCCAAATCACAACATGAGTTGAACAAGTTTTGTCTGCATGCTTAATATGAAGGTTAATATTTTGATTAACATAAATGACAATTCATGCCCCTAAAGTTGGGCACATTTGCACAGTTTGTTTTCACAGGTGCTCACAAGCAAATTTTCTCTCTGTAAAATTCCACAGAGATTAGTGTACAGAATGGGTCTCCTGCATCAGTACAATTACATTATTGGTCAGAAACCTTTCAGGTGAGCTGCTATTTAATTTAGTCCAGAAATATTGTCTGTTTATCAACAAATAAGCATACATGTAAAGAGAACAGAGAATCTTATGATATTTTGGTTTGATAGAAGGCATACATCATCATTTGTTGTCTGACTGCAGCATCAAAGCAGCCCACAGCCTGTCCCCCACCTCACCCCACCAAGTAATATCTCTAAGATTTTCGCAAAGGAAGGGGAGAGCAGATGAGGTCTTTACTTCCTTCCCAAAGTTTCAGCTAGTTTCTTCAGTCTTTTCTTCAGCTCTAGAGGAAACTTCTCATAACACTTTTTGCAGACAGGCTTCATATCAAACTCAACAAATTTATTCCTAAAACAACAAAGCAAAAACCAAATTTTTAGCAGATGAGATTGTGAAAAAAGGAATTAAAAAAAATCTCCTATTAAATGTGCACAAGCAAAATATTAAACCTCCAATTTATACATATATGTTAAGTTACTTTTACAAAGTTATATACACTGTAGACAGTGATTACAGTACCCTGTTGAGTAAGCTACACAGTTTTTACCCAGATGTCCATTTTTATTAACCATGTAATTTAAAAAGCCTTTCGAACCTAATTGTACAGATAAAGAGACTAAACATCAGATAATGGAATCATAAGTTAATATTTCAAGTTGCAGCTGCATAAAAAATATTTTGGTTTTGATTGCCACAAATTCATGCAGAAGCTTAAAAAAGCATCCTTAGCACTAACCAAAGAAGAAAGCAGCAGGGATGGTGGTAAGAAGGAAAAGGGTTTACAAACAGATTGGCTTTTTCTTTTTCTGCTTCTCTTTATCCTTTGCTTCACGTTCCCGTTTGGCAAGCCGTCGCTTAAATTCATCTGGCATTTTCTCATAACAGTGTTTGCAGACAGGTTTTAGATCAATTTCAACAAACTTATCCCTTTAGAGTTAAACACAGAAAAATAAAGGACAGAAAAGGAGAAGAGTTAGGAAGCCTAACTGAAGGAAGACCTGAACAGACAACTGACAGAGACATAAAGTAGTAAGTGGAGCGAGAGGAAGAAAGATGCACATATTTCCTCAATGCTGCTTAGATGTTCTTCATACAGTTACAGCTACACTGTAGCAATATTTACACTTTGAAGAGAACTACTGATATGTTTTGAAGGCATCACACTTATTGATACACTTACTTGAGTGTTAACTTAGTGTTGCAAGTTGAACAAGCGAAACAGTTCACGCACCATGCCTTATTCAGAGCAGACACAACTAGGGAGATGTGAAAAACAAGAAATCATTAGCATTGCCAAGAAAAAAAAAAAAAGGTATTACAAAAATTTTAATCTCACATATTCATGAGGTGTGAAGAACAGTCACTGATCCTTGTATCAAGTATTAAGGACCATAATAACTATGTGGCAGGACTAGGGAGGCAAATGTGGAGTGTAGCGTAGCAGAACTGTGAAGCATTGATAAAGCTGTCTCTGAGGCAAGGCTGGCTTAACCTATTTTTGCCTCCTATTTTTGCTTCCACCTCATCATACACCATGCTGATCTCAGGCAACCATTCTATGAGGCCATGTTTCCAATTTAATCAGGAAACGTTTCCAGCTGAAGAGAAATCCAGCAAAATATTGGATTATTATAATTTGCGACAACAAAAAAGTGTCAAATTTGTGCACAGAAATGAAAGACAAAATGTAATCAAACACATACATTGAAAATAAAGAAATTACTATATTCTGTTCAGTACTATATTCTGTTCAGTTCAGAGACCAAAACATACACTATAGGTGTCAGATTATATAGTGAAAGCTTGCAATCATACAAAGTAGTAGTCCTCCGACAAGTTCCAGTTCTGCTCATTCTAGTAGAATTTTAATGAAAAGGAGGACTCTGTTTCCTTTAAAGCATTTTGGATTGTCATTCTGTAGTTATAGTCCAGTCCAGAAAATGTGTGGAAAGCACATCTCTGGAATGTATGTCTTATCCTATAGTTACATGACTATAAATGAGTATATGTCTCGTTTTGCACGTTAGAGGCTTCCTCCTACTTTGCTAATGGCTTCAGCTTAGGTGAGGCTAGCATTGGTATTATAGTATTTACTTTGTGCAGGGGTAAATAGGCACATAATGTCGCATTATTTCAGGCAGAATAATTCGCTTTTGGCATTTTATCAGAGCTGGTTACCCAAAAAGTCTCTCAAAACCACCCCCCCCAAAAAAAAACCCAAAACCCCCAATCAAATAACAAAACAAACAAATCACTATCAGTTCTGCCTTTACAGGACACATATTTCCAAGTATTATCATTCCTGGTTTTGTGACATTATCATCAGCCTAGATTTTCAAAAGACAGGTGCCTATGATAGATAGGTAAATATCTCCAGGACCCACTGGCATAATGGGAATAAGGCACTTTAAAAAAATTCCTAAAAGTGCCCACCTACATCTTTCGGTATCTAAATATTTTTTCAAATTTGGTTCATGATCCTCCTTTGAGGAGATGTCTGTGTGGTCATTCTCTCCCTTGCATGTGTTCTTTTTGAAGCTGGTGGGGCAGGAAGCCACTCCTGACCATCTTCCAGCATTCCTGGCCTTTACATGTCACTAAGGGGTTTCATGGTTCTCTTCAGCCACTGGGTGGTCTTCTACCATCATGAAATGCTTGCTACAAGGTTTTCTTACCATTTGGTCTCTGACTAATTAGCTCTAATTTAATTACTGATCAAGAGAATGGCTGGTTTTTTTTAATGAGAACAATCAAGTACTCAACACAGGGCTGTTTTCCCCTTAGTGTCACTTTTAAAGAGAACTTCCATCAGAAAAGAACATTAAGGAAACAGTTAGAAAAGTGCTTACCATCTCCTTCAATCACACGGTTGCAATGGAAACAAACATCACCAAATAGCTGAAGAGGAAAGAGAAGTAAGGGATTTTTAATGTGATGATTTTATCGAGGGTAACTTCTCAAACTAACAAAATAACTATATTTCAGCTGATGGGCACAGTTGCTTTCCTATTTGTTCCAGTAAAATAAGGAGAATGCTGGCAAGTCTGGTTTGGTTTTCCAAGTACATTTTGCATCATCTTATCACAAAAGGTCTTTATAATATTTAAGATACACATTTGTTTACCTTTATTTGATCCTCTGTAAATCAGATTTTGTTTTGTTTTAACATTTCTCTAATCCTGAACATTTGAAATACAGCAGTTGGTGTCACATACACACTGTTACTAACCAAATAATTGAACATCTGGACTTACACGCATGATTAGAATGACATATTGCTGTTTCTGGCAAAAACTGTAAGGAAACATTATTTTTAGTTTAAAAAAAATGAAAAGGAAACTTTAGGACAAAAATTATTCATTCTTTTTCCAGGCTTAACATTTGTCCATAATATAACAATGAAGAAGTGCCCAAAATTTCGTGTATTTTTTTCTAACTGCAGTAATTAACCTAGTAAAAGACATCCACTCTACATACAGCTCTTGTCTGGTATATGTATTTGCCCCATCACAGCTGCAACACTATTACTTACTAACATCATGGCATTTATAGTCTACAAGTAAGCCAGCAACAATCATCTGCCCTCCACCACCGACAAATTAAGACTCCCTCTGTAATTAGTAGGTGCCTTACAACTCCCCGATGTAACCCCTACTCTTGTGTTTATGTAAGCAAGGAGGTGAATGTGACACAACGCAGATATGGCTTCCAAATAAAAAAGGTCTGTACATCCTGGTGCTGGACTCCACAACCAGGGGGAGAGAGGGAACTGCAATATATAACTTCTGTATAAATGCAAGTGGTCACTAGGTGGTGTCTTCTGACAAATTTAAGTCTTCGAGGTCTTCATCAACTTAATGACTGAGGGGGTGATGCAGCTATGTGACCATACAGTCATCTTAAGTTAACAGCAGTAGGAAAACCCAGGCTACTCACTATAGCCTCGTCTTCAACTGCAGTTACTGAGTGGCAAATCTTCTTTAACTTCTTGGAAAGACTGGGTGTCATTAGTTGTTCTGATCTCACAGGCATCTAAAAGCCTGTAACAGCTCTACTTAAGTAGACTAAGCTTGAAGAACATCTTGATACTGATTGTCCTGTGAAATACCTGCAGGTTTCTTTCTCTATGCAAGAATGATGAATAGAGAAATCTGTATAAATTAACTGCAACAGAACATCTCCTAATTGGCATTATACCCACAGGTGCCTTCAACAAAACAGAAGAATGTCCATGTTTTACATCTCTAATAAAATCAATTTGTGAGTTTACCAATTAATGGCATTTTTAAAAATATGCAACCTTACCTGATTGTAGTGAGTTTCACAATACGCCAAGCCCTTTCTCTCATAATGACGATGACCCAGGAATGGTTTTTCACATTTTGCACAAACAAAATGCTACCAAGAAAATGACACATAATTTTTTTTATTTTTTGGAAGTAATGTTATTTTTTCTGGAAAGCAAACCAACCAAGTCCACTACTGAACATGACTGAAGTCTACTGAGCTAGCTGTGCCATCTCCAAAAGCAAAGTTAAACTACATTTAGACCACTAAAATAATATTTCTTTTAATGTCTTCAAAATTTCAATCCAGAAGTTACAAAAAAAAAAAATCAAGCAAAGGATTCTCATTTTTTTATCAATGAACAGAATTAGGACTTATTAAATAATCTGCACCATCATTACACTCTTGTGAAGGAAGCGTTTCCTAGAGGAGATTTTCCAAACAACAGAAAGAACAAACTGTTTATATTTCTAAACTAAATGGAAGATGTGGAACTCAATCTTGTAGATGGCCTTGAAATAAGAACTCTCACATGAACTGTTAAAAGAGATATGTATATGGCAGGTGACTATGGAACACCTAAGGGTATTATGATGCTCAGTAACATGATTACCACAGATCGTACATGCACGATTTTGCACTCTGAAATTTTCTTTTGTAAGGACCTCACCATGCTTCCTTTGATTACTGATCTTAGTTTCACAGTCAAAGCTCTCTGTAAGATAGGAAATTACTCCTATTCCACAGTGGAAGACTAGCCACAATAAAGCTGAAAAGGGATTCAGAGAAAGTATCTATAATTCTTGTTGCAAACTTCGATAATCCTGTCATTGAAACTGATCAGCAAAATCACAGATTTTTTAACGATAAATGTTAATGTTTACATTTGTAAAAGACATTATGTATCATCTGATATTTACCTCCACATGCCATTGTTTTCCCATAGCATTCACCACACGGCCTTCAATTGGTCTTCTACATGCCCCACAGATAGGGACACCCATTTTATCATGGCAGGGTAAGCAGTAAAGTTCTCCCTTCAGCTCACGAGCATCAGCAGTAAGTTCCTTCCTATTCAGAAATTAATGAATTGAGAGCATGAATGAAGGCACTGAATGATGTCAACTCTTGAGAGTTTATGAAAAAAAAAATAATTTTTAGCATTTGTTTAGAAATTATATTTATACTACAGTAATGCGGCAGCATCAAATATAACATAGTTCAACAGAGTTCAAGACTGATCACAGTAAACTGAGAACAGGCTGCTGAGCGAGGTGCACTAAGTCTCTTGGAAACAGCTACTGAACTATTGTCATTCTGCTTACGCAGCACAAATGTGCGTGTGAAAGCTGCAGATGTTTGGTTCATATACTGGCACTCATTACCAGTTTATTTCAGATTTGCATAACTGTAGCTGAAAGTAAATGTAGTCCTCTATGTCGAGGTACACTTTTTCCTTGAAAGAAAACTACAGACCCAAACGAGCTAGGTTTATTCATTTCCAATTGCAGAATCTCATACACTCTACTTTTCAGTAAATTGCATGGTTAGATACTGAGAACAGATAAACCTTAAAAGTGACCATAACCACTAATACTCTCAACTGGTTGCCACTGACAGAACATTACATATTGTTATTCAAATCGGCCTTTGCTATGGCACTGAAATAGTAGCTTCCTTTGCACCAGAAAGAAACAACTAAGAATCCATGCTATGTCCTACAGTGCCCCATGGTCCGTGCATCAGTGCAGGATGTAGAAATGTGCAGTTTCACATGCTGCAGCAGCAGAAGCTGACAAAATGAGGTGGGAGAAAGCTCCTAAAAAGGATAGCCTTTAAAAAGAGAGAACAAAGTTTGCATACTACTCAACTAAAAAGAAATAACGTAGGAAAGATAGTAACTCAGGCAGGAAAAGAGGACCATTTTTCTTCTTCTCCTAGCAGAATAAAGAACTATCATTTTGCTGCTACAGAAACTGTATCTATGTCCATACTTTGTATTTTGTAAGGTACCACCTTGTCCTGCAGAGTCCAATCTTTCTTTACTCCCCAACAGTTCAGCTGTTGTTCAAATGCTACCATGCCAAAAGCAGTAACACACATTTGGCCACAAGACATCCAAACCCCATTCCCTCTTGCCAGCTGTACAGGACAAGTTTTCACTTTAAGATGTAAATCCATGAATCAAATAAGCCCAGCATTTTCCTGTTTTCCTTTGCAGAACTCAAGTTACCCGCAGTTTGCACAGTTGAAATGATCAGGGTGATAAGGGTCATTTTTGAATATGAGAGGCTGTTCATCAATAATGGCATGACACTTCTGGCAAATGTACTTTCCCAGGCCTCTGGCTTTTTCCCTGTTATGGCAAGGACGGCAGAGATGTCTGAAACAACATAAAAAAAGAGAGGTAAGTACTAGTACCAAGTACTACACTGCAAAAATCTATCAAAACTTCATTTCAATCAGTCCTTTTTGGGGGGGAATGTAATCTTTAAAACAATTTCTTTGCTAGGCAAACCAAGTTCAGAGCAGCAAAATTATCTCCTAAGTTCAGGGTGATAATTTTATTTTCCATCTCCACAGGAGTATCATTTCTTCAGCTGAGTTTAAGCTATGTTGAAACACAGAAAACAAAGTTTGCTATAGATTGTTGTTGCTGAATGTTTTACTTTCAAAATCTTAGAAATTTAGATTGGAAGCTGGATGACTACACAAATCGTAATTCTGTAGATAATTCTGTATGTTATATTATACATATGAAGGCAATGGCCATAGAATTCACCTGTAAAACATTCTTCTGATCATAGCTGGTAAAAATATCCGACTCCATGAAGGGTCCCACTGAACATAAAGGAATATTAATAAATAAGATGCCAAACTAGACCAAAATTGGAGAGCCCGTTGGAAAAAGAAAGTAAAAATGTTTTTTAAAAAAAATAAAGACAGTACTTCTGTATCTGAATTTCTTCCCTCTTTTGACATATAACAATGGCCCCAAAATGTCACTGGGTAGAGAGCATGTTTGCCAAGAAACCTACTGTTGAAATAGGTACAATGTTAATATTTTAAGGTACCCATTCTTAGTTTTGTGATGCACTCTTAGATCTCTTCCCACAGAAGATGCTTCAGTTGCTCCATCTGAGCTGGAAAGCTTCAGGAACCAAAATCTCTCAGTCCCCCCTATTAGTTAATTTATGACCAGTTAATAAAAGGAAGAGTGGAGATCTACCTGCCAGCATTCTTGACAAATCCAATATCAGCCAATACTACTTGGCAGATATCGCAGCAGAAGCACTCTGGATGCCAGCTATTGTTCATGGCTTTAATAACACGACCAATAATGAACTCACCTGTAAGAAACACAACACCAGGATATAAAATACCATTGTAGACAAAGTTAAAAGCACTGCAATGACATCATCATCCGTTTCCTCTCCCCAAAATCTGGTAGGACACATTGCTTGCAGTATCATGGTTCTGATTCCAAACTCTGTAATTTGGGTTTTTTCATTGTTTTTTGCTATGGGTCAGAAGAAGATGCCCTTGCTGATGGAGAACATTCTGCTCTTTACACACAAGTCCTTTTCATGCACACTCCACCTTCTCTCTGCAATAATCTTTTTTCAGTCTCTTCCCTGTTTTTACTTATCTGTTCTCAAGCTGTTAAGAAATTTATGGAGTACTTCATATAATATGGTTTTCTTGTGTCCTAATCATCCTTCTCCTTCTTTTCTT
This sequence comes from Lepidothrix coronata, assembly GCF_001604755.1. Classification (NCBI taxonomy): domain Eukaryota; kingdom Metazoa; phylum Chordata; class Aves; order Passeriformes; family Pipridae; genus Lepidothrix; species Lepidothrix coronata. Next base: position 2,101,756 of record NW_016690240.1, on the reverse strand, counting down.
TAAGATGACAACTTGTCATGTACATAGCAGTGGTTTCTACTCCACTAGGACCAAGCCTTGATGGGGCTCTATACTCAAAGCACAATAGCACTGAGCTTGGGTGGCTGTGGACCTCCTGCAAAAAAAAAACTCCCATGGAGTCCAAATGCAAAGCTGCAGTGACGCTGCACACACACACACAGCTTCTAACCCTCTGGGTGTAGCCAAGGCCCCTGAGCGGTATAAAGGCTCGGCCTAAATTGTGTTTGGGAGCTCAGCTTCCCAGGGCCGTGGGAGGCTGAGTCATAGCTTTGGAGAACAACTCGCCTCAAAGGGGAGGGATCAGGCAGGTAACAAAGGAACATCTAGGAACAAAACCTGATGGACTCCAGAAATGTCAGGAATGCTTGACGTGTCACTGTGACAACAGTCCCATTGATTGTGGCTCTGCTTACTAAGTACAAGCAGTGGGAAAGCCCAGCTCTGTGCAGAACCTTGATGAGGTTTTAAGGGAGTTGGCACTACATGGAGCCAGGACAGAAGGGGGAGGTGTGTCGGCTGGGCAGGAGAAATCCTGGAGATAGGGAGTGTAGCTCCTCAGGAATCACTGCCAACCCACTTCTTCCTCTTTCCCTGCTTGTTCACGTCTTTAAATGCAAAGTTCTTTAACATCTGCTTCCCCCTCCCTTGGTGTTCAACCCCTCCCTCCACACAAGGAAAGGCCTCACTGAGATAAGTGAAAGCCATACTGCCTTGCCAGGGTGCCATAGAAACACAAGAGCTTCCAGACTGGTTTAAGCAATAGTCCAATAATGACTTCCCAGCCATGCCCCAGCAAAATACGTCACACACAGGGGAAAAAAGAAAACATGCAAATGATTATAGCACAGTAGGCGCACAAGCATTTGCATTAACAGTGGCAAATAAAAAAAGCAGCCCTCAAAATTACATAGGGTGGACATTAGATGCTGAAGCCCTAAAGGTATTTGTTTCAATAAAATCAACAGGGGCCCAGCTGACCATCACTTGATTATATCACCAGCTAATGATGATTGTCCCAGCTTCTGTGGAGTAGGACAGCACAGGTGGGTTACAACAGTCAAAGCAGATGACAAAGCCTCGTTGCAGGGTTTCAGATACATGAGAAGGGCCAAATATGAGCATATGCAGAAATACAGAGATATGTAATCAAGAGTCATGAATGGTGTATATAATCAGAAATTTATGAATGGTCTGCTCATTGGATCACTGACTCAACAGCTAAACTACTTACTCAAATAATGCAAACTTTTTTTAAAAAATACTGTTGTTTGCTGACCTTTAGAAAAAGCAGCTCCCCAAATTCTCTGAAGTCTAGTACATTCTGCAAGTTCACAGGGCCACTTCCCTGAGAACACACACAAGGGGTTGCCTTTCTTCCCCCAGTGATACTCCCATTTGTGATCAAGTGGTTCACCTTGATTTAAAACTTACCACATTGATGGCAGCAAGGGGCAAAAAGCATTTGAAAATCATGTTCGCAGTACTTCCTCCCTTCAAACTGAAAATGGAAAAAGATCTGAGTGTTAGAGGAATGAGGAACACGCTCTTAACATAAATACTGTAACACCCTGGTGTGTTTCCAGATACAATTAGGTAGTAAAACACGAGGGGCTGCACAAAAAAAACCAGACCTAGCACCATAGGTGCTAGGCATTACATCCACCTATCTTTATTCATCTACTAGTTAGCATGTAGTGTTAATAGCACACCATTCCTCCAATGCTGCCAAGGGTCTAAGGCATCTTCCGTCATCAATTTATATCACAAGAGACATCTGAATTCTGAATTTTGATGGACTGCTGAAACTCTGATGCAACAGAGCACATTCTGAGCAGGAAATTAGCTAACAAAAACCCTTGGGCAGTGGGAGAGGGAAAGCATTTTCCCTGAACCCATTTGATGTCTTCCTGACTCTACATTTCCTGCAAGAATGACCCAGCATACTGGAGGCAGTAAGTACGATGGGGGTAGGGAGAGGAAGAACATCCAGGGACAGAAATCTTTGACTTTATAGAGCAGTACAGCCAAAACATGAAGCAAAATAAGCCTTTTCCTTTGTGATGCTTATTTCATAGAATCATAGAAATCATTTAGGTTGGAAAAGACCCTTAAGATAATCAGTCCAAATATTAAGGAACAAAGTTCACTACATCGATCAGATTAAATTGGGATCTGATCTTAAGGGATTTGGACTTGGATCTGAATTTTATCACAGGCTAGATGAGTTCAGCTACAGTTCAAGCTCTCATATAAAAAAACTCATATGGAATTAAAAAAAATTCAACAGCACTGCATTAGTAGCTTAGCCAAAGAATATGTAAAAACATGTAGGCAAGTATGTGCTGAGATGAAGGAAAATGTTTAGATACCTTCAGGCACCACCATTACCAGATATGAATGCCAACTGGCGTGTCAAAACCAGATAGACAATATTAGGTATACTGTAAAATGTTTGGATTTGAATGTCTCAGTTTAAAACAGTGGAAAAATGAGGACAGCAGGAAACCTCGCTCCTTTTATTTTACTGTGCCTAATACAAAACAAAATAAATAGCATAAAATACTACCCACAAAGTAAGTTTTTGTGCCTGGACAGAAAATACAGCAATGTGTTTCAAGATTACCTGTTTTATACTATGTAATTGCAAGGATCAAATACAATATAAATATAATAAATACTCTTGCAACTGGCAGGGTGGGGATCTAGTGGAACACTCTCAAAGTCACTGGGTACTTGAGATTAGAAAACTCCTCTGCCCAACCTGAATTGCACCTATTAGGAACAGAAAGACACGAGCTCAGTACAGACTCTTTCAGAAGTCTCTGCTAGGAATTTATCAAGTGCTATTTCAGTGTAATACTGTAAAACAGATTATTTTTTTTAATTTCAGCTTTTTAAAAAAATAGTAATTGAGAAGCAGAGGATTATTACTTTCTCAAGGAGTAATGGAAATTATTTGTTCATTGTGAATTGTGCTTGCTTCCTGCCAGATAAAATCCTTTTCAAACTGAAAAAAATTCAAAAGCTTCCTGTTCTGTGTAAACAGGTGGTCCAATGGGGGATGCTTAGGTTTGCTAGGATTTTAAAGCCACCACATGTTGATCTGGACAGACCAAACAGGTTTTCTTCCCGTTTGGTTTATATCAGGTAGGTTGGTTCCCATTCAGTCTTGTTTGTATTTTCAATCTTCTTGACTCATTTGTGCTGCTCTTGTAGATGACCTAGCAGTTATCCATCAGAGAAAGCCTTGAGTTTCTGTAACAAATCTCACGGCACATATTTCAAAAGCAAGATAGTTTCACTGTTGTATGCTGGAGGTCCATGAGTTAAATGGCTCTGCATAGAACATCTCACTGTTACACAGCCACCAGCTTATCTGCATGTTTTTAGCTAACTCAGTGGAAAGACATGTACAAAACCTGAGTCTTTAAAGATTCTCTCTCTAAGGTAGTTTCTGGTAGGAAAACACTCTTACTTTTAGGAAAACACACAAGGTGCAACTGGAATAGAAACAAATCTGACAAGCGCATTGCAACTGCACCTTCCTTTAATCTTCTTAAAGGTTATTACAAACATTTTAGAAAAAAGAACCGAACTGAAAGAAACCTCCTCTCAAGAGACAAAAGTCACATGCTATTCCATATTATTCGTTATTATGATAAAACAACAACAACAATAATAGTAATATATATTTCCCAATTATGGCTGTTGTGAGTAGTCCATAAAGATTTTGCTGTATTTCTTCTGTTCTGGGAAGCACCTCTCTAAGCCCTTCCCTCTCCTCCACCTCAGCACAGTACAGTGCAGGCTAGGATGCTTCTGAAAACAAACAGCACAAGGCTCTAAACAAACCCCCAGACCAGAGGTACAACTTCTCTCATCTAACCTCCCCCGTCTGAAGGTGAGGTGTCCACACTCCCCAGTGGGAGACATGGGCAACCTCCAGAAGGAAGGAGCCATTCTATGACCTGAGAGTAATGTGGGTTGGAGGAAATGCCCACTGACTGATTACAGTAGGGCCACCCTGCCCCTCTGAGTGCACTGCCAGCTGCGACTGAAGGTCTCCACTCAAGCTGTCTGTACTGCTACCTGCAGTGCTACCTGCACTGAGACTCTGCAGCAGCTGCTCTAGGGAATACACATCTCCCAGGTGGTGGAGTAAAAGTAGACCAGAATTGCTACCACTTCACACCTGACACCAGAGCAGAGCAAGTTTGGAAATTCTGCTGGCATGTGCTTGTGCTAATCTTTGTTTAGGTCGAGTGCATAAGAAAACTTGCTAAAATGATGCTGCTGAGCAAACTGGAACACAATTATACCCTTGCAGGTCCTAAACCCACAGTTTCTGTGCAATATTAGGCATACAGTTCTCAGAAATCCAAATTACCATTTCTAACATAGGTTCATGAGGACATCTACAAAACTCCTGCTATGCTGTGCTGACTCCAAGCGGTGGAGGGGCACTGCTCTGGTGTGGTACCACTTGTGCCAGCAAGTGACTTGGCTCCAGTGCCAGACCACAGCAAGCTGTGCTGATCAGGGTTCCTGCAAGGCAGCCTGGAGACATGTCCCACAGCAAAGGAGACCTGCATCTCTCTGACCAGTTCAACCCCCACCCATGGAACACAGTGTGAAAGCTTATCATGGCAGCGTTTGACGGCAAATGTGATAAGCAGCTTAATGACTAACTGGAGGAACTCTGCAAGTCTTGTAATAGGCAGGGTAACAATATTTGCCTTCCCAATTGCTAAGAGCTAGAAATCATTTCCAAGAAACACTAGCTTAGCTAAACCAGGCACAGAATAAACACAAACTCATGCTGGGCAACCAACAATGCCCACGTCTACCCATGGGGAACATGTTCAGAAAGACACATTACCTGGCCACACCTGCAAACACATCCATCTTCTTGAAGACTGCATTAAGGCAATCTGAGGAAGACACCCTTTATGCCTGTCTTCTCCACTCATTTTTTCTTGACAGTGATACAGATTATCTCAAGTCCTCAGAGCACTGTCAGCCACTCCTGAGCAATGGTCAACCTAAGCCCACCTTTTGCCTGCTTAGGGCTGTCCCTTCTTCTCACAGAATAGGCAAGGTTGGAAGGGACCACAGTGGGTCATCTGGTCCAACCTCCTGATTAAGCAGGGTCAGCCTAGAGCACATTGCACAGGACTGTGTCCAGACAGTTCTTGAATATCTCCAGTGAGGGAGACTCAACAACATCTCTGGGCAATCTGTTCCAGTGTGTGGTCACCCGCACACTAAAGAAGTTTTTCTTTATGATCAGATGGAACTTCTTGTGCATCAATTTCTCTCTGTTGCCTCCTCTCCTATTGCTTGACACCACTGAGAAGAGCCTGGCTCCATCCTCTTGACACCTTCCCTTCAGATAATTATATACACTGATAATAGTATACTACTACTTCTCAGTTGCCTCTTCTTGAGTCTGAACAGGCCTAGCTCCCTCAGCCTATCTGATGTTATTTTACTTTTGTAACAGTTGTGGCAAGAAGTGTCTATGCTTAACTGAAACTTTCCACTTTCTACATAACATTTCTCAGGCTATCCAGCCTGAAAAAACCTGTAGCAACATTAACCAACTCACATTTAGTACATGGTGATATTTTCATTCCCAGGATAATCTATTGGCACTCACTTCTGACTTACTGTCTTTGAGAGCAGCATGTTTCAGTAAGACTGCTCAAAGACCAATTGTCATGAATATGAATGGTAACAAGGTAGCAATAGGAAGGAAAACGCTTACATCCAATATATCTAAGATCCTTGCCTCTGCTACAGATTCAGGTATGGCCACCTAGAAGCACCCAGAGCAACAGGGAGTTTGTAATGTTCCTGACCTAGGCCCAAAAGTAAGACTTTCCTTCCACTGCAGTCCTTGTCCATCCCCTAGGAGACACAGGCTGCCTAGAGCACAATTTCCTCAAACTTATCTTTAACAAAAGACTATTCAACATTCTGAAAGAAGTCCCTGGAATGTCTCATTGCTTTTTGAGTCAGAAAAAGTATGAATAAAGTACTCACTATTTAGAGAAAATACATTTTATTGGTTTAAGACAGTTTTAACACAATTACAAATATTTTAGTTTTGAAACATCCGTATCACTTTACGTTTGCCTCAGGTCTTAACACGCCAGGATGGACTCTTTACTGTGCCTGCAAGCAGGCAGCAGCTCAGTATATATTAACAATTGTAAATCAATGTGTTAATATCATGGGGTTGTTCTTCTGCTTTTATTTAATTAATTCTGCCTTGCAGTTCACCTTTTGATGTCTTATGGAATATTAGTCATTTACCACAATTTCTGCAAGACTATCCCTGGCGCACAGAAAAGTCTTTTGACAAGGCGAGAGAAAGCAAATCCCCAGGAATCCCTTTTGACAGTCTCTTTTCCTATTCACACTCCTCTCTCAGCCTCTCCTCATCACCCCATAACATGGCTCTGTAAAGTTAGAAATGATCCTTTGGAAGATAAACTGTTGTGCTCTTGCCATAAGGAGCACAACTGTCTGTCAGAGCACAAACTTGTGCTTTTAAAACACTGCTCACCTGCTTTTTCAGATCATAGTATGACTTAAGTCCTGTAACTGCTACCCTAAGTTGGACTATAAGCTACTTGAGCAGGGATCTTATCTCTCAGACATTAATTCCCCAGCTCATGCCATATATTGTTCCTTATACCAATCACTTTGTATTTTATGAACCAATCTAAAGCTTTCAATAAAGCCACTTTTTACCTGCATTTTCTCCTGAATCCCCATAATAGGGGAGTGTAAAAGAAAATAACACTGATACCAAAATACCCATCTGAGCTGAGGGCAATTGACCTAGAGATGAGAAATGTGAACGGGAACAGGTTTTAACCTTTGAAAGTGTGTTAAGAACTGGTAATTTTAGATGCTCTGGTGTGTTAGAGTCGACCCTACACAGGCCCTGCCTGGTTTGGCTTCTACATACATCCTGATCTCAGCATGCTGACTTACAGGTCATCTCTTTTCACATGCCGAGCTGGCCTCACTCAAGTCAGCAATAAACCTCCTAGGGCCCACAGGATGCTGGGATTTCCCTCTATGACTTTCTCCTCTAAGAATTATGCTTTCTCTGTATTTTTGGTATGATACATCAGATTCACAAACTGCAGGGAAAAAAATCTGCACTGAAAAAGGAATCTCCAGCAGTTTTTTCTCAGCTTTGATAACATTAGGCTCCATATTTAAATAAGGTTATACATACTGTTGTCCTTCAAATTAGCATAGAAATGCTTCCTGGCTTTTTTCTCCCTTTACTGGGCATACCGTTTCAGAGCCCAGTTCTGGCCATGGGACTTTCTAAGCCATGGATCTGCCTGTAGCTAATCCTGGTATGGGAAAGAAGGCACAAGACAAAGGTTGGGGGTGAGAGGGGCACTCTGCCCCGCTTACCTCGTAGAAGAGCCCTTCAGGGAACTGCTGAAAGCACTGGGCACAGACGAAGCACTGCTCGTGGTACAGCTCACCGTTGCTGTTGACTATTTTCTCGGCAGGGGCAAAGCCACCCCTGCAGCGCTCGCAGATGGCATTTGCAAGCGCGTTCGCCATGTTGCTGTTAATAAAAAAAAAAAACAAACACAAAAAGAAATAGAAAGAAAATTAGCTTAAATAGGCAACAACACTGGTTGTAGGTCTTTTTTTTCCCCCCAAGGCCAAACTGCATCAGCCTAATGCAAGGCTGCTCAATACAAGTTTTTCGATGGACTTCATGGCTTGTAGTATCCCCTCAGAAATAAAACTACCACTTCTCCCTGCTCCTAAACTCTTTAGAAACAAAATCCTCATGATGAACTCTAATTAATTAAAAAACCAAACAGAAATGTTGTTACAACAAAAATGTTGTTATAAATTTACAGGCTTTTTATGATGCGAAAAGACAGGCAATTCAAAGTACTATAAAAATTGTTAAATACATTAGAATTACAGAAAACAAGGGAAAATTATGAAATATATTAGAATTACAGAAAACAAGGGCAAATATTAACAATAATTGAGGACTAGCACCACAAAGGAAAACATAAATGATTAATTCTGAAGAATTCCTAATTCTAAAATATATATGTAACAGCCTTAGTTCAAAGCTCTAAATAAACAATGTGAAAGAGTGTGCAGTATCTAGTCTGGCAGATATTAACAACAATCAGAGTAGGTAAACAATTATCCCTTATACAAGCTCTGCGTAGCTTGAGGTCATTTTACAAATTTACTTTGAAGTCATGGGATTTTTGATTGGTTTGTGAAGGTTCATCTCAGAGAGCTCAGCTCACAATGTGCCAACTCACAGCCCACTCCAGGGCCATGCTAGAGGATGGGAATGCTCCAGCTGCCCCACGGCAACCCACATGCAGCCCAACACAAAGTCATAAACCCATACCAGGGATGCAAAAATATACTCAAATAGCAACCTTGGTTGCTTCTCAAAGGCACAGAACCAAAAAACGGCAGTGTGGTAGTTGCAAAACATTAGAGGAATTAGCTACTTCACTGGGTTCATGTCCACATCTGCAGAAGACACTACAGCTGTGTTTCAGTTAATTAAGGCCAGGAAAAGGCTCTCTTGATTTTTCCTTTGCAAATATTTTATTACTCATATCTAGACTCTCAAAGCTATGCCTTTCAAGATCACCTCTCTGCCCTAATACCATGTGATAGCAGAGAGCAAATATAGAGCAATGGTCTAGTTTCATTACAATCTGACCTCAGCTGACAAAATCACTGACTCAGAACATCTATTTGGAAGATTATTAGACAAGTGACATTATTTTAAACACATATGCACACATGCACACATTTTGGTACAGCTGTCATGCTGTACTTGTAAGTGCAGAGCCCTCAGTCCTCTGCAAGATGCCAAGACTTCCTTTTTATCCCCACAAGGGGATAAGACCTCTTGGCTCCCACCAGGTTCAATAGGAATTGAATTCATTCCGTGCACACCATCCAAAGGAGCAAGCAAACACCTAGCACGTGGTTCAAAACGGAATGTGTTTTATCTATTTCTTACACTGTCTCACAGAAGAGCCCTATGCAAGGTCAAATCTGACCAGTTATTATTAGCTGGCACTTTTTTTTTCTCTCTCTGAAGATCTTTGTAGAAGAGAAAAACAGTAACTGCTATCAAAATATTCATTGCTGTTCCAGTGAAACAAAAGTGGGCAAATTTCACTCGAAGATCAGACGGGGAGGATGGTCTCACCCATATGTAACAGACAGACCTATGGACAAACTGCAGTGACTATACATACGAACTGTGATTAAGTATACAGCTTGCCAGTGGTCTCCATGGATTGTATATGCTTTCTGTGGAGGAAGACCTCAGTCAACTTCCCCATCCTTTTTATCAATCTAAGTAAGGAATAATCACAACAGAAACTGGGACCTTTCATCATCACTTCAACAGTGCTCGAGCACTAAGGATGTTAAGCGCTGGCATCCATAAAGTATAACCCAAGCAAAAACATGAAACAAAGTTCAAAATCAAATGAAAACAGTAAGTTTTCCTCCTCAGTACACAAAAGTGCTTCACTTTGAAACATATATATGCAAAATCAGTGATATATGTAATACTTCTGCACTGATGAAGCAGTTTATCCATTTGCCCAAGATAACACACAAACAACCTGAAGGCAGAGAGACTACCTGACAAATTCCAACCCCATTTTAACTGCTGATAAAAATTTCTGATGCAATTAATGATGAAATTTAAAGCAACAACTCCAATTTTAGTTGACAGTTACCCCTGGCAATGTTTCAAGCAGAACAGTGGCAAAGGTTGGGTAAGAGAACAGCTTGCACAAATCTCAGATAATAAAATACATAAGTACAATACACATGCAATGTCACTGCAGCTACACTCCAAAGCTGAACAGAATGAACTTACAATTTTGCATAGAAGTCACAGAACTCTTTGTAGAGTTTTATTTCACTGTGCCTACGTTGCAATTTTGACACTGGTTTCTCTCCTTCATTTCCTGCAGAGTTGTAAGCATCAGGAGCAACCTTGTATGCAACCTCTTCATCCTCTGGGATGGAGTACGGGTGAGCTCTGTGCTGGAAGTCCATCTCTCTCTGATTGCCTTCCTGGGTGTATATATTCTATGCTTATACTGCAAAGAAGCTGTAGGCAAAGCCTGCAAAACAGTATGCTGGACTTCCCCTTGTTCCCAGCGAAGTGATTTACTTTCACAGTTCCGTGTCATGTAGCCAGAGCTACTCAGTGCCCTGCTAGAGCTTCAAGTTAAAAGTTCAGTGGCGGGGCGGTGAGCCTGTCACACTGTGATTTACTGAGGCTGGCTGTGCACAGAGGAGCAAATTTTCCTGTTAGGCCCTCATGTAAACTCGGATGCTGGAAAGGGTCTTTGCTGCTGGCTACTGACAGAAGCTGCCCAGGAGAGCTGTGGTGTGAGTAGCGTATGTGAGCAAATATGTTCACCAACAAACTTGTCCACAGCTACTTTCTGCTGAGGGGGGAATGGAGGTAGATTCAAACAATATTTTATCATGGGCAAACCAGCAGTGGGAAGCACAAAGAGAAGAATCCTGTCACTAGGTAAATATTGCTTTAATGCTACAGTATATTAATTATGGTGAAAAAAATGCCTTTAATGTTTCGCTTGTGTCTTCTGCTGTCCTATGCGCTGAATTCATCTATAGGCATCTTTCTTTGTGTCAGCACTTTGGAGAAGGGACAGGTACAGATGGATAGTTACATTTATGTTGTGCTTCACAGGCCACTAACCAAACTGCCACATATGCTATAATGGGCAATATATGAAGGAGGAAAACTAAAGCTTTATTTCCAGTGATGTGCTGCATTTAGATCAATTTCACATAAGAACATTTACTGAAGTAATTTACTGTGGATATTAAAGAACTGAGAAAGCAAGACTAGGAAGAAAGAATGAAAAACAATTATTCCTTCAACACAGAATGCCCTCCTAATGTTGTAATTATTTTATGTTCATATTCTATTTAAAAAACCTGTTGTGCACCACTTACTAGGGAAGTCAGGGCTGATTAGCTGCAGATCTCTAGCTAATAACTATACTACTGCAAGCTTTCCCTACTTGAAGCACAGTGCTTGTGGCAGACGTGGGATACTTGGTTTCCCACAACTTTTAACTGCAGAAAAGGCAGGCTTTTGGAAAACTCTCTTGAGTAACTACCTCTGGCGTTGGACTGGCTCAGCCTTGTTTGTAATCAGTTGAACTGCAGAACCACATGCACTTTGTGCTCGTGACACGCAATACCTTGGTATCTGAAGAATCTGCTAGTCTTCGAGGAGGAGGACGAGAAAGCAGAGGATGACAAGGAGATGAGCAGAGGGAACAAGCAGAGAAATTAGGACTTGAAGATCAGAGAATCAAACAATCATTTTTGGATAAGACTTCAAGATCACTGAGTACACACCTTTTAAATACCTCCAGGGTTGGTGACTCCACCACTTCCCTGGGCAGTCTGTTCCAGTGCTTGACAACCCTTTCCATGAAGAAATTTGTCCTAATCTCCAATCTAAACCTCCCACAGCACAACTTGAGGCCGTTTCCTCTTGTCCTGTCACAGGATATGACAGAAGGTCCAATCAAGGCTAAAACTTCTTAATATACCTTCACCTTCCTAGGACCTACTACTGAGGGTCTGGTTGATGATGCGTTTTGGCTGTATCTCTCAGCACTGGTTGGGACAGATTGCTCAGTCAGCGTACAGCAGCCCACACGCCCCTCTCCATGCAGGCCTGAGCTCGCACGTAGCTGTCTTCCCACAGCCTGGCCAACACAGCCCTACACTGCTGCTGCTGCCAAATTTGTGGGATGGGTTTGGTCAGGCATCTTTCCTTCACTTCCCCTCAACAAGGAGCAACCCCCGGGCAAGCTATTGCTTGGGTAGGTGGGACCCAGGCAGCATGACCCTGCTTATTTATCCATCTCTAGGTGTGCTTATGCATCCTGCATCAGAGCTACCGAGAGTTACAAGCTGTAACAGGCTAAGGAGGCTGCACCCATACCACTGACACAGCTTGGCTGCAGCTCAAGCCCTATTTTTATCTGCCACGGGGCAAGAGATGCTCAGGTTGTAGCCGTAGGCCACAAAGATCTTGCCAGAGCACCGCTGCAGGAAACAGTCCTGGAACAAAAGGTTTCTGCGTCCACTGGAGCACCAGTGAAAACGAGCAGTGTTTGCCAACAGATATGCAGGCATACTGATGCTGGCTCTTCTTCTCCATCTTGCCTCTCAAACATTTTCTGCAAAGGCCAGTGCTAAGCTTCTTTGGGTATAAAAAACTCCAGCGAGACAGACTGCAATGGACTAAACATGCCGATTCATCCAGGATTAGTGTAGGTGTACCAAGCCACTAAGATAAGAAACAGCAAGTCGGTCTGTCTCTTCCCCTTATTACTGTTTCTCAACAATTTCTCAACTGTTTTCCTGTATTTTGTCCCAGATCACTTGCAATTCTGCTGGGAGGCTGCTGCTGCAAATCAAGACAGTGCTGTTTTTCTCCTGGTGGACTTCTACAGTCCTTGCAGTAACCTGAAATCCACATGTGACCCAGGTAACTGGAAGCCACTTGTGCTGCCTTGTGTCCTCTGTTGTCAACAGGAAAATATTTGCTTGCTTCTTCAGCTGCTGCTGAGCAGTCTTCTGCATGGCTGTAGCAACGCAAGTAGTATGGCGAGTCAGTGCAGTAAGATGTCCATCCTAAAATCCTGTTTTAATTTTCCTGTTTTTTTTCCAAGAGGCAGTCCTACAAGGTAATAGAACTCCATATGTGCAATAAGTATAAGCTGCCTGGTTCTCCAGACATATTACCTTTGCTGCTGGTGGAATGACTCCCAGTGCCTTCCATTAATCAAGAAAGGAGTTGGACAGGAGTTTAAAAAGGGCCTTTCTGCTATTGGTGGAAAACACAGTTGCTACTGTGAAGGTTTGGTAATCCACAAATCCAGTGCAGCTGGCCATCTTTCTCTTTTCTGTCATTTTGCAGGAGGTATGCTGCCAAGATCTGAAATATTTAGTTAAAAATGCACTGAATTTTCATTAGAGAATTCTAGGTTACCCCGAGGTGAAACCATCCACAGGGAGTCAGAAGCATGTAAGGGGTCATTGATTTGCAGCAGCAGCTTCCCAAGGGATCTGGGACAAAACCTACCAGCCTGTTGTTAAGGACACAATGTTATGGAGAAAAGCGAGAAGTTGAGTGTTTAAGTGGAAAAGGTATGTAGGAAGGAATAAGACAGAGAGTCCTCCCTGGCACACTGAGGATTTTATCAGAAATCAAAATTCATGGTAGGGAAGGTGCTGAAAGAAATGGCAGACAAATGAAGGAGAAGTGTCTTACTGTGGTTACGGAGAAGGGCTTTGGAAAACAATAGCAAAAATAGCCACGCTGCCTAATCATTGCTGAAGGATAACTGCCACCTCACTCGACCCTGCTTTCTCTGGAGTTTGCAGATCTGGCTGCCTGTGCTGGTGGCTGCCAGAGGCAGATGGGGACTCTTACAGAGAAGGCTCGTGGCTGGCCAGGCCCGCTGAGCATTTCACTACATGCCACAAATAGACATGCTGAGCAGTCACGGCTCCAAACAAGGTGCTTGGCAAAAGCAGCTGCTGCTTGGCAACCCTCTTGTGCCACTGTGAAATATCACTGCATCACCGGTGCTGTTGAGAGGCCAAACGGCCCATCAGGACGTGCGGGGGAGGGGGAAGAGTAATGACAGTGTCTTCCTCCACTTTCCCCGTCGGTAGGTGTGACTGTGATTTCATTTCAACAATATATTAACAGATGCTATGCAATGGCTCTCACGCAAAATACAGAACTACTAGAACAGAAATCTGGCTGCAAAATATGTGTGGGCTCACAGTGGCTGCTCTGATTTCTGCACCAACATTTGAAAGCACTAATTGACCTTTTGTGTCTTTTTTTAATTGAGATTAAAAACTCTCTTGGGTTCTGCTTGCTGCAATTGTTTATCTCTTAAGCAATAAAATACTTTCCATGTTAAGTTGGTCTCCTAAGACAGTTTGAAAGAAGGTATAAATCTTTTCTACAATAAAAGTGCACATTACAGGTAGGATTTTCACATGTACCCAGCACTGCTCTAACTTCTGTTTCTATTAAAAATGACAGAAAGCTGTCTTGAAACCACTGCAATAAAAAGTCAGTGAATTTTGAGTGCTCCTAAAAGTTTCACCCTTTAGTCTTCACCACAAAAAGCATAATTAAGCTTATGTGGTGGGCATTTAAATAGGGCAAACAAAAAGGTAACTCTGGATGTTTCATATACTTCAATATAAGTTTATTCTAGTATAAACATGTCCAAAAAATGCTTTGGCCTCCACAAACAGAGAAGGTTCACATTCCATCTCTCCATAAGGAAGTAAATATAACTGGAATAGACAGGTAAGCAGCACCTTCCCACACGATGTTTTGCCATCCATTCAAGCACAGTGAAAAATCAGCCTCTGGTGGAATTTGTAGAAAGGGAGAGCAATATGTGAGTGTAAGACTTTCCTGTTGTAAGTAATATTTCAAAAAAACTATTGTGTTTTCTTACTGCTGGTTACAAACCTTACCAAATGAAGCCATGTTTTATGTAACCAAATAATGACTTCCTCTGAGTACTCTTTAAAACAACTGGTACTCTTTAAAACAATCATCTCTTCCTCCCCCACTACTACTTTTTTAATCCTATGCAGATGGGAAAAACAAAACAACAGAAAGACATAGTATCATGTATGAGAAGCTCATGATCTTTCTATGTGTTGCATGAGACACAGTGTACTCTTGGTTATTCTTAAAATCTGCACCCTGTGTAATTGACTGTAATGTATGGTAAATATATCGTATCCAAATTCTTCCAACTCTATACATTTTAAAGATGCATTTACACTGATGCAGTTCCTGTAACAACATTTATATTTCCAGTTTAAGAATAAGAAAAAACTTTAGCTACTCAGTACTATGGGCTGCAGATCAAATGTCTCTGAGACACTCATCCTGAAAAGAATGATATTTTCAAGCCCAAAGAGACAAGATCAGGCCCACTATGCCCCAAAAAAGTGACAGGACAAGAGGAAATGGCCTCAAATTGCATCAAGGGAGGTTTAGATTGTACATTAGGAAAAATTTACTCACTGAAATGGGCATCAAGCATTGGAGCAGGCTACCCAGGGAAGCAGTGGAGTCACCACTCCTAGAGGTGTTTAAAAGTTGTGTAGATATGGCACTTGGGGACATAGTTTAGTGGTGGATTTGGCAGTGCTGGGTTATCAACTGGACTCGATGATCTTAGAGGTCTTTTCCAACCTAAATGATTCTATGACTCTAAAATGCTGCAGTATCTTATATCTCGAGTAAGTTTCATACCATCAATATTCAGTTCATGCCATCTGTCACTGAAATCCACCAAAAACCCTCCACTGATCCTTAGTGTAAAGGCAAATGCCAGGCTTTGATTCTACCTGAGCCACCTGCCTGCACTGCGTGCAACTGATGTTTTGATAAGCTGAACACCATGACCTGAGTGGTTCATCTGGGAGCTATAATTAATACTATGACTCAACATAACACACCACCTATCAGGTGAGACTTCCAGTATGTCCATGCAGCTTCTTGTAAGGCAGAGAACTGCAACACCAGGCTTCCCAGCTCACAGCAACATCCTTATTATAGTTACGTTTCCACTGGAGACACCACGCTGAGGACTGACCCTCAGCTTTACTAACCAGCACATCACTTTCACACATATCTTTTATTATTATTTTATTACTATTATTCTACACTTCTAGTAACATAACTATTTCTCACCTTCATTAGTTTGTGCTCCTATTCTATATAAGGAATTGCAAAGTTCTTCATTTCCTGAATTAATTTGTTTTGAGCAGAACTAGAATGTGTTAAAGAAAACATGTCCTCAGCTGCTCCTCTTCTCTTGCACACATATTAAATTGCAATTATTAGTCACTCTAGGTTTTGGTTTTATTTTTCCCTTCTTACATTCACTACAGCATCACCAGGCTTTAAAATCAGTAGAGGATGGCAGACAGCTGAGCCATCTTCAGTTAACACTCCAGAATTAAATAATGGCTCTAATATTCAACAGTCAAGAGAAAAAGCAGATGCCATTTATGTTCCTAAGATGAGTAATGTATCAACAAATAAAGCTAATACAAAATAGCATTGTTTTCTTACTTTATTATGATGTTCTTAACATTTAGGGTAATACAAACTGAAGGTCTTCATCTTGTACTTTACACTTAGTAGCTACTCAATACTGGTAGCAGGCCTGTCAAGCAGGAATGAATTTTAGCAGCAGTTCAAGCGAAGCAAGACTTCTGTGCATTTTGCTAAGGGAAGGTTTTGGTTACTATTACCAAGTTTTTTTACAGTAACGGTTTCCACCCTGTCATGGCATTAATTTAATGTCACCTCCACCCCTCCACTCCCCCGCTTGCTTTTCTCTCCCATTCAATTTTCCCAGAGGCTGGTGCGTGATAGGGAATATGATATACCCACTCAATCCTGTGCTCTCTAGCCCACATGTCTATGGAGCTATTTTTGAAATCAGTCCCGATGTCCAACTCAATTCCCTCTGGAGTGCCATGTTGCAACAGGACTTGCTTGTCAAGGCCCAAGATGGTATTCTGGATAGTGATGTGAGGCACAGGGTGCGTCTCCAGCCATCCAGTGGTAGTCTCCACCATTGTCGGCACATAGCGCTTGCCTTGGTGGGTTTACAGCAGTGTGATGTAATCAATCTGCCAGGCCTTCCCATATTTGTATTTCGACCATTGTCCACAACACCACAGAGGCTTCACCTGCTTGGCCTGCTTGATTGCAGTGCATGTTTCAGCTATGGATAACCTGGGAGATAGTGTCCATGGTTAAGTCCACCCCTCAGTCACAAGCCCATCTGTATGTTGCCTCTCTTCCCTGATGACCTGAGTAGTCATGGGCCCACCAAGCCAGAGATAATTCACTCGGTCTAGATCCACCTGAGACACTTCAATCTTGGCAGCTTGGTCCACCTGTCCGTTGTTGCAAAGTTCTTCAGTAGCCCAACTCTTGGGTACATGTGCATCTACATAACGGGCTTTTGCAGCCAATTTCTTTACCTTGGCAGTGACGTCTTGCCACATATCAGCAGCCCAGGTGGGTTTCCCCCAGCACTGCCGATTTGGTCTTTTTCCATCGTTCTAGGCACCCCCACATGACTTTGTTCAGGCCACAATACCGTCAGTCTCCACTGGACTTACGCACTGGCCATATAAGGCTATTAAAGGGTGAGTGAGTCTTGATGACCACTCCCTGGCTCTCCAATTCCTGAATCATCTCATGGATGGGAATCATGGAGTCTTGGTGTGATATTGTCGATGGTGCATTGTTGTGGTAGCGATTGGTACCTGTTATTCTTTGATCCTCAGCAGTCTCACAGCAGAAGGGTATTCTGAGAGACAGGCAAGGTATTCAGCTGTCTAATTTCCTCTGTCTCTATAGCAACTATCCCAAAAGCTCAATGATGCCCTTTTGGGTCCTTGAAATACCCTCTCCTGAGGTAATCTATGCCAAGGATGCATGGGGCCTCTGGGCCAGTCACAGTGGGTTGGTTTTGTCATTCATTCCCAGTCAAGCTCACTTCAGCTTCCAGTACAGTCAGCCGTTGGGATCCCCCTGTCACCATGTCTGTTAGCTTTGCATTTCCTAGAACAGCTCAGAGACCTCAGAAAAACAAAATGAAAAGAAAGGGAACCCAACCTTACAACCTTTAAACTTGTTCTTCCCGGTGCCTGAAAACTGATAATTTTTATTAAGTGGTAATGCTGGAATAATTTAGCTTTTCTCTCCTGTGTGTAAATTCACTTCAGTGTGACAGACTGCATTCCAAGGACAGCTTAATTATAATGAAAAATAATGAACAATCACAGCCCATTTTCTTTAGAGAACACCTCTGATTAGCCATCATCAGAACTCATGAAAACAAAAGCAAAAGAAACCTACAACTTACTTTTAGTCAGCTAATGTTGCAAATAAGAGCAATGAAAATCCTAATAGTTATAATCATTGAACCTTAAAAATTTACTAAAATGATAGATTAAAGAGGAACAGTACTTTCTGCTTGGGTTGCTGTTACTCAAACAGCTGTCTCTAGTCATTTGGAGTCACGGGGAGGTGATAATCAGGGTGAGCAAGTCAAACAAAATTGCTTAGAAGTTGTTATGCAATGCAGGAGACAAGAGGTGAGAGAGAAGGCAAGCAAAAAAGGGTGTGTTCCTCGGGAGTTATTTTAACCCCTAGAGCAATGAGAAGTACAGCACAAATGAAAAGTAAAGCCTCTAGTCATTTGATTATCTCAAACTAAGGCTCAACACAAATTTGAAGTATCCCAATATTAAAATATAATCATGAAGCATATTTTTGCTGGCTGGATGTTACTATAATTAACAATTCCATGTTATATTTACATGGACAAATCCCTTCTTCAATTAAAGCAGCTCCCAGACATGCCAAAGTGTTTCTTAATCCAGACTTCCCAAGCATCTGATTCAAATGAGTATTTGTAGCTCCCAGCTCTCCACTATTCCAGCAGAGTTTTTAACCAGAGCAAATGAAGAAACATAATTTTTTTGTCTTAACACTGATTTTCAAGTTTTTTCTGCTTTAATAAATTAATGACTTTTTTTACTAATGTATGGAATAATTACTGCTTCACCTGCTGACACTGGCACTATGAGCAAGTGAAACATCTACTCACAGGAAGTGGCAATATAAATATTGACACTGGTGACTGTATTAGAAACATTACCAATAGAAATCAAATCTAAGAATGTTTCCAGCTGCAGACAGATCTTTTCTTTCCTCCTTACCCTATTCTCAGTATCCTAAGGCATCTGAAATCTCAACAGGGTCCCTGGTTTACCAGACAGTCCCTGACCAGCATCTCCTTTCCTTCCTCCTAGGAAGAGCAGGACAGATGTATGGCTGGAAACAGCTGCACACCTTGTCTGTCTGCTACACATGGGGTTTCTGATGGCAGGCTGAGGAGATTTGTGACCTCGCACAACTCCCAAATGCTGTATCTCATACAGAAAGAGACATTCAGCCCTACCACATTGCTGATGGGGGGATTTTATTCATTTGTTTCTTCTTATACTCACCTACGAGCTTTGCTGTGCAGAGCCTATCCCCTAAGGCTCAGTGGGACGTAAGAATGTGCTTATGTATCTTGCTTCATCTGCAAGGGAGTCTTTGTGCATGAAATTTTGGGGCACATCCACATGCCTTCCAGCCTGGAGTCAATGTGCAAGGCAGGCGGGAGCCTGAACAGATCCAGCAGAAGATTGCCTGCACCTGCTCATGCAGATGTACCCCCATCAGTTTCAGCAGCAGAGAGCAAAGGGAATGCAGATACTTTAGACCTATTAATGTGGAAAACATCTACAGTGCTTTCTGCACAGGGGAATAGAGCAGTGAACTACCCGAGTAACTGACATCCACTGATGGAAGCTTGCCAATGATTATTTATTGTAAATGCTGATATTTACTGTTTGGTAAAAAATTTGAGACTCTCCGAAAGTTGTTTATATTTTTAATGGCCTTTGAACGCATATGGACTTAGAAAAAAGGGCTATGGACAACAGTTATCAAATTCATTTTAAGTGCTAATTGTCAAAATAAAAACTGAAGAGAATTGCTGCTGCTTTTGCCAGTACCTTATGCTGAGCTTTGTGAATTAACAGTATCAATTTTTTCAGAGGAATCATTTTATTTTTACAAAGGCCATGGGATGAGAAGGGGAAAGAGCAAAAATAGCAAGCATACTGCTGCTGACTCCTAATGATTAATCATAAACATATGTATACACTTTCCTTTGCATCCTGTTTGCATAGAAAAGCAAGAAAGAATAGCTCAGCACACAGAATTTTTTACACACCGTTTCCAAAGATGAGGCAAGGCGAGATCTATCAGAGACGTCATCTTTTTCCCCAAAATCTTTTCCCCCCAAAAGCTGGAAAAGAACAAGTCTTCCCCTCCATTCTGAAAAGCAGATTTCTCAGGCTGCACTTAGTTCAGTGACTGCTGCATCTGTTGCAGACAGGGTGGAGAGGAAGGTGCCAGGCAACCCCCTGTACCTTGAACTCTGTGCCCGGGGAGCATCCTTCATAATTAAGGTCTATGAGCTGGTGAGTCCAGCTCAAGCAGGGGAAGAGAAGTCTGCATTCAGCATCCCTTTCTCAGTGGAGGTCTAAACCAAGAACATTTTTGTACTGTGCAAATTCAAGAAAAGGATGAGCTATCCAGACCACCTTTATATGGGGCTGGCAGGTTCCAGCTCTCTCATCATCATCATGGCTGGGCTTCTCGAACGAAGATTTGGGGAGGGCTCTACCCACATTTGTTACAAGCGTGTTGGTGGCTAAAAAGGCCAATAGGAGATAGACACGCCCGGTTGCAAAAGGCACAGCAGAAAGACTCCTTAGGTGGTATATTCTGCAAGGCACGATTCTTTCTGCGCTGTCTTTTCTCCTCAAGAGTGATCCTGCGTGAGACGCGTCAGATGCGTTATAGATGGTGTGTCTCCAGACCTCCCGATTGGAGGCCAGAGTAGACCAGTTATGTTGATCAATATGGCCAAGGCTGAGATGTTTCAGGGAGTCCTTGTATCTTCCAGTTCCCTATAAGGTCAGTAAAGCACCAGTTGCATCTACAGTACCAGATTAAAAGACTGACAGAGAGGTTACGGGGTTTGTTAAGTGATGAATGGAATGGGTAGGTAGAGGTAGAAAGAGAAGCCAAATTTCCCATCCCCATCAATGTGCTTGTCCTGTCAGGACAAGGGCTGGGACTTCTCTCACTTCACTGCAGCCAATGGCATAACCTGGACATGGCTTATGCCAGGAGAAAGTGGGGTGGAGAGGACAAGAGAGACAACACGCTCCATCCTAGGCTAAGGTTACTAAAAGAGGGGGATGAGTCCTACCCTCCTGCCCTGGTCTTGATCTTGGTTGAGCTTAGGGCTTGCTATTTACAGCTGTTGGTGGCTTCCCTTGAAATGTCCTCATTCTCCTGCACTGGATGGACTCTGGCAGTCCTTCCCAGCCCCCTCAGGTCCTCACTGCTGCCAGTGGGACAGCTCAGTTGCTTGGCCACCACACTGTACCACCTAAAACACTGAGGTACCTGGGGCAGATTCTGAGCTAGCCCCAAGCCCCAGCCTGCAAACTGCAGCAGGGCAGCAAAAGCAATGCAATGCAATCACAGCAAGTGCATGGGCAAAAAGAGCAAACCCATGCACTAAAACAAGCTCTGTTGCTCGTAAATTGAGCCTCGCAGATAGCTACAGCTGCCTGAGATGAGTTCCCCTCAAGATGACCTGGCACCTATTTGCTAGAGCAAGAGGTGTTTGGAGAGCCTCTGTTAAACATTCATTTAGGAGCTTCTATTGTAAAGGGAAATCTGACAAGCTATAAAACTTAATGGAAAGAGCCAAATTATACTCCTGCAGTCTTTCCTGCAAAGAGACTGACTCATCATAAACTGAATAGTAGATCTGGAAGATGATGATGAGGGTCAAAGTTTGGGTGCAGTGACATCAGTGGACACAGATGCAGAAGCTAAAGCTCAGCATCCTGTTGCAGAGCCCAAAGCCCCTTGGCGCACAACCTATCAAGAAGCTGTGTCAACATAGAAAATTATTTTTATACTGTAAAGACAATTGTTTCAAGAAATTTTGGCTTCTGGAAAATTAAATATATGTGATAAATCTGTGTTCTGGTGCACATTTAGGAGTTTCAGTACGTTGCTTCACAGTGCCCTAATCATTAGTAATCTCGGATATTTTAAGTACAAATGATACTGATGTTCCCAGGAAAGAGCAAAGGAGGAATTGTGGCGCCAAGTCCCACAGAGCTGCTTTGCAGCACTGATAGTGCCAACATTTGGCTATGTCTCAGTTGCAGTTTGTGGGCAACACAAGTCCCCATCCCAAGGAGCAGCATCCAGCTCCTGCTGCAATGGCCAGACCCAGGAACTGCAACTACAGTGGTACTTGCAGCAGCAGAGCGGAGGCGGCCCAAGACACCCTGCAGCCAAGGAAAAGGGTGTAAGCAGCTGTCTGATGGGTTACTTACTGCTCTTTTTGCCTTACCAGAGGAACAGCCCAGAATGGATCCTAGGAAACCACCACCAAAGGAGACACATACCCCAAAAAAGGCTGGAGAGAGAAATCTCATACTGTGGTAAGGTGTAAAAGGCTCTAAAATGAAAACTGGCAAATACCATGTACGACCTTAACAAAGGATGATTTAAATCTTATTTTTTTCCCCCAGTACAGAAATTCTCACAGGGTATCCTGAGGAAATTGGCATCTCGAGTACATATTGGTTCAGGATTAGAAAAGTAGGGTACTTGAACCAAGAAAGTAGCTTTCAGTTAACTGTTGCTCAAGGGCTAATATTATTTAACACGTGGGTTAATATGTATGTAAAACAAAACACAAAGGCATTAGAACAAAGAACTGGAGAGAGACACTATGGGAGGGCATTGCAAAGCCATGGATGACAACCTGTATGCAGTAGACATTGAAGAAACCTCGTGTATTCCTTGTGGACTTTAGATATCCCGAAAGTATTTGCTAAGGACAGGCATCTAAGTGTCACTAGGGAGAACACATGGAAAAAGCTAAAGGTTTCCAGTTTTAGAAAACTAATGAGCTTTTTCTCTTTGTTCCCAACAGCTCTTTGCCCTGTTGTTATGTCATTATTTTGTATTTATAATGCCATAACCTTTTGTCATGGAGAATGAAGTAAAACTGACAAATAAGGCTGCCTGGCAACACACTGAAATATCACAGAATGGATTAGGAAGGAGCAAGGTTTAGTTTAAATAAGAACCAGCTTAAGCTATTAGCAAATACAAGATAAGCTCTGTCTGTAGGTACATGTTGACCCCTGCTCTAGGAGCATCATCTGACCATGCTCTATTCACCCACTTGTACCTCTAACACCCTGCCCTGAGTTGATTCACAAGTCCTCTGATTTGCTATTTCCTCCAGCTTGGATTTTATTTCTCTAGACTGATCCCTGTTTCACATATTTCTCATCTCTTAGGATGATCAGCTTAGGAGATCAAAACATCTAGACTTATACTGGTGCAGACAACCCACCCCCTCCTCCTATCCAGCCCAAAAATGGTGTTATTCCCATCTTGGATGTGCATACTAATAACAGCAACACAACCACAGAGAGCTAGTACTCGTTTTTATGTATATGCTTTAAAAGGCAGCTTCTCTCCCCTTAATAGAGCTATTCTTCCTTATGGCTAGTTTTGTGTAAAAGAAACTAAATATAAGGAAGTCAAGAATCTCTGCACATCTCTTACTCTACTTAGTCTGGTTAGTCTTTTATCTACAGTCACGTGAAAATAATACATACTCCTCATGCTATTACAAATCCATCTAGGAAATCAATTCTGAATTAATACTACAGATAGATACCAAGTACACATATAAAACCTGCAAGTTAACATGTTCCTAGAAGTGATCTGATATTTCTGATATCTCATGGCAAATAATCTTAGTACGTTACAATCATGCATTTTGCCACAATAATTTTTAATTAAGGTGCTTAGTTATAACCAAAGGGCAAGTCTCTCAGATCTGAATTACCATTCTCCTGAAATTGCTAACTCAGTTAACAAAAATGCAATAACAAAAACTTTTTAACTTGTACAGCACTCCAAACTGATGCAGAACAACCACCAAGGAAAAATAATCTAAAAATACAATGAGACAGGCATTAGGAGATAGGAAGTACTTCCTCTCCACCGAGGCTTTTGTTAGCAGACACACAAGATTCCTTTTCTGAGGAGCTTGAAGTGGAAACAGATTGCTTTCACTCCAAGCGCACTTATAAAAACACCTTTGCATTTTTACTTTTTTTTTGAGTGTCTGCTCTTAGGTTACAAACAATTCTTTAATCTTCCTGCTCCAAACAGCGGCTCTTTGCAAATTCACTGTTACTCTTTTCAAAAGGTTCACAGCATCAGGAAGAAAATCCCAGACATTAAATGGCTTTCCGATTTTTGGTCACCCTTCCTGAGTAAGGTCAGGCTAAGTGGTCCTGCTGCATTCTTTTGTCTAAAGCCCTTTCCGCAACAAAGAACCCCCCATGAAGAAAGTCAGATCCCAGCAGCCACCCCAGCTCCACAAGACCAGCCTGGCACAGGGACTACGCCAAGACCCCCAAGAAGCAGTACAACCCACAGCACCTGGGTGACCAAGAACTAGCTTCAAAGCAGACCAAGCAAAGTTGCCAGGCTCTGAAAAGTTTATTTACTTGCAATGTTAGCTGTCAGAAGGGATCCAGAAGCAAACACTGGCTAACATTTGCCCTTCACAGAGTCAGGGAAGGCTGTCATACCATTGCCAGTATGCACAAGGTCGCTGTATGGCTCCTGTTATCTCTCCTTCAAGGTTTTTCCTGTAGTGCTTTGGGACTGCTTCTCAAAGCATGTGTTTTGCAGTGACTTTCCAGAGCTGTGTTTGCATTTTGTTTGTTAAAACTACCGAAAAGAGCGGGCAGCAGAGAAGGGCTCAGTGCCCCAGCCATTCACACTCACCTGAGATTCTCTTCGTGTGACCCGGGCAGGACACTATCGGGGCGATCCCGTCTCCTCCTGTACAGACCTGACTGTGACAACTCTTTCAGCTGCAAGGCCGTCATATTCCTCTACCTGAAGGGTTGTTGTTTTTTTTAAAGGTGGTGGGGGTGTTTTGGCTTTGGGTTGGGTTTCTTTCCCCCCGCCTCTTCCAGATGTTGCTGCCGAGGAGTGTGGCTGCCAAGATGCCTGGAGAGAAGTGGCTGGGCGGTGTGTCGGCACACCTGCGCCCGCCGGAGCGACCAACCTCTGCAGGCAGGGCAGGCAGGCAGCCGCCGCTGAGCTTCCTGTTTCTCATAGGTACACACCCTCCCAAAGGGCACCACATTTCCTTTATCAGCGGATCACACCTAAGGGATGCCTGCGACAAGCTCACCCCCTTCCCTCCAGCTTTCCTCAAACTCTCCCTGCTCTGACAGGCATGACCCTGTCCTGTGCTGGGCAAAGCAGGCAGCTCTCCCAGAGCCTCGGCTCTCCCAGCGCCTCGGCAAGAAGCTACACATCTCCAGGACTGCAAGGAGCTGTTAACTCTTTCCCGCTATATTAAGGAAAGTCATTAGACTTATGAAAATTCCCAGTTACTCAAACACGTTGGCAAACTCTGTCGGGGAGGTTAAGGCAGAAAAGTGTGCCACAAAGTAACTTCAGTAACCAGCATTAAAATATTCTTTTGGAAACACAACAGCACCGTGCTTGTCAGAAATTCCTCTTTTCCACCCACCTTAGAAATCAGAAGAAAACCCACAATGTAATTTTCTTTCTACTCTCAGCTATCAAAACACCACTGCTGAAACCATTTGTCACATCTTGTAGTGATGGAGTGTCCCGTGTAATTGTAAAACAGGAATGGAAGTGCTTAAGGTTTCCTGCAAGGCAGGAAGGTAGTTAGCAGGGAATTTTGCAAGCTCTGTGTCTCATCTCACTTAGTAATTTTCTAATAATAAATAAAACACTTCATTTCAGGAGGCTTCAAACAGCTTATTGCTTCTTGAAAAATTTTTACAATGTCTTTGACATTATGCTTGACATATATAAACAAAAACTTAATTCAGAGTGTTTTTTCAATGAGCTTGCATTTAATAAAAGCCAAGAAACCTAATAATTTGCAAGGACTGTTTTGACTAGGATAGGAAACAAGTTCTATGTGGTATGAATTACACAGTTCATTATTAAAGTGTTTATTTTGTAGCAGAATATGTGTAAGAGTATTTTTCAACTCCTGTAACAAAAAAAAAGTGTTACATAGGTAATACTGGGTATATCACTTGACACCAATTTTGTTAAGATTACCAGACCGAACACAAACACGGTAATTTATATAATACTATCAATGTGCTTCAGTCTGGAATGTCATCAACATACAATATTAAACATCACACAATGGAAAAATAACAGAAATTGTTTTGGAAAAGTAATCACATAACATGCCAAATAGATAATGGTTGCAAAAATTCGAAGTGATTTATATGATGTTAGAAGGTTGCGTGCACCGAACTGTCAACAAGAAGGATACATCTGAGCTCCTGTCCTCAGAAAATAAAAGGGAAAAATCACAGTATTTGCCTAAACATGCTGCATTCCAGTATTAAACGAAATATTTAAAATTGTTTCTCCATATGCAGTAGGATAAGCTTAAACCTAATTAAATGCCAATTCTCAGCAGTCAATCAGCGATTCAATGAAAAGTTAACGCTGTTATGAGTGGAGGTTAAGGACAGCACATGACATGCTCATAGCACAGCAGCTTTTATACATTACAGTTTATTTTCTGTTTTAAATATCTGTGTACCAATGATTTATCTTTGTTCAAATGATCAATTTTAGATAATAATAATAATATAAAAAGTGATGACAGAGTAGATTTTTTCTGTGAAAAAGCTCTTTGTAAGCTAGTGAAATTGAACTCTTACCTACATGTGTGTTCATAGATTCTTATTCACTACAGTGAATAAGACTGTTCAGCAAATACTGAATACTTTTGTATTAAACACAACATAAGCCTATAAAAAATTAAAGGACAAAGCTTCACCCACTTTGCTGCAGGTTGCATTAGTGTGAAGCACATAACATTAAAACTTACGTTTATTTGCATGAGCAAGTGCTGTGCTTGGACAGCCTATGGAACAACAGCTTTTACTCAAATGCCCTTGAAAACCAGAGCTGCTCCAAACTAGTATCAATTTACAACTAATACCACCAGACAGAGTATGAAAATTGAAGGAATACAAGGAGTTCACAGACAAAAATGAGTTGTTATACAGATCAAATCCACTTCAATATAAAGGAGGGCAAGATGGTTAGGTTTTTAAAATAAGACCTGGGAGTCAGCTCCATAGCATTATTAATTCACAGGCTTCTCCAGCAAACTTCAACAGGGGTCTAAGATGATTTAGAAAATACTTTCTTGGAGGACTTGGGAATAAGCTGAAAGCTTTCTACAAGAAGAAATGCAAACCAGGCTCCTTTTCTGCCCTGAGGGTTTGTCCACCAATACTCACAAGAGACAAGGTTTCAAATCTGAATTTACCCAAACAGTCAAATCTTAACTTCTGAGTATCAAATACAAGTTATAAGGGAGGTTTTTCTGAGAGATGCTGCAAAGCACAAATGACATTTCTCCACTGAGTTGCTTAAAGACTGCCAGAAAACAACTTGGACGGACCTGGCTCTGCAGGAAGAACTTTCCCTGAGAGTGCCTCCTGCTCCCCACACCCCTTTTTACCTTCCAGGCCTGATCTGCTGTTTATAATTCCTTTTTCGAGATTACATTCTTCTCGCGTGGGACGGGGCCATTTGGACCTTTCACATTCCATCAGAATTTTTGAGGACTGGCCAAGTTACCACAGTTTTTCTTTTTACCAGTAACACGCAGCCTTCTTTTGTATGTCCTGTACTTTGAAAGTTTACTCTTCGTTTTCCAGTGCGTGACTCTTCCGTCATGCAACTGACCTTCCTCATGACCACAGAAAAAGCTAAAGGTGGAACCAAGACGGAAGTATGTAGCCCTTCATTCATCACAAGCAAGAATAACTTTTTATTACATGGGACAATGCTCACAGTTGACTTTTCACTGCAGTCCTGCAGAGCATTTATCTTGATATACCAGGCCTGCAGCACTCCTTATATTTCTGTGAAAGTACTGCTGTTCCCGTGACTGTAGGTATTCAGCAGAATTTTCCAATTTAAAAACCTTTTAAGATGAACAAGTTATGCCTGGTTACTTTATGCTACGTTCAAAAGGATGTGAACAGTAATTCAGGATGTTGGAAAACATGTAGTTGAATCAAGGAATAACAAAAATACCACCAAGTGCTTCAAATTCAATACATTTCTTCATGAGCCTGTATTACAGAGAATGCACATTAACTATGTTAACCAGAAAAGACGAAGTTTTAGGTCTCTCAATCCACACAGAAAACTCTTTATCAATGTGCTTGATCTTTTATTTGCTCTGGTGCATTTTTTTTTTCTGGTGGTTCTTTGTTTTATTTTTTTTTTCAAACTTTGAAGAAACTACCAAATTTCAACGAAATTTAGTTGAAGATTTTCAAAGCGATAGAAAAAACTGTTGTCAGGACAGCATAAACAGGCAAAAAATAATCAGAAGAGTGTTAAAAGAAAAATATAGGAATGCCCGTAAGGTGCACACAGTTCAAAGGTGGCTGCATGTTAAAAGGGGAGGATGTTCCTCCATCCTCTCATTGCTAAGCCATCTTATCACTGGAATGAGTTTCCAGATGAATGAGTCCAAGAGTGACGGTTTTCTACTATTTTTCACAAGGTTTGGAAGAAAAGCACACTTTAAAGTGAAGGAAAAGGTTTGTACATCAGTGAAGGACTCACTGGAGCACGTGAAGGAAGGTGGCAATAACTGTTCTAGCAGTTTTGCAAGAACCCCTGAAGCATCCAGCTGATGCGCCGGTGCAAATGAAGCTTCATGCCTCTCTGAAGTAATCTGTGAGGTGAGACCCTGCAGGTTGGTTTGGGTGTCAAGGAATAGCATACTGTACCATGGGCTCCTGCTAGGGCAGGCAGTGACAAAATGAAATGCACAAAGAGAATATCAAGCCACAAATCTAAGGACATACACCTTGAAAATAAAATTTCTGAACTTCATGAGAGACTTAATTGTTGATTCAAAGAGTTAAATAATTAACCAATTACATGTTGTCTTCCTTGTCTAATATGACTCCAACATCTGTTTTGATGTTTCTTGCTTGGTTCCACTTAGTGACTGATCAACCCTGAAGCATGCATATTTAATTTCTGGACTAGTAATGAGGCACTGAACTAAATTGTGGACACTACAAAGCAGATCTTTGGATTTATGTCCATGATCCAGCTGACCAAGTACGTTTGTTGCAATTTAACAGCAGTTGCTAGTTTTTGTTAAATCTCTTCTATGGATGGCTGTCCCTGCCATACAATGTAGAATAAAAAACTACATGACCGTTGCAGTCTGGTCTAATGGAAGGTGTCCCTGCCCATGGTGTGGGGGTTGCAACTAGATGATCTCTCAGATCCCTTCCAACCAAACCATTTTATGATTCTGTGGTGTGCTCAACACTTTCCAGAGCAGTGATGTACTCAACCCACTGAAGTCTTCTGGGATTTGAGAGGGTAAAGCAAAGGCAGGGGGGCTGTTACGGTAAGCATAGGGATCCTTTCTCAACCTGTCAGTACGAAAAACATCTCCACCTCCACTGCTGATGGCCCACAAGGTTTCAGTGAAGCGAGGCAGAGATCCCTGCTTTTACTCCAACTATCCTATTCCAATGACAACAAAAAAACATAAAAGAAAATATGAGAATATCTTCTGTCTGCCTGAACGTGAAGCTAAGTCTTTTGCCTTCTTTCTCCAAGCTCTCTGGATGTGCTGCTCCATGAATTCCTAAATTCAATAGAAAAAAAAAACCTGCAAAAGGCACACTTTTCTCCAGCAAGCACAAACCTACTTTGTCTGAGCTTTACAATACCTCCCTCTACTGGGAAAATGCTGCCTTTTTTCTCTGTGCCAGTATTTCTCTCTACAGCCGGTAGGAGGTACGGATTAACCCACATACGCTTTAATAATTCAGACCGGGACCAAACTGAGAGCTGAGAGGAATGACAGACCAGTGGCTGAAGATGCAGGCTAGCATTACAGCTAGCAATTTACACTGTTAATCAGTGGATGATCCGTGCATGAGTAGGTGTGTAAAGAAGAAACCATGTGACACAGCATGAATCAGTTTTGTCCTGCCATTTGTTCATAAGCCTCTTTAAAAAAAGTGATAAACAAGCTGGCAAGCGGTTGAAGCTTTAAGATGGGTGCAGCTACTCATATTGACCCTGTATTCCATAGGCTAACAACTTCAAAAAGAGAAAGAAAAGAAAACACACCAAAAAGAGGAGGGAAGGGATATCCAATAAATTCACCATTTATATTTATTGTCATAGCCTAGAGCATGTGGAAAAACACAAGCAATTACTGATCTGCACTTTCTAGATCCAGGACCTTCCATTCAGAATAATTTTTACTGTCTTGGAATTAAAAGCCTCTTCCCAACAGATTTTCAAACTCAGCCAGAAACACACCTTTCACATTTAAGCACCCCTGACCTTTCACATTTAAGTACCCCTGTTTATGATGCCTGAAGATCCTAAGCCTGAAAAAAGAAGACTTAAAAGTCTTATCTTTAAACAAGTTAACTTCTACTTGCATTCTACTCCTGTAGATATTGTCCGGAAGGTTTACTTTATTCTACTGTGGTGGGATAAAACGTCTTTAGACACGAGGACAAGCCCCAGGTGCTGGGGCTTCTACTTTTCACAGTAGAGGTTTCCTAGTAGGTGCTACAAAAGACTGAAGAAGCCTCCAAGTTGAAAACAAAACAAAAACCCCAAAATAACTCCCAAATCAAAAATCAAACAAAACAACAACAATCTCCAAACAGACAAACAAACAAACAAGACAGAAGAAGAACTTAAAAATGGGTGGCAAATGAAGGAAATTGCCTGGGGAGCTGCTGCCTCAGATATCCCAAGGAATCACCTGCTCTGATGGTCGGGTTTGTGCCCTGAAAGCCAGTAAGACCTTCAGGGGTGCAGAAAGGTAAACTAAGCCATTTTAGATGGGCAATTGCTGAGACTTGGTATGGCTGGAGAGCTAGTGGGAGATCTCAAAACAGGTCCCAAACTGACTTTGCCCTTTCAGTGAAGGAATAGGAGTATTAGGCAATCTTAATTTTTTCCAAAACATCACTCATCAGGATTAAATAAATGCAAACAAAACTACAGCAGCCTATGAACTGCTTTCACTGTTGACTGCCCAGCAATTATTCTCCTGGCCCCTTTGTTTTCCATCTCATGAATAATTTTCAAATGATTAACGCTACATTACAAGCAGAGAAAGAAAAGCTTCTCATCAAGGTTTTGTGTTCCTTACACACTGAAATGATATTAGACTGCCAAGGAGAAAATACAGTACATTCCCTCCGAGAAGGACAAAAGAGGCGCTGATGACACTGGAAACGTGCACATGCTTGAATGCACCACCACCTCCTGGCACACAACCAAATACAATCATCAAAGTAGTATGTGACACTAGTTTATGGCTTCAAGTGCTGCCGTTTTAGAAGGACAATCCAATCCTGAGCTCCAGAGCCTTTGAATGCTGATGGTTATAAGAGTGATGAGCCGAATGGCAAGGAATGGTCAATTTAGCAGCCCAGAAGAAGCAAGGACCCCGGCCGCATGCCTGTGAACACACCATACAGCCACCTCACACAGTCTCTACTGCCCAAAAAAACAAGGCAGGGAAAACACAGAGGAAAGGGGAGAAGGCAGTGGGAGCACAGAGAAAACACTTGGGATAGCATAGGAGGTCATACATACTGAAAATTGGTCCTATACTCTGACCAGCATTTCCAAGAAAGGTAGAAAACAGTGATTATCATTTTTAAAAGCTCTGAAACCTGCAGTATGATGATGGTTTCTAGTGTAAGAACTAATGTACTCCCTAAACCAAAGTATAAAAGGTAGATCATATATCTACAAAAAATAAAGCTGAATACATGTAAACACTTAAAAATCACAAGCAAGGTTCAGTTTTTAGTGACTCAAACAAATCTTAATTTTTAAATATATACACTTTGGTTTCAAAACTATTAGAACTTGCAATCTGTATCCAAGCAGAAAAATTCATACTGAGAAAAATTTCACAGTACAAAAGAAATGAAAGTAATTAATCCTGGACATTCAGGATAATGTAAAATGGAAATGCCATCCTCCCTTCCCTTAATGCTGTAAAAATTATTTTTAGATTCAGCATAAAACATAAAAATACAATTTATTATGGATTTTTCATAATACTTTAAAGCACACAAAAAACATACTTAAGATTCTTAAATTAGAGCAAAGCCTTAAACCAAAAAAGCACAGTTACCCTACCTTACAAGCCTTGCTTTGCTGGAAAAGTGTCTGATTTCTGAACATAAAGACTCCCTCAAACCATACCAGAAGCGATACAATTTCTGTA
Source organism: Lepidothrix coronata (assembly GCF_001604755.1). NCBI lineage: Eukaryota > Metazoa > Chordata > Aves > Passeriformes > Pipridae > Lepidothrix > Lepidothrix coronata. Next base: position 2,069,510 of record NW_016690240.1, on the reverse strand, counting down.
TCAGTGGGACAAATCTATTCCTTCCACTGGAATTACAGTTTTAGGTTCAGTTACTCCGTCACAGTGTCCTCTTCCTCAGCCACTGCCAATTAACTCATTGCTCAAAGAAAACCCATCAGCAATGGGATCTTCAAACAGACCACAAATGCTCTGTTCTGGGTGGGGACAAAATAGTGTCCCTAAAAACACTCACGATGAGCAAGGGATAGTAAACTACTGGGAATACCAGGATACCTCTGTGCATTTCAAGAACAACAAAGGACTTTGCTCAAAGCTCTGTTACCACACCGCTTGCTTTTAGGAGTAACAAAACACATCAAGCAAAACTATTATCTGTCCTCTTCCTAAATCCATTTATCACCATTCCCATGCACAGATCCTGCTCCCAAGAATTTCTCTGCAATTGACTAAAAGACCATACAATTCATAGCCAAGCTGTAGGCTTGGGAGGCAGATGGCACAGCCAGACCCTCAGCCCAAGCAACCCCGTGGACACTTACTGGCAGCCTGTAGCCTCGCTGGCAGCAGGTTCTCAATGAGCAGCCTTTCCTATAACCAGCTTTACGTTGAATACCCACTGTTTGCATGTTCTCCCTGTGGTTACTACTGGTAGTTGTGATAAAATTAAAAAAATAAATTGAAGTGACTCAGTAAACCACTTCCTTCTTTCACCCTGTCACCCAACTTAACGCTGAAAAGAAGAGGATAAATCTATCAAAATTCACAGTTCGGCTCCACAAATTGTGTCACGTCAATTCTCAATCTCAAAAACAAAAAAAGATAGAGAAGAAAGCACATCTTCCATCTCACAGAAAAGAGTACAGCTTTAGTTATACCACCAGTGTATGGTACAGAAGTACAAAATCTGGAAAGGGAACAGCGGGACAGGGTTCCAGGTCCCTACATGAAAGGGCAACCTCTGGAATCACGGAGAAGTGAACAGTCACCCAGGTCCACTTCACTCCATCACAAGCACCTCTGTCAATACTAAGGGGAAGGGCAAGACCCTGTCTCCCCACCTTCCCACCTGCTGAGAAACAGGAATACCCTCTGATTTTCTTCTTTTCTGAGATGACAGCAAATAGTTTCACACACCATCTCCTGGGAGACCTTTGCCATCTCTGACAACCTCAGCTGAGGACAAGGACTAACTGGGAACAGAAAATAACCATCACCTCCTAGGGCAGGTCAGGGTCATCAGACTGCACAGCCAAACAAGAGTTAAGCTGTGTCTCTTGTAGGGACAGAGGCTCAAACTAGGTTTTCTCAAAGCAGTCTGAATTCCTGGCACGCCTCAAAGGCACCCTGCAATCCTTTGCAGGTTAAAGGGGCAATATCCTCAGGATCAATAATGTTCCTCCGCCACTTGCTACACAGAGTTGTAACAAGTGGAGCCTGAAACCTTGCTCAGCATCTGTGACAAAGAAAGGAGGCCACAACCTGATCTCTGCTGGGGCCATCACGATATTCCTCCAGGAAGATCTTGTCCCCAGCTCTGCTTGTACAGCAGTACAGCTTCAGGCTTCAGTCCTAGCAGTTAAAGTTTCTGATGGTGGAAGCATGACTGCCAGAGTGCCTCCTGAACGGACAGACAGGAAAGTTTCCTAAAGACTTGCTTTCACCATATACAAAAAATAATGCTATGCTGTAGCAACAGAGCCTCATTTTGCTTTCCCTTCATGTCTATCTACATCCTGTTTCTTGCTCCTATTTCTGTCTTCAGGCCACTTAACATTATCGCCAACCCTTTTCTGTGAACAAATTAACAATGCAAATTATCTTTCCAGGCTGCTGTTTCCCATACCACCACATAGTGCTTCCTCATTCGAACTTCTTATCTATTCCTGCAAAGGCTCTTCAAGTACAAAAGCAGCTGCAAAGTTTTGTTAAACTTATCACTGGACAGTTACTATCCTAGGAGAAAGAATGCACTACAGCCTTTTCTCTCAAAATAATGTGGCAAATGTCAAGGTAAGAGGATTTTGTTCTCGAGGATGAAGAAAATCACAACAAACCAGTTGTACAGAATAAGAGGCCTCAGTTACTACTGCAACGCACTGTTATTTCACATATTGTTCCTATTCCAGCAGTTCCTCTTCTATAGGAAGGCAAGGACAGTTTGTTGATTCACGATAATGGCAAAAGCTGCAACACTTCATGGAGAATGTGAATAAGTATCTGTTAAAAGGGAACTAGGAGAACAAGTATTAACTTCTCAATTAACACTTTAAAGTGTTAAAAACCACGTTTGACTAATTCATTAGCAGTTTGGCCTGGCTATGCCACTTTTTTCAGTTTTGTTCACTTTGCAGTAGTTGGCTATACTGTATCACCAACCATTATCCAAAAGGGCTGTGCTAAAAGAAAACTTGTTAAGAAAGTTATTGCCAATGAGAGCAGGACAAGGCCAGCCTCACAGAGACAACACTAATAAGCACTGCCAGAACACTGTGGTCTGTGGTTGCCCAGACCACGTGTTAGAGGAAGTGCAGGGCAGAGTCACAGGAACAGCTCTAGACAAAGTCACACGCTCCAGCCAAGCCCATCAGCGGGGTCCTCACACCAGGGTCCTGCAGCTGTGGCTCTGCAGTGACAATGAAGGTCTTGAGGTAACAGAGTGGGGGCTGGACCTGGGCTAAGCATGAAATTAGACCAAAAAGTTGTTCTACAAGCAAAAGCTCACCACAGGAGGGAAGCATTGGTTCAGACCCACATTTCCACGGACACACAGTATTTTTCTTTGCTCCTAGCAGGTCACCATGAACCAGAACAGAAAAACACAGGCAGAGGCAAACAGCCAGAGCTGCTCCAGGATGCTCAGCATTGCAGCTCCTCATCAAGTCTGTGTCCCCTCTGCTTTGGGCAACGAGGGTAACCCTCTGCAAGGAGACCCTGGATGTGCATGCATTGCCAGGAGCTGACCGAGAAGCCAGACAGTCACACCCTGCAGCTGCCTGCCTCGTCACCCCCTGAAATCACCAACCCTGAAGCAAAATAAGCAGAAGGAAACATGTACTCATGCCTCAGCTGTTCCAGTTTGCTGAGGGCGTTTACAGGAGATGGCTGAACTGATCTAGGAGCTCACTAAGAAGTCGAGTTCCTTTTTCCTCCTTCTGCTGCTCTTCCTTCCCCCTCCCCACACACTCATTCCTCCCTCACCTCCACCCCAACCACAAGGAGCAGCACCCTCCTTTAGCCCATCTCTTGCTCTCACAAGAGCCCTCTACCAGCCTCTCCAAGGCGCCAAACCAAGAGAAGACGGGTGGGGAGGGAGGGATGTTAGTGTAAGCAGCTGCTGCAGGGTCAAGGACCAATGGGCACCATACCCAGCACAAAGGAGCAAGATAAAGGAAGCATCCGTCCATCTCAGCAAAGAGTGAGATGTTCCCTCAGTGTGGGCCCCTCAATCTGTTGTGGATGCTCCATCCCTGAAAGTGTTTAGGGCTAGGTTGGATGGGGCTTTGAGTAACCTGGTCTAATGGAAAGTATCCCTGCCCATGGGAACTAGATGGTCTTTAAGGTCCCTCTCAGCCCAAAACATTCTGTGATCCTGTGCACTGGCATAGGGTGGCATAGGGCATGTTCCCTGGCAGACAAATCACTCCTTCCAGGTGTGCCAGGGAACCCTGAGAGCTGGGGAGGAGGGAGGGCAGCGGGATGGTGGTGGTGGGGGGGCAGCCGGCCACGGTCACGGGTACACCGGAACTGGGGATCTTTGTGAAAACTATATTTATATCCGTAGTTGTATCCCTGCCCGACAGCCGGAGGGCACCGACCTGCAGGAGGACCCCCGCCTGCAGCCGCCCGCCGCCCCAGGGCCGTGCCCGGGACCATGCCGTGGGCTGCCCGGCCCGGCCCCGCTCCCATCGGCAGGAGGAGCCGGAGAGCCGCGGTCCGACCCGAGCAGGGGCCTCTCCACAACACCCTCCCGCAACGGGCTCTGCCTCCCCGCAGCGCCTCCCGCCTGGCCCGGCCCTGCCCTTCCCGCCGCTATCCGCCCCTCATGGCCAGGCCGTAAAGGCGAAGCATGTTCAAAACAAGGAAAGGGGGAAAAAAAGCCAAAAAGGCCCCTGGGATTCCCCTTGCAGTCCTTCCTTTCAGTGTCATCACAGCTGCCGTTCAGAACATCTGAGCCCAGGCCATCAAAGGCTAACAGCAAATTGACTTAAAGCCGGACCTCCGAGCCAGCCTGACTCAGGTTCAGGCAGAAAAATCACAATTGCAGCCGTTCAAGTAAGAAATTTTTCACTGTGATGGAGGTGAAACGCTGGAACAGGTTGCCCAGAGAGGTGGTAGATGCCCTATACCTGGAAATATTCAAGGTCACAGTGGACAGAGCTCTGAGCAACCTGACGGAGTCGATGTCCCTGCTCATTACAGGGGGGTTGGATTAGATGGCCTCTAAAGGTCCTTTCCAACCCAAACCATTCTATGATTCTGTGAAATGGCACCAAAAAAAGTAATCTGCTCTCAACTGACAAGAGGACAGTCAGTCATTTCTCTTCTCTTGAACTCACTGCAATATTTAAATACAGCTTTTGACTGCTACACCTGAGACAGTCCTGGAGCAATGCCCTGGGATGAACCACACTGCTTGGCTGAGGGCCCCTCACCAAGAAGCGATGGGAAACACCAATTCCAACACTAAGCCCGCTCTCCTTCCTGATTGTCCTCTCCTGGGTCCAGCAGCATGCTAACTGGAGCAGGAACAGGCTGCAGGGACCCAAGTGCCAGACACAAGCAGATGGCACACCCAGAGCTGCAGGACTGGAGTCGCAGCAGTTGATCGGAGGAAGTATTTGATGTTGGGAGCTGTCAAAAGCTTCCTCTCCTCTAACATGCTTAGGAATAACAGGATAAAGGCTTGACCTTTCCACAAGAGTACTACTGTAAGAAGTAAAAGCGGCATTTCTCTTCTTCACTAGTTAAACAATAGAATTTGGTCCAAAACCAATAAACACTACTCACTGGTTACTTCATGAATCCCAAACACATTAATGTTCATCTACTTTGAGTCTGCCTGTGGTCCTTATCACTGTTACCATTTCATCTGGAGAGTCCAAAGCCACATGGACCAGATCCTAACCCGGGGATCTCCATAGCCAGAGGAAAACACCGTCCCTGCCATTCTGCCCAGCCTCCTCCTCTGCAGTGCCTGTGATGGAGGAAGACAAACAAGAGGACTACATATTGCCCATAACAGCTGGAAGGGTCCATGAAGGCTGCATGCTGACATGCACACACCCTGCTGCACAGCTAGCACAACTGTGGGCACTTCTCATGCCAAACTGACACAAACTCATCAAAGATACGTCAGAGCATGGGTCCCATTTCAGGACCTCTGACTTCATCTACCTATCCTGCTGTACCCATCTCCTTTCTGGCAGAAGAGCTCACGTAAAGTGGAAATGCTTTGGAGAAAAAAATGATTCTAATTCCTGTGTAGGGCTATCATATTCCTCCTATTTCACTTAGAGAGACTACAGATGCACTAAGTCACCACCAAAATAGATTTGCTATCCATGGATACAACTCTGTTCCTAGATTTCAGTAAAGCAGCATGTACCAGCTGATGGCTTTTGCACACTTTCCAATCTTCAAGTGCTTTGTTGCTTCAACAACGCCTCTTTGTTATCCTCCTCTGGCAGGACAACAGCTCTCAGACTTCTTCAGTAATGAATACACAGTCTCTTCAAAATAATCTAGGTCGACCTTTCTTTGTATTTTGTACACAGCATTTCCAAAATAAGATCTGTTTTAATCTGCATGCACATTATAAGACACCATATAAATGCATCCTCCAAATGGCCCAGCCCACAGCCATTTGAATTCTCCTTTGTGAGTACAGCTCCTCACACTTCTCTTCATGAAATTCAGCTTCTTGATCATGGAGCCTCTCTCCAGTTTGCCAAGATCATTTTTAATTCATCTCCTGTACCTCTAGACGTTCCTCCAAGTTAAGGACACCCACAAACTTCATAAGCCAACTTTGAGCTGCAGCATCCAGGTCACTAATCAAGTTATTGAATACAAGTGGGAGAGGAGGGAACTCCTGCAAGGTGCTGTCAGGCAGGTCCTGGTAGGGGGAAGTCCTATTGGTGGCTCTGTGTCAAAACAAGAATTCTGCCCAAATGCTTTTTTTCAAGCAGTTGCACACCTCCCTTCTGGCAATTTCACCTAGACTGTCATTTCCACACTGCTATGTGCTTCTCTTGAACAAGGTCAACAGCAGTGAAAGTAAGCACTGAGTCCCAACTAATACAACCTTCCAAAGGGAAGATGAGGGAACGGGAATAGCTATCAGCAGCGCTTCTGTGACTGGTCTAGGACAGCAACAAACCAGTGGCAAGAGTGGATGGATGGATATATAGAGGAAGAGAATTTTCAAAGCTTGTGCTCAACAAAGTTAATCACCATGATTCTAACTCTAAAGCCTCTTTCTGTTGTTTGCTTATGAAATTTTGTGCAAGATAGCATCAGCAGATACAACTCATTTATTCCCTGCTTTCTGTCTATGAGGCATGCTCATCTGATAGAGCTGGAAAATTGGCTGCTTTGAAACAATCTGTTCTCAGAAATCCATGTGGCTTTTCTAATGCTGTATTATTCAATAAACACTTGTATATTGACTGTTGCATTCGTGCCTTGCTAGGGTTCAAAGTTAAGCTGACCGAGCTTTAATTCTCCAGCAGCCTATTTTTGCCACCATTTTCAAATGTAAAACTGTGGTCACTCTTCTGCATGTCTTCTGGGGCCTCTTACACAAGCTCTGAAAAACCATCCCTAATAGGCATCACAGCAGTCTCTGACCCATTCAGTACTACTGCTGGCACCACGTGCATAGTATTAAGCCCAAATATTACAGAAACTCTATTGCACTGTTTGACATTAATGTTAACAAAAACATTCTTCCTCAACATTATCAACGCATATTATTATCTTTAAGGATTAAACAGGAACAATGACAGCCAGAGGAAAATAAACAACATGGAAACAGGAAGGTTATGCCTGTGGAGTGCTACAAAAGGACCAAAAAGACAAATCTCTTGTGAGAAATTCTTTACACATTTCAGCCTGGACCTGGCTCCATTCACCTCCAGGGTTTCATTAATGTTCTCCCTTGTCCCTGGGGTTATGTGAAAGAGGAAATGAGATAAAGTCCAATCCGTTCAAAGTGCTCCAGCCCTTTGAACAGCACTCAGCACTCACACTCTGACTAACACCATCGGTAGCTGCTTTCCTCTCAAACTCACTGGCAGGGGCCCAGGGATCTCCCTCCCAGGCATGCTGCCATCAACCCTGGGCCAGCTGGCTGCTGCTGGCTGCCCTACCTCCCTCCTGTCTCACCTCCCTTCCTTTTGCCGCTCACCTTTTCATCCATCAGAACTCAGGGATATAATTAATTTCTTTCCCCCTCTCGTCCCAGTGATACCAAATAACTTGTGCTTGTCAGTGTCTCACCAGAGCACTTCAGGGCTTGCCCCACTCCCCAGCCCTCACAAGATGACGGCAGTCTCAGCTCATGAAGGAAGCCCAGGCACCCACGGCATCGGTGGACATTAACTTTGTCTTTAAATCTCAGAGCCGACTCAGGATTCTCTGGATGAAGGATCAGCCAAGGTAATGCCTGTCTGGACTTGCCCACCTGGTCAGGGCTGGACCACAGAGCAGAAGGGAGAGTTGGGGCACAAATGCCTGCCCCAACCTGAGTGAAAACTCAGAAAAACGTAATTGCTGCAAAGACTGGATTTCTTTCAAGTGCCACCTACTCGATGCTCAGACTAAGAAGCTGCACAGAACTATGTTACCTGTGGCAATGCTCTGTGCAGCTATGAACTTCTTAAATGTAAAACTTTTTTATGACTTTTTTTTAATGCTACAGTTGTTAGTAACTCAGAACACTACTAGAGGAATACATTTAGGTAGCAGCAGAGGGAAAAACAAGTTATTACATACCACACCAGTAAAGATGAGCTCAGCGAAACAGCTTAATTGTTTGGAGGGGAAAATACAGTGAGTCATCCTTTAAAATTTTAAGTGTTCTCAGTACAATCTCTCACAAGACTGCAAAGTACTTAACAGACTCAGAAAGAGACTGCAGGTTTTCCAATTCAAATATCCTACCTATGAATAAGTGTTTTGATTATTAAGCTTCCTTCACATTATCAGCTGGGTCCCCAGTTTGAATATATCTGTGTTTCAACATGAAACTGCCTTCCAAGTTTTTTATTACATACTGGTTAACCTATTTCCATACTGCTCAAGAAACAGAAATTATTACCATGTCCATGTAGCACTGACAACTTCTGTTCTTCCCATTTGCCCTCCCACCTCACCCACTATGCTGCTTTCCTCTCCTGCCCTTCTCCCACCTATTTTGGGAGACAGAGAACATGAAGAGTGCAAAGACTTGTATGACTTCATCTTCTCCAAGCAGAGGGATTTTCTAAGCAACTAGAAATGCATGCAACATTGCTTTCTGAAGGTCATAATAGCTTGAAGTACTTTTATTCACAGTAAGCCCTTCCTAGTCCACATGTCTATCCTGTCTGTCAGTGCAGTAACCCTCAAGAACTATCCCACCTGTTCAGGTCAAGAGTAGTGGGGTCATGGATCTGCAGAAATCATCTCTGTATATCACACAGCTCCCTCTCTGTCACCCAGGCAGATTGCTAGTGACATACCTTCCTCCTCTTCTCACCAAGTGGCTTATCCAGGGACTTTCCATATTAGTGCTTTTACAGTAGCTCAACAGAAAGGTGTAGCCCTGCATGCAGCAACAGAGAGGCCAAAGTGTGTGCTCTTTGCTAAAACTGGTAAGGAGCAAAAGGATACCTTTCAGAAGATAAAACCAAATTTACTTGTCTGTAATCATTCACCACAAAAGTCTTGCGTTTGACCTTATAAGCATAAACTTTGGTGTAATTACGACCAGGAATTGCAAAGAATGCCAGTTTGTAGAAAGTCAGTACACATACTTCACATATTTAAAAGCTCTTGCAATCAATTCTGCTTTATGTGACAGTAGCTATGCAATAACCTTCCAAGCCAACACCATCATTTTGTTCTTTTTTTCCCCCTGAAAAATAGGGACACCTTACAGCAAAGCAGGAAAGTAATATCTGCAGGATAAACTAAGGTACTACTGCATTCTGCTGGCTGTAACAAAAGTGATCATCAAGAGGAAACAAAAATACTTTCATCATAGATCATATTCAATCATCCTACTGAATAATAAATTACAATGAGCTAATTCAACATCAGCACTTTTGCTTGCAATTCCACCTGTGGAATATTAAGCCCACTGTAGTCCCAGAATAGTATTCCTCTTGCAGTTTTACCTGATGTTGCTTATTTTAGGTAGGCAGAAGGGAGTGTCAAGGCAGGGACGCATTCCCCAGATGACTAACTTCTTTACCTATCAGTCCTCCACTAGCTGCTTCCCTCAATAATGTACAGATCTGACTCTATAGTGTTTCAGCATCTCATGGTCCTTAAACTATTTGTCCTCAAGCACTCCTGTAAGACAGGGAGGTGGTGTGGGGCTCAGCTGAGAGCCCTGAAGCTGTGACAGAGGCAACACCACTTGTCAAAGATCCAGGAGGAGGAGATGGCGCAGCACAGGGGACCAAATAAATCCTGCTCTGGGCTTGCTTGCATCCTCACCTCCCTCTGACCACAGGGAGTGTGGACATATGCTCTAGCAGAAAGGCTGCTTAGTTAAAAAGAAAGGTGAAAAAACCAAAACAGTTTAACTTAAACAGAAGGGAAGGATTTCAGGGCTCTCAGGCTCCCGAGCAAAGGCCTCATTAGCAATACAGTCCCACCCCAGCGTTGGAGTTACAGACAGTTTGCTCACCGGGCTCAGGGTCTCTGGCATTTAAGAGCCAGCTCTGAAAGTGCTGGCTGGGTACACAAGTAGACAGGGGATGTCCATCTGTCTGTCTGTCCCACTCTTTTCCCCCTACTCCTTTGCCTGAGTTTTTTTACACTAAGCAGTCCAAAGAGGGAGAATCATTTCCCTTGTGCTGGCTGCCCACTTGGCTGCCTATGTGGTGGCCATTAGCACAAATCCACGTTCATTACCCCAAATGGGGTGCAGTTGTAGGTCCACCTGAAGATTGTTCAGCTCCATCAGGAGCAAGACCATGCTCCTGTGGCCCACTGGAGGCCATCCTCCAAACCCTCTTGGCAGGCTCCTGCATTTTCGTTTTTGGAGAGGGCAGGGAAGCATTTCTCTAAGAGAAAAGGAGCAGCGGGACAGACGGAATCCAGGCCTGGAGGCACAGCGGGGCGAATCAGTGGGAATACCGCCTGAATTGCCTCACCTCCACATTTGCTGCACCCTGCCAGCCGTGCCAATTTTGGCACCACATTCACTACCCCTCGGCCTCAGTCACTCTGCTGGCTGGCTGTGCCCCTTCCCCTTCCTTAACCGTCCTCGGTAAATGGGGCATCAGAGACAGGCATTTCACTTCAGGAGAAGAAAACAGCTCTTTCGCCTGCACCGGGAAACCAGCCAGCTCCCATTCAAATCAAAGGGAAGAGATCACGTGGATGCATTTCAACTAATTGCACTGGAGAGGCAAGCTGCAGGAATGCTTCCCTTTAAGCCAGACCCCTTCATTTAAGTCTTCTGTTGGAGAAGGGGTGGTGTATTCAGCCGAATTACCTGGGGGATTCATACAGTGTCGGGAAAGCTGGAAGGAGGCTGTGTTTGCAGAGTGCTGAATTTAGCAGGGGCATAATCTGGTGGAAAATAAGGGGAAAAAAAGAAAACTGATTTTCCATCTACTAGAGCTGTGATCTCCAAATTATTTTGATTGCGTACATCTACCAGCAAAAAAAATTTAAGATACTGTATCCCCAATATATGTACATTTATTTATTTATAAATTATGTGCATGTAATTACTACATCACTCAAGGAGACTGCAGGGGTTTAAGAGCCAGTTACACTGACTGTCATCTGCTCCCTGGTATTGGGCCATCACGCAGGCTCTTATGCCAGTACCACCAAAGACTTCAGGGCAACTTTCAGGTAACATGAGTCTCAGGAAAGAAAAAGAAAACAAAAAAAAAACATAACCAAAAGGAAAACAGCACAAGGCTTCTTTAGAGCAAGAGGGTGTGGTATTTCTCAGAAGTTTTTTTCCCTTAGAAGTAATTTTTAAAGCCTCTGTGGACACACACCCTTCACAAAAGAATGTGAAGAAGGAGCATTCACAGAGATCCCAAAAGCAATCTAAATATGGGTCACATATGAAGTGTGTTATGCATATAAATAATCATGTTCAGATAAAGAATTACCCTTAACAAGCAGTTAAAAAGAGAGGTCTGAAGTCAGTACTAATCTGCAGTGGGTTTTTGGTACATCATTTGTGCTTTCTCTGACAGCAGGCATTCCCTTTTCAACTTCTATTTCCTTCTAACTGCTATGAAAATAGCAAGTCATGAAGTACACCAAAGAGCATAATAATAATAATAGCATAAATTAAAAAAAGATCAACTTTGGGTGTGAGGTAAGGTACAGGTCATTTTTATTTGTATGGAAAATAGAGCAAATGTAGAAGAATAAGGGCAGTAATCAAACTAGTATTAGAATTGTATGCTTTTTTCCCCCCTTCACTAATTCCCTTATGGTAAATTACACATTTATAATAATGACTGGAATAAATAAGGAAAATAAAAGTCCTAGACAGAAATATGGTTTAACCTGGGACTTCCCTAGATACTCAAAACTTCTGAACTCATTTGAAAATACTGCTGCCATACAGCTCAAAAAACCCCAATGTACATCTTTCAGAATAACCATCACTACCTTAATTTGAGCATAAGATTTAGCAAAAAAAATGGAAATCCTCAGATGCTGTGCCTAACAAAAAGTAAATGCGAATTCTGTGAACTAGATATTCCAATGGCAGAAAGAAGTTACTTGTAAAATTTACTTTCCTGCTCTCTAAGCAATACAGAGCTGCAAGGATGCCAACTTATTCTGAACACAGGCCATAACAGAATTCATTCAAGACGGCAAAAAAGTGCCAGCCCAAATCATCTTTATTTTACTACCATTTTTAGATCATGCCAAGGCCAATAACATGCAATTATCAATCTTGATGCAGGAAGAGAGTACCAAATTAATTTTTTAAAGTTACTTTGCTTGTCTATCAGACCCCTTTCCTGGTAGCTCTGATCTGCTACTAAAAAATGAGGCATCAGTCCAAAGTAAAGAGTAAGCCTGAGGGGGGAAAAAAAAAAAAAGGTCTTTTAATATTACTCAAAAAAAATTCCACTAGTTCTTTTGACAGAAAGAAAAAGAGGAAGAAAAGCATTTTCATCTGAAACCACATATGGAAAACCAATTTGGATTCCCTCAACTTCAGGTGAAAAAAACGCAGAGGAAGTTTTTATTTAAAAACAAAACCCCAAAAAATCAAAACCAATAAAACCTCCCAAACCACACAAACTACCCAAAACTAACCCAAGTCAAACCCACACTTGGCAGCTAGGAGCTTGGCCATGGCAGTCCAGTTCCTCCCATCCCCGCAGCATCTCCCGTGTGCCCGGCTCCCTGTCTCGCCCTGTGTACCACCCCATCGCTTCCAGGGTGTTATGGCTCTGCCATACTGTGACCTGTGAGCAGGGGCAATCAGGAGAAAAACTGCTTTTTGTTATTTTTAGTTCACCCATGACTGCAAACATAAAACCCAGGAAGAGACAGTTGGCCAGACTGTAGCCTAAGAAACCCACTATTTACTATGAAATCCACTGGTGTCTTCCACAACTAGGGATTTAAAACACCAGAAGTTCCACCTGGACATGAGGAAGAACTTCTTTACAGTAAGGGTGGCAGAGCACTGAAATAGCTTGCCCAGGGAGGTTGTGGAGTTTTCTGCCCTGGAGACATTCAAAGCCCACCTGGACACATTCCTGTGTCACCTGCTCTAGGTGACTCTGCCTTGGTAGGGGAGTTGGACTAGATGATCTTCAGAAGTCCCTTCTAACCCTAACAACTCTGTGATTTAAGGGACATAATTTTGAATAATTTTGATTATGTATGAGCTTCAAAATATACTGGGCAGTTACAGAAATGTGAAAAGACACTAACCATTCTAAATGCTTAAAATGAAACAAAAAAAGAAAACCAACAAAAAACCCAAGTGAAAACAAAATTTCAGTAAGAGATGTGATGTGGGGCATGTACTCTAATTAATTTTTAATCTTATCTTTCAGGCTGGGTCCCTGGCTGCTCTTTTGAGCCATTTCAAGTTACTTAAAACTTCTTTCAGTCACTGTGGACGAAGCGGTTCAGACGGGATTTGCAGAAGCCCTTGTAGGGAGTCTTCCGCCCCACTGCAGGAAGGGACAAAGGCAGAATAGGCAGGGCAGCCTGGGTACAGAAAGCTGAAGTGGTATGAGAGGACTTCAAATGATGGACGGTGGGAGGGAGGGGGAAGGCAACTGCAAGCCACAGCCTGTAATGGGAAACAATGAAGTTTCATCCTGGAAAGCCCAGCATTCCACCAACTCACAATATATTCCAGATGTATTAGTGGTTAGCAGTAGATGCTTAAAAAGAAAGAACAGAATTCCAGTAAATGGATTCAAGACAGTAATAAAGCCAGAGAAGATGATATACACCAGTATTACAGGAAATACATTATGTGAAATGTGAGACCAAGGGGAGCACTTTGAAAAAAATGTTTGGGGAAATGCTTCTGTACTTCTGATGAAATGAATGAGAACAGCTTCAGATGCTCAGCAGTTCCCAAAACAGGATTTGTAACTCAGTGCCTTCTTTTCCTGGGATCATTATAGAAAAGTAGCTTTTTAATTATCCCCACTGAAATTATCTTGAAGTATCCTGTACCTAAAACTTGAAATTAAATCTGATTTCCATAAAAAACATGCTCCAAGTGGCCCAAAGTTCCTTTAAATCCTGCTTTTTCCATGTCTGTGACTTTCAGCCTATAGATGTCAAAAGATATAAAAATAAAATTAGAAATTAAATCAGCCCTCAGCTTTAACCACTAGCGCCAGGAACCATGGAACAACAACTATATACTGGAAGTAAGAGGCAAATGGAATAAAGAGAAATGAAGATCAAGTTTGCTTGAGGTCAGATCAGCCACAGGACTTCCCACTGTTTTGCTTTCAGCTACGGAGATCTTGATTAATACATTATTTGTGCATGGATAAAGTACAATAGCAATGCATGTTTTTATTAAATTCTAAGGAATTAAGATAGGCCAACCATGCCAATTAGCACATACCTGCCCAAAGGGAGGGATGAGCATTACTGCAGGGACTGCCTTCCAAATAGGAGCTGGAGGAGAACACCATGTTTTTAGGTTCAGAGCAACACCCTCTACTCAGGGAGCACATTCTTTATCCTCTGGCCAATCATTAATGTATGCTTAGATTGCTTAAAAGAACCTTCCCAAACACAGAATAATCAGTCCAATAACCTGTAACTGAGAGTATAAAACCAAAGTATTTTAAGCCAGACACCACTAAGGACAACAGGGGTTGTTTTCCCCCCCATAAGGCAGGAGATGGAATGCCAGTTCAAGAGCACCGAATTGATGATGTTCTTAAGAGCAACACATTTGGGAAAGCAAAGGCTTCCTTTGTTTGCTGGTTGTGTGTGTTTGCTTTTAAGCTTCCTTCTTCCCACACAAACAACAAAACCTATACACCATTCCTGGTCTGCTCTCTGACCTTCAGCAAGCTGCCATCTCCTTGAAATCACAGTTCAGAGATACAATTTATGCACAGCCCATTTCACAGCCTTTCAGGTGGTCTCAAAGGTGCTGCATGATGTTGAGTACCAATCCACTAGAAACTCTCCTACCCAGATCAGATACTAAAAGAAAAAAAATAAAATATTGGCAGGTGACCTGTCCTGCTATAAAACCTAATAACATGAAGTTACTTTCAGTATTCCAAGAGCTGGCATAAATTCTGTGCTGTGTGCTCTGCCTAGTTAAACACAGACACCATTTATGCCTGTTTGACCATGTTTGTCCCACGTGGCATCGTACATAGGTGTAAGCCTAGCCCTAAGCTGAATTTAACTTACATGTGTGACCTTGAACACCACCAACAATTTTTTCTTTCAGAAACTGGGATAGGAATCAGAGTTCCTTATAGCATAAGTTGACATCTGCCAGTACTGTTATACCTAAACATATCTAAAAACACTAGCCTATACTCTTATGGCAATGACTACAATGTCAAGGCCATGTGCAACATGCTCTCGAAATTTAAGTCTGGATTCACGCCTACATGACACAATTAAGAAATCACCACTATAACCCTTCCTCAGAAAAAGATTTAGAGAACAGATAATTTGTAATATATATGAAGCTAGGCAGTCATCTTTCACTCTTTGTGAGTGCTTGGGAAGAGACTGAGTGAGATCTGGCATTCTTCCAGAAGAGCATCAAGGAGCTCCTGGGTTTCCACCCAACCCAGGTGGAACACTAGTGATGCAGGTGAAACACTGACCAACACAGTGACTCAAAGCTGGGTCAAGTAATTTTTTTGGAAGATCCTTTCTTCCTCTGCTCCCATAGCTAAATCTCGCTGCTGCCACCACACCTGTGAGGCTGGACAGCAAGAGCAGGCAAATGCAGAGTCTGGACCTACCACTGCCCCTTTTGAGACAGCAGGGCCAAGCTAAGAGCAGATATCAAGATGGACCAAGGCACTTCATTGCCCTGCTCCTGATGAAGACTGCATGGCCACAGAACAAGCCAGGGAAAAGGAGCTCTTTCTAAAAATCCCCTTGCAGCAGAGTCATCCTATTCATTTTATTGGCTTTTAGCAATCCTTGCAATCAAAGCATTCTCTCTCCCACCCCCCTGCCTTTTGGGATGCTATGACAGGAATGCTGCAGAGTGAAAGCAAAAGTAGTCCAAGCATCTTTTTAATACCACATTTGGCTGACACTGTTGCTGCCAGGGCAGCAAACGTGTTCTAACTAATATTGCCTTGGAACTATCCCCTTCAGAAGTTGGCTCTTCCACAAGCATTTATAAAGGACATAATAGCAGATAGCTCTGAGCAGCCCAAGTGGGTGCTCAGCACTCAGCATAGATCACCAGCATAAATTAATTAGGAATGCAAACACAACACTCACATAGACTCTGATTTCAGCAACTTAATGGATAAATCATCAAAATCAAATTCATGGGGGAGTGGGGAATGATACCAAATGAACAGAAATCCTGTTTTTACCATTAAATCCCAATATGCTGTTTCTAATGTCATTGAAAAGTACTAGTATTATGTCGAGTAAAGCAAGAAACATTGAGCAACCAATACAAATACTTAGAAACCACCTGAGAAACCACAGTGACTTAGATATTGTAAGTGTTATCTTCACCTTCCTTTCTTCTTTAACCTCTTCAGTACCGAACTGCCTGGCCACAGGCATTTCAAAGCCCTGCTGTTCGTGGGATGCATCTTAAGTGCTTAAAATACCCTTGACCAAGCTGATGTATAAATGTCAACTTCCCTACTGCTCTTTTATTCATGTGTGTCATTCACTAACCACTGCTATGAGGAACAGCTTCTCTCCCCTGCTCTCACTTTCTTGAAAACGTGTTCTCACTTTGTCAAAATGTAACTACTGCACAACATCACCAGCCTGTGGCACAGGCAGCCACTCCTCAGATGGGACCCACGTGTGCCCAGGAGATCCCCTGGCCCTCACTTCTGCCAGAGGCAGAGCCTGGCTCTCAGGCAGGTTACCAGGAGCCCCACAGCCCACAGTTCCACAGGCTCCAACCCCACTCCAACTCCTACTGACTTGCAGCAGTAACTCCACTGCCCACCCAAACTTTGCCTCCCTTTCATGAACACAACACACTTGATGTAAAATTCACACCCCAAAGGGGTGTGACTGAGGACCCACAAAAGCTCCTGTGAACAGGAACCTCCTACTTGCGTACCCATCTGTAATCATTTTGTTCGCACCAAAGCCAAAAGAAGGACATGCAGGTCATCAGTCAAGTGACTACTGGGCTAAAAATGTAAATTAAATTATACCACTTAGCAGAACACTGGGTTAATACATAACTTCTTAACACTCCACTGCATAAGACTGAAACCAAACTGTCATTTGGGCTCCGACCCTCTGAGCAAGCAGACCTGTGCTGACTTGCTTTTCATAGCCTTCAGATCCAGATTTCTGTTTTCTTTCACACATTTACATTTGCATGACGGTTTGCCAAACTATGTGAACCCAAATACAGCAACAAAAAGGTTTTGCTGAGAACTGTTGAAAAGTACCGTAAGTAAAACTATAGGATCACATATATAGTAAAGTGATCCCTTTGTAATTAAAGTCAGGTCTTTTGTATGAAGAAAAAAAAAAAGCTGAAACAGCCTTAATTACTTCTTATAAACAAGACATAAATTATACAAAATATACTTTGCTAGGTGTAAAATCCAACCTGTGACAACTTCAATTGAAGCCATCTATCTGTGGGCACAGGGATGTGACAGTGGCCAGGCATGCTAGACTCATTTGTCTAACAAGCAGCTGCTCTTCTTTAAATATGAGAAATAATAGACTAGGAAAATATCTTCCTGTTACGAGGCTGCCCTTACTGTACCATTTGAACAAAACTAACTCAAAACAGTGATAGTTTTGTTCCTATACCTCAGACAAAAAAGCAAGGTTTCAAAGCTGACAGAACTAGTTTCCAAGTATTAGCAGGTATTTTGTCTTATCTGGCCACTGATCTCCCACTTAGGGACCCTTAGGATTAATTAAAGCCCGATTAAACAGAGCAGTGGAATTTCAACTGGCTTTGAGGAGAATCAGGAAAGACTTGTTCTCTCAATTGTATCAGTTTAACACACTAACCTCTAGAACTTGCATGTTATCAGAAACATTAAACAATGAGAGATCACATATATGGCTTGAGGTATTTCTGTGTTCCTAACAACATGCAGAAGATAATCAGACTGGTGCAGAATTCTCTATTTATATGCATACAGTCTTGAGGAATTGTCACAAAGCTCCACTAATCTATTTTTATTGAAGTTGATGACAGACCCCTGTAGATTTGAAAGGAACTTGATTCTGAGTAACGGGTGATGCAGATGGCGACAGAGAGCTCAAGAGAAGCAAGCAGTAGCACGCTGGCCAGCCAGCTATAACTGAACTCAGTTGGCTCTTCTTAACTAATGAATAAGCAAATAATTCCTGACTTCAGGTGCAGTTCCCTGTCTTCTCCCTCCCTAAACATAAGTTATGAGTGCAATCAGTTCATAACACAGCATCGTGTCTCCATGATGAAGAGGAAGCAAAAGCCACTGCTACAGTGCAGGTTGATGAAGCACTGAAGACATCCATCCCCTGTAAAAGCACACGTTGCTTAGTGCAGAAAATGCGTATTTACAGAAGAAAAGAAACAGGATACACCCGAGCTATTAGAAAATTAAACATCCTAGTATGCTGTGATAAGGTAACAAAAAATGACAAAGTACATAAGAAAAAAATTCTTTTGGTATTGAGAAAAGACAGGAAAGGCAGAATCACTGCCCAGCAAGGTGGCCAAGAGGGGTCCCACACCTATACTACTACGCAGGCTGCCAACTACTACCTTGTGTTTGGATGCCCCCAGATATATATAATAATAATGGCCAGTCTTCGCGAGCAAAGATTTGGGAAAGGTCATTAACCCTTCGAGCCTGCGCAGTGGATTTTTTAGGTGAGACACAGCGTGCGCTGAACTGAGCCCACCCTTTAATCCTGAGGTTCATCTGCCGGGGCCGAGCAAGCTTGGACAGTGGCAGTGAGGTCCCCAGGACGTAGGTTTGTTTAGAGTGACCTTCTCTTAGATGGATTGCCTTACAAGGCTGATGAGCTCCATCTGCCCGGGGGGCTGGGAATTGAACCCGGGTCGCAGTGGTGAGAGTCCTGCACCCAAACCACTAGACCACCAGGCCCCTATGCCCCCAGATGCTGCCACTGTTTCCCTCAACTCCTTTGTTACTTACACAGAGGCAATTTCACATTTCAGTGCATGAAGTCCATGAGGATAGACCTCATGGGAAGGTCTGTAACCTTCATCACCCACAGAACAGCCATCTGAGACTCCTCCCCCAGCTGTGCTTTGCCATGCCACACCACCAGCTTCTCCTCACGTATGGGCACAGCACCCTACCAAGGAGCAGCCACAACATCCCCCTATCCAGGGAGAAAAATGCCAGCCATAACCACCCGTGGTCAGGCAGACCATGGCGACAGGCAGAACCAAAGCACTCCTTGCCAAAACGCTTTTAATGTCGCACCATCAGCCACTGACTGATATTTTAATATGTTAGCAATTCTTGTTGATGCATATTTCTTGTTTTGGAAGAAAAACTTCAGAAGGGGCATCCTGTGTTTGTTAATATACCTGACCAGGAAATTGCTAATAATAATTTGGAGACAACATCCTACTGCAACACCTGCTTGTACACAATGAACAGTTATGGAATAATTTATGGCAGAATCACTTAAAAAAACCCAACAAACAAAACAACCTACATTTTCTTCTGCCACTCTTCTTACCTATTTGGTTGATTTAAATACTTCATGTCCTGAGGCAGAGGTATCTTCCAAGAAAGCTTATAAAGAGAATACAGAACACAGATGCATTTAACCCTCGTGTGAGCCACAGACAGTGAGGGTGAACACAGATCCTCTTAACTGGGGACATGTTGTGCCAACTCCACACAATTGAGTTCTTGGCTTCAAGGAAATTACAATTTAAACCCATAACTTGACCCAAGTGAACTTAGGAATTTAACTTAAGTGCTCTGCATGAGCAGGACTATATTATCTTCAGACTAAATAAATTAATCTAATTATTTTTACTTAGATACATTCCACTGTGTATTAATTTCTGAAAATCAAGTATATCCTTTCAATACATTTTTAATGCTCGCTTTAAGATAAGAATACTTGAAACGAATATGAGCTCCTTGTTCCCCAGATTTCTGTTATTATCATAAGGAGAAGAGCATAAGTTTTCAATAATTCTGTTAATACCCTTGCAACATTTCCACTCAAGCATGAATTCAGCACTAAAATCTGAAATATTGGATACTGATGGCACACACACTTTTGGCCGATTAAACTTTAAATCAACATGAACTTTACAATATCTCTGTGGTATAAAAAAAAAAAAGTATTTTTACTGTGACAAACTATCAATTTCCTTACAATTAATTCAGGTAGACCCTCCCTTCCTTGCATCCCCAAGACCAGCTCCAAGAACATTACTGTTTAAACCATTAACTTGGAGTGGATAACTTATTTTTCCCAAGTTTGATGGAAAACCTTTTGATCTGGAACTCAGGCCCTGCTTATTTTCCATACGTTTTCATGAAAAGGGATTAATGATACGTTAGAAAATCTGGACTCAGCAGTTTTTCACTATATTCTTCTCCCACTGTGGCAGGGAGAACTGGCAAATATCTGGCAATGCAAACCAAGCAAGGAGCATTACTCAACACAAAAGAGAAAAATCCTCTGCTTGACATTTGTACCATCAACATCCTTCATACCCACACAGGCTGGACACCAGAAGAGAGCTTTCAGTGGTGTAGTTCCTCCTCTGGGAGGACAAAGCCCTTCTTCTCCAAGCAGACCTCCTACACCATGCTGTCACCACCTCAACCATCCTAGTGATGGTTCCAATGGCTATGGCTGCTCTGCTGGGCACACAGTGTCTTACAAATAAGCATCTGCCCCTGCCCTTCCTTTCTGTGGACCTTTGTATGTGCATGGAAGTAACACTGCGGCACATTTTAACTGTGTGTTTTTGGGCTTAACACAAAATCCGTTATGGAAATCAAGCCACTACACAGTTAAAACATTATCAAAACCCATCAGGTAAAAATGCTCAGACCACTTTTACCTCAGATGACACAAAACATTCATTCCATAATTCTGCCTACCTTGGGAATCTGTCCGTGCTTAAACTGCTCTGAAAAGACATCAGTGTCATGTAACAGCATTAAACTTCTTGAATCTCTTTTTTCAGTACAAGTTCACAAAGCTATTCACAAATGAATAAATAGCCCAAGGTGAGCAGAAAGCTTTCTCATGAAACCCAAGTAGTAATGCAACATTACTGTTCCTGGATTCTTTGCCATTTTATCATGGTCTAGTAATTTTCCCAAGGGTGATGTCAAGGATCCTCTTAACTGTACTGTTTGCCCATCTCTGCATGGTAATGATAAAAATATTGATTTTCACATTTGTGACTCAGATGCAATTTGACACAAGAAGTCCAAATTATTTCGCCCTTGAAGTGCATCAGCTAAGCAATCACAAGCAGAAAGAGCTTTGCTCACATCAAAATGAAACAGCATTGTTGATACCTGACACTGAAAACAGCGCTTCAATTTCTCTGTACTTTTCAAAATGAAGCCCTGGTCCAGCAGGAGATTTAATGCAGGCTATGGAAGGGATCACAGAATGGTTTAGGTTGGAAGGGACCTTTAAAGGTCATCTAGACCAACCCCTCTGCCTTGGGCAGAGACATCAACTCAGTCAGATGGGTCTGAAGAGCAGCAGCTGCAGGATGAGATTTGCCTTAAATGTGGACTGACACAAAGCAGCATAATGCCTTCCCTTGAGAAATGAGATGGACACACTGAACACCCCCTACCACCATGGAAAACCCTTTCCACGTTCCGCTGGAGAGGTCAGTTTAATAATTCCTATCTTGCATGTGACAGTAAGGAAAATGCAGCTTTCAGTCTCAGGAAAAAGTTTGGAAACTTAGATCTTTGAGCTTACACCATACACAGCCACCAGCTATTCCTCCTCCCTTGCTTCATCTGACTGCAAAGCTGTGGCACAACTCATCCCTCCGCTGCCCAACGCTAAACCCAGCCTGGTGACCAAACGGCTCTGTGCCACCACCTGAAGACATCAGGCTTCCAGCATGGCATGAAGTGGGGTTGTGCAATGCCATTTCAGAGGGGACGTCACTTGAGCAGGGAAAGGGGAGCCTTTTCTCTTTGATAAGAGAGAAATTGTAACTGTGAGCGAATTCAATGGAGAGGGATTCATCCTGGGGCTGCAAGCCCATCAGTTTCCTCCAGAGACTGTTCTGGCTATGTGGATTTCTTTTTTTTTTTTTTTTTAAATGTGAACTTGAAACAGTTGTATATTGTTTCAGTGAGCAGGAAATCAGCCAAAAGAATAAGCCCTACAGGCTTCTAGATTATTTCAAACAATTAAAAATAAGCTGCTATTCTATGATATAATTATAGAACTCACACTTATTTGATGCACAATGGCAAATGAGCCCACTGAAGGGGCAAAAGGAGGCAGATTTTTTCCTGGGAAATAAGTACTTGTCTAAATTAACACCTACCCTAAGGACCATATTTATACAACTATTTCAACAAACAAGACTTTTGAAAGTCTGCTATAATCCACTGAGGAGAAAAGATCAAAGAAACTAACAGGAAGGCCAGGATGCAATCAAAATATTTGATCAGTGAGAGGTTTCTTATTCAAGCCATAAACTCAAGGGCATTTCAGTGGAAGCTGTGGGAGGAGAAGCCACCGTGAACACCTGGAGGCTGTGTGGTCATGGCAGATCTAGCCCCCTAGGGCAATCCTCCCTTCATGCCCCACTGCCATCCCTGCATCCCTCCGTGCACAGCACACCACCAATGCATCTCCCATCATTTTCAGTGCAGCTACGTTAAACAACCAAGGGTGGAAACTCTACTTGTTCTCCTAAATCCCACCACCTTCCCCGCCCACGTTAAATATTTGGCCTTCAGTTAAACTAAATGGATTTTTGTTTTTCCTTTTAGAGCGGTCTCACGATCCCCATGTGACCCTGGTGGGAGGACAGAGGGAGGCAGGGAGACCCCACAGTGCACTCAGAGCACTGCCGGAGCCCAGTGAGTGTCAGCCCACTGAAGGGCAGACATGGGTGTAATGAGCTTTTAAATACTTCCTTTCCTTTTCTGAAAAAAGAGAACAAGGGAAGAGCTACTGGTATTTTCTGATTTTCCTCCTCACAGTTTTTTTATTTTTAAATACATACTTAGCAAACATTAAAGAACTACATATTTGGATGCAACTCACACTAAACAACTGCTTCGATAGTTTATTGTTTTTTTAAATATCAAATTCTCACTTTCTTGAAAGGCTTTACTTTTACTTGTTTGTATATTCCCTAGGTTAACAGTACATTTCCCTTGGCTTTTCTGACAGCAATATACATGTGCTTGTAACCAGAGAAGTATGGGAAACTCTGGAAACATCCAACTGTGTATAAACATTTAAAGCTCAGATACCCTAATAGAAAACAAGTACCTCTCTGAAACAAACATCTCCAGATGTTTTTACTTATTTATATACATATATATATATAAGATGTGACTCAGGCACGGAAAGCCAAAAGAATGTTCTCATTTCCTGAGGCTGGCTAACAAAAAGGAAAAAAATGTGAATGAAGGAACAAAGATTTCAAAAGTCAGCTTTTTCTTAACAGCAGCAGCTTTAAAATGCTCCACTTCAAATCATTTTTCATATAATTAGAATATTGCCCCTCTCTTGCAACTGCATATACTCACAGAAGGAAGAAAAAAAATATTGCTTTCTGGGATGTTTAAAGTCCTACAGAAACACCTCACTATTGACCTGCCTGCCCTTCTCCTTTCAGCTCCAGTGAAGCTCACCGACACCTCCCACCAAGCCCCCTCTCCCACAGCTTGCCTTGTCTGCATGGCACAGGGGTTGAGAAGAACGAGCCAGCAGCCAACTGTGCAGTGGCTGTCCCACAGCTCTGTCTCTGTATGGTGGCACTCAGCCTGCAAAACCTCACAGCATCTCTTGCTCCATTTTTTTTTTTTTTTACAAGCAGTACCCAGTTCCTCTGGGACCTGAAAGCAATGGGTGAAGAAAGCCCATCATCACCTTCAGATCATGAAGTTTTGTCATGCCAACCAATGTCAGGTAGATTTAAACAGGCATTGATGTGTTGTTATTCTCCATGGCCTTTCTAACCATAACCTATATGTTAACATAACCTATATGTGTCGGAGGACAGGACACGGGCTTTCCTTCCTCTGAATCCTCTGAAAGTGAATTTCTGCAAACCAATTCTGTGACAACCATGACATAACCACTGCTGGTGTGGTTTGCCTTCAAGCAGGGCTCTAGGAGGAGACAACAAGCTGCAGAGAGAACATTCTCAAGTGTATTTTCAACAGCAGAAAGCAAAATTGTCCAGGCAATCCTTCTGCAACAACCTGCAGGCAGGTGATCCCTCTTCCAATGCAACAGAGAGCATGGATGTGTCCAATTCTGACACTGCACCCAGGGCAGCAACAAGCAGTCCACAGACCCAACCCACACCACCACCAAACATTGCTCCCTCCTTCTTTAGATCCCCATCATCTCCTCACAGGATCTCACTTTTCACACTGCTCTCCGGGCCACAGCTACATGACCCAGGCACAAATCCACGATTCTGCTGAAATGGGTATTTCCATCTTTCCCACGTGCTTTCCCTTCAACATCACTGACACCCATAAGACCAAGGAATCAATCCAGACTGAGACAAACCTAGTTTTAAATCTATGTATCTAACAATCTCCCTCGCCATGCATTTTCAGCTGGGTCAGGTCCCTGGTGCTGGCATGAGAGATGCTGGGGGACAGGAGTGTGGGGGTCAACCCGGTTGGCTGTAACACAACCACATTCTTAACTAAAATGGCTCTGTAATTGCTGCCTGTGGGAAGAGCAGCTGCCCTGGCATGGCTCACAGATGGTCTGTCCTGATTTGTAACATTGGTCCATAGAGCTGGGTCTGGGAGACGGTTGCTGCAAAGTGAACCTCAGCCCACTTACCACCAAAGCCTGGCAAAAATAAGTTACTTAATACAGCACAAATGTCGGTCTCTGCCATGAAACACAAGTCTGTCCTGCTACCAACACAGTTCAGAAGTGCATGGTGCTCATCTGCAAAGCTACAGAAACACGCACCTATTTGCAAGCATTGCCTCAAAAAATAGAGAGGTTTGCAAGCAGAAGCTGCTGTGCCAATTCAGCCCCGAATCCACAGAGACCACCTTCCGCTAGCAGTGCTGGTGGGCAGCCCCTGCCTCCCCACCTGCCAAGCTGTATTTTTCATTCCGAAATCAGAGGTGGAGCATGCCAGCAGACACCGAGGGAGGACTCAGGGATGCTGTGGTTCCGCATGGCAGGAGGCTGACAGGCGGCCCCTTGCCCCTGCCAGGCAGCACCCAGCCCCAGTGAGGATGGCCAAGCCCCCACAAAGAGTCCTTGCAAAGCATTGAGGTCCTCTTTTCCCCTCCCAGGGTGCATTTGAAACTAATTCTTTGTGCAGTTTCCTTTCCCCACATCAATCCCACAGCTGCTGCACGTCAGCGTGGGGTCTGGACTGGAGCCACTTTGCCATGTCATTGCCTCCCAAATATTTGCTGGCATTACTGCATTGCTTTGCTGTGGTCTTTCTCAGTGGCCCCAACTACAATAAAACAATACATTAAAACAGAAAACCCTTTTAATTCTGAGCAGAGCACCTACCCCATGCTGCTCTGGCCACCCAGGAAACGTTCATCAATTCATTATAATGCCTTAGCTTCTCAAATGATCCAAATCAACTCCCCACCCATGACGTGAGCAATAAAGGGTTTCAACTCCACTGTTCACACCAGTTTAGGTTTTACTCAATCAACAGCCCATCCACCAGTGTGTTCTCAGTTCTTCAAACTGTTTAACGCAAGCAGTGTTTGAAATAACCCTAAGTGCACCAAGTTACTAAGGTCCCACTTTCTTATTGAATTCTGTATAAGTGACTGGTGAGGTTTTTTTAGTGACTAAAAAAGTGACAAAAAGAAGGATCATCAGAGCTGGAATTCAAGGACTTCTTATTCAAAACACAAAGAAAAGCAATTAATATGAAAAATACAGAGCATAAAACCTCCTCCTGGGTGCCAGCCATGCTGTAATGCTATTTTTCTTACAGCCTAGGGTGCTCCAGACTATGCCATTTTGGCCCTGGAATGTGGTTTTAGGCTGCAGACAGGAGGTCCACTTTGCTCATAAATAGTTTGTCACTGGCCACACCATCAGCTTCTGCCCCCTGGGACCTCACTGACAGTCTCCAGGTATGGAGACAAATATCTGGTATAAAGGGTTATTAGGATACACAAAAACAGCTGAGAAAATGACAGTATCTTGACTTTTTTTTTCCCTTCTATCTGCTTAAAAAACCAGAAGTAAGCATTTTCATAAAGACTTACACATGCAGGAAGGGAAATGCTGAAGTTAATTGCAAAGGAGTGTCCCAATTTGAAGAAAAGTATTAACCCCAGGGCACAGTCCCCTGCTACGTTTTCCCTAATTGTTAGACTCAATTAGTACCTTTCCATCCTTTCCCCCTTTCTGTCTCAACACTAGCACTTTTGCACAAGCTGTAAGGGTGACGTGCACTGTAACACATCACTAACACGACGAGGACAGCAGACCAGTACATGGCTGCTTGGTTCACACTATGGACAGCTAATACAAGGGAAGGCTTTGGCTATAAAAATGTGACTGTCAGTTTCATTTTTCTTGTCATCAGCACCTGCCATCATGGAAAGACCTGATATGAATAATTCCCCCACTGACTATCGTGCCGCTTTTACCACAGCCAGCAATTAAAGCCTCCCTATATTGAAAAGTAATAAGAGACTGCATTATGTTACAGAGTGAAAAACTTTTCAACTGGGCTTTGGAGGAGAACAAAACACAGACAAATCAGGATGTGTAATCTAACACACTTAGCATGAAGCCACAATTCCAGGAGCTGAAAAGCCTGCCTTAAGTGCTCCAATAATAAATATTTTATTGCAACTTGAAAAAGAATTTGTTAACCGTGCAAATACCCTCCATATATTGCAGGTCATTCATTAATGGTTCCACTGCAGTAACTGTATGGAGCCAGTTCTCAGAAAAATAACTGTGCATTACAACTGAGACTAAACTACAGCATCACATTTAGCTTACTTACAGAGTCCCTATCAAAGCCAGTAAGACCATGAAGTAACCATGTTTTTGAGCTTCAGAGACTACAGCAGAATAAGAGCTGTAAATCCAATGAGTCCATGGCAACTTTTCAAATGTAGTTATACTTTGAATAAAGAGGAGCTTGCTTTTTATTTTGCTGCATGCTGACCCGTATTTCTTGCTACAAAGAAAAACTTAGTTTGTGCTAGGAAAGTACAAGAGCTTAAGACAATAATGGTTCTGAACTGCAAGGTAATGTTTTTCTCTGAACCGCACAAGAAACTTATTCCAATAATAACACACCAAGATGAGTTCAGCACATCCACCTGGAAAAGCTGCCCACAAAATTTAGAGGACACTTATAAAGCAAGCGGGTCTAGTAACAAGCTATCAGCCCCAGGCAGCATGCCCAGCAATCCTGAATGGCCCACCACTACCCAGCAACAGGGGACACTGCACATCCCTCCCTGCCCAAATCCCTCTCCTCCAGGGCAGTCTGGTCTCTCAGTATGATGCTAAGAGAGAGGGCTGTGCTTCAGTGATGGGTGTACAGCTGACAGCGCCAGCCTGCAAGTTCCTGTAGTTGCAAAACAAAAGCCACAAACATGACTTGAGTTCACAAAATGGAGAGGAAAAAAAAAAAAGTTAAAAAGAAGACTATTTCCTTGTGCATACCTGCTGACCAGATGTCTGGTGCTCTTCTGTGTCTCTAATCTGGAGAGAGACCTCAAGTAATTCTTTCCTTTTTTGTTTTCTTCCCAAAAACTCTGATTATTTAAACTCCCTAAATTAGAGCAAAAAGTCAAGATCTAAAATCTCTCAGGAATCTCAGCCTACAGAAGCCTTTGAGGTCACCTTTTATTTTGTTAAAAGGTGGGTTTGAATGAAACATGCATTTTTAGTGTTTCTTACCCAAAGAGTCAAAACAAGAAATCACACCAATTTTCAATTATCTCTCCTTGCATTTTACCAAATCAAAGTATGTTTCAAGACCCTTGCCCCTTTGTTTTATTTTGACCAGCCACCTGCACATCCGCTCTAGGTAAGCTCCCACCAGAGTGCTCTGCTACTTCATCTCTGCAAGTTTCTGCAAGCATGGGCTCTAGTCTGACTTTGTCCCAAAATTGCTTTGCTGTGCCAGGGGTGTAGCCTAGTTCATATCCTGGGAAGCGTGTACCAGCAGGGCAGCTGGCCTGCTCCCTGACAACTTCAGCAGAACAGATGCCAAATACGTAATTGCTCTGTTTACCTGGCCAAAGAGGCGGGCTCTGCACCGGAGCTGAAACACCTGTGTGGGGCTGAGTGATACACAGCTACTCGCAGTTGCAAGTCGGACACTGGCAGCACAAATACTCAGCCATTTTCAGGAATGCAGAAAGAAGCCTGGCCTGGAAGCATCCACCACCCACTACAAAATCAAGTGACTTCTGGAACGACTGAAGAAAAAATAGTTACCTCAATACATACAGACATCTGAATCACACTATCGCGTTTTTCTAAGCATGTGGCTGCATGGCAGCTAGAGAGAAGGCTGGTCAAGGCTGGAGAGATCTTGCCCAGGGCATCAGGGTACTGACCCTGGGAGCAGAGCTGGCTCACCAAGATACCACATGCCACCACGGTAGCCCCAACTCTGCCTGACTTTGTAGCTGCCACAGCTTTTCTGCAAAGGTGTGGTGCAGAGCTAGATGAGTTTGCAGTAGAAGTCGGACAAGGAAAAGATAAGGCAGTCTTTACCAGGCTAAAGTCTGTGTGCCAGCAGCCATCCTGAACCTGCAGCCCAAGGCAGCTATAAAATCACTCCTTTTCCTTTCTTCAGCTCCAGGTTTTGACATATTAGCACAACACTTCCCTTTAATTAGGATCACTTAATTAAGCACTTTAATTAAGGTCATTTCTTCCCAAGAAACAACTGCACCAGGCGAGTCTTTGAAAAGCTGAGCGACGAGCAGAGCAGCCTTTGCCTTCCGCAATCCATCACTATAAACCTGTCCCTTAGATAGTACTGCCCAGTAATTGCGGGATATGCATAAAACTGTACCAATCGCACGACATCGAGGTTATTCAGCACGATGCTTTTAAAACGACCTCCCTCCCAGCACAGGGCGCGTTTTAGCGCACTGGGCATCAAACCCCGCTCACGGCACGGTCGGGACGTGCGATCCCCGAGTTTTGGGGGTTATTCCCAGTTCTCTGTAACAAGGACACCGGAGCCACCCCATTGCTCCGTCCGTGCGCGTAACGCCGAAAGGGGGACAGTGGGGAGAAGGGATTCCTGCAGTGCCCCCCGCTGCTGCTCCTGGGAACGCCGTGGGAGAGGGGAAAGTTTCCCCGTGCAAGGGGAGTTTCCCGGGGCGAGCAGCAGGCACACGTGCACGGCTGCGGACGGCCAGCCTCCCCGGCGGGATCCCAGCCCGGCCCGGCGCCGCCGCCGCCCTCTGCCCGGCGGAGCAGCGGGGAAGCGCCTTTCCCGGGCGGCAGCCGGTGACAGCGGCCCGGCCGAGACAAAGCACCGCCCTCGGCAGCCGCCCGCCGCGGGAGGCGGGACGGGACGGGACGGGGCGGGCGGCCCCCGCGCCTCTCCTACCTGTTACAGTTCATCCCGGCCGCCGCAGCCGCCGCCGCCACCCCCAGCATCCCGCCGCTCCCGCCAAGCGCTCTCCGGCGGCGGCGGGAGGAGCCAGCGCGGGCGGCGGTAATGGCGCTGGGCGCCCGCCCCGCCGGCACCCCCCGCCTGCCGCCGGGGGGCGCGCTCCGACCGCGCCGCCGCCGGGACCCGCCCCGGCCGTGCCCCGGCCCCGCTCGGCCCGCGGCGCCCTCACCGCCCTCACCGCCCCCGCACCGGGAAGGGAGGGACGTCCCCGACAAAACTTAGGGTCCCTCCGCCCCCAGAGGCTTTCCAACATCCCCGCGGCGTCGGATCGCTCGCCTCCTCTGCCAGCCCAGCCGGAGGCGCGGCGGCGGCCAGAACGCCCCGCCCCGCAGAGTTAGGTGAAGTAGGTGCCTCCTGGGAGCGTCTGCTGCTGTTATTTTAATTATTTGTTTTCCAGAACAGAAAATTGCTGTCAAAACAATTCCAAATATTTTCGCTGTTTCCTGTGTGAGGTTGCGTAGTACAGAATTATTTGTAGCAAAAGAGCTGTCGCCTCACCTTAGGGCACCAGATATGGTTAGGTGAGAGTTTGCTGGACCAAGAGTACGTTTTTAATCAATATTATTTAAAAATGTAACAGTACCAATAAGCAATGGCGTGGGGAAAGGCCAGCACGTTATTTAGGCTCAGCTACCCCGTGTTTAGAAAGTAAATGCGAGTAAGTTACCTTCAACACCAGCGCTGCCAAACCTGAGGCCAAACCTCCTGCTTTTCTTGAAGAGAAACTATCTCGTTCCAAACCATACCAGTTTCAGGGATGTATGGACAAATGAACAATTGAGAGGAGCATAATAGTAAATGTGGGATTTATTAAGGTGTCTGTATCACCACTCATTGCCATCTTTAATATCAGAAGAAGGAAGTGGTGTGGTGGAATGAAAAATGCAAATATTTGCCTACCAGGATTGAGGAAGTCTCTATATGGCTCCAAGAAGACGATAACTCAGGGAATATGTTAATCCAGTCAAAATCAGCATGGACAGCATTACATTTCTGAGTAAGCACGCATCAGAAAGAATAATTCAAAATACGTGTACATGAAGTACATCTACTTTGGTATCCATTAGAACCAGGAAAAGAATGTAAATTTTGAGGACTATAATGCAGAAAAGATATTTGATGGCTGGGCCACGAGCATGGTTCTAGAGAGAACTACCACTGTAAAAACACAAAAACATCAGAGTGTCTGGAGGACTGTTGTTTGTTTATTTGTTATTTTGCTTCTTGGCAGGGTTCAGTTTTGCTTGCCAACTTTAGGAATCAAACATAGCAAAACTTTAGCATCACAGAGAATACATTTCTGCACAAAGAGGGAAATAAAGTACACAGTTGGAAAGGGAAGGGATAGTATGCCAAAAGAGAGGGAGGTGATCCCCTCCTCTTTACTCAGCACTGGTGAAGCCACACCTGGAGGGCTGGGTCCAGTTCTGAGCTTCCAGGTGCAAGAGATACATGGACATACAGGAAAGAGTCCAATGAATGGCTACTAAGATGACTAAGGGACTGGAGCACCTCTACTATGAGGAGACTGAAAGAGCTAGGACTGCTCTACCTAGAGAAGAGAAGGCTTAGAGGGATCTTATAAATTAATAAAAATACCGGAAAAGGGAGGGTACACAGAGGACAGAACCAGTCTCTTTTCAGTGGTGCCCACTGACAGGACCAGAGGCAATGGGCAGAAACTGCAACACAGGAGATTCTCTCTGAATATCATGGAGAAAATTTTCTCTGTGAGAGTGACTGAGCACCAGCACAGGTTGCTTGTGGAGGCTGTGGAGTTTCCATCCTTGAAGATATCCCATAGCTGTCTGGACACTGTCCTGGGAATCTGGCTGTAGGAGGCCCTGCTTGAGCAGGGAGGTTGGACAAGTGACCTCCAGAGGTACCTACAAACCTCAACCATTCTGTAATTATATTAAAAAACAACTCCCCCTCAAAAAAAAAAAAAACCCAACCCAAAAAAACCAAACAAAACCAAAACCAAACCCAGACCACCCACTCATTTTAATGAGTCTGTCAGCAGAGCTTTCTTATAGCATCTAAATAAGTAAGTACTCATTCTGTGCCAAATGAAAGTAATACAATCCTTTTGTTTTTTTCTAATCAGCTTTGGGCAGTCTGCCATTACTTGTAGACAGCTTCTATGAATGTCTTTAATTAACCTCAGTTTTTCTGCAAGGATTTCAGGGCCTCTCCCATTGCAAGTCCTCCTGAGGAGCTGGACAAAACGGTTGTCCCTGGCTGCTGAGCCCAGCTGAGGAGCAGCACCTCTGACCAGCACAGCCTGAAACTGGGGGGGAGGTGGCTGGGCAGGCATATGACTACTAGGGCAGCGAACTCCAAAACAGTAAATTCTGGAAATAATTAACAGGCAGTGCCAGCCAACTACTGCAGCCGTTACGGCACTTCCTTTGGAGAGCACATTAATAGATTTAACGGCAAGTGAATTGCACCATGTGCAGTTTTCCAGAGCTTTTAAAAATGAAATCCCAAGAGCCCAGTCTGCTAGTAATATAATCTTAAAGTAGCAAAGGCATTCTATAGAGAGCTGGAGAGCATCCCCCAAACATGTACTTATGCCAAACACTAAGTAGCAGCAGCTTTCGGAAACACTGTACGAAGAAAAGCCAGGAATTCAGTTTCATAGGTTGCCGCCCCAGGCTCTGTGCACTTTGTAGCAAGTTTGCACCTTGGGGTCTGATTTAAATTTTTGTTGTGTCTTGCTGTACAACAGAAATAACAATTCTTAATTGTTATTAATTGTCCATTACCTAGTATTAGAGCATGCTGGCATTCTAATTATCTTGTAAAATTCAGTCCAGAATACTCAGGCAAATAGTTTAATAGGATTCACAAACACACACCACAAACTCAAAAGAAAAAGATAACCCCGTCCATTCCAGTATAATGAAGGCTAAGACCATTTTCTTCCTATGCAGTTTAAAAAAAAAAATGGTAATCTGCCTCCTTATTTCTGCTTACAAACCCCTCACAAAGTTTAACTTTATGCTGCTAATTTACTTGGCATCAGGTGGAGAAGTGCCATTATCCCCAGCAGACAAGCCAGGATACAGAGACAGACAAACTGAAATTAAATTCACAAAGGAAGCATGTGGCAAAGAAGAGAATTTGGACTCCATGTCTCCAGACCAGCATATTAATCACAAAATTAATCCATCTTTTTTTTGCCTCCCATCTCTCCCTGCTAGACTAGCATAAAATGCAATTTTAAGTAGCCATATGCTTTTGATGTTCTGTTTCCAGAACATGTTTACATCTCCCATCACTGTTGAAATTCCAAACTTATTGTATTGCAGCTGGCAGTGGCACTTAGGGACATGGTTTAGAGGTAGACTTGGCAATGCCAGGTTAACAGTGGGACTCAATGATCTTTGAGGTCTTCTCCAAAACAATTGATTCTGTGACTACAAATGACAGCAACCTGTTCCTGTACCTCACTACCCTCACAGTTAAGAATTTCTTTCTAATATTCAATCTTAAGCCTACCCTGACTCTGAGTGCCTATTAGCAGAGCAGTCCCATGGTTGTTTATCTTAATACAATCAATGGAATTAAATTGTAAACTGGGTCAGTGTTCTTCATGTCACACCTCCAAAGATATGAAGTTAAAGCAACAATGAAGGAAACTTTGACCAGGTAAGTATGAATAATTTTTGAACACAGGGTGTCCAGCTAAATATTCCTAGCAAAGCTGTTAAGGAATTCACAAGTAACAAATTATTTTTATAAAAACAGTCAGATTTCTGCTTCATGCATTTTAGACACACATAGTATATTTGGTGTCACCATTTCTTGAAAGAGGGAAGGAGATTGTGCAAGAACAGGGATATTACTTTTATAGACCAATCTCAACCCCCTGCAAAATTGATCATTAAAATTCCATAGTTAGCAGCATAAATTTCTGCTTTGTGACAAGGTCAGTAATTGGACAGACACAATAATGGCTAAAGGAAAAGCTGATAGCAGCACCACAAAACATGTCCCTTAAGAAATAACTTAATGACTTTTGGCTATCATGGTATTATTCTCATATTTTTCATTTAAGTGTGTCATTTTTCTATTTTAAGCTTTTTGTCACTGCAATTCCTATCCTTCCCAGAATGTTATAAAAACTGTTGTTAGCTTTTCTGTGTTTTCTGAAAACCCCCCACCTGCAAGATACATTTGATATATCCACTATCTCCCACCACTCTGCAAACAACTGGTTTAACCGGTTTCCAAGAGAAAGGTTGGTGGGGAATGTTCGGGCAGGGACAGAAAGCCGCCACATCAACAACATGAGCTGTTTTAAGTGTTTATCACCACCAGCTGCTTTTCTTCCCACTGTTCCATAGGCTGTAGCCCTCTGCCCGTGGAGTGAAGGGACCACCCACCTGTCCCCCTGCAAAGGCAGCTTCACCGGGATTGCTGCAGCTGCAGGGTTAAGTAAATGCTGTGACTACTAGTGAGAGGGGATTTACCGAGTCTGTATAAATATTTGGGTGCTAAAGCCAAACTGATAGGATTGGCATTCTCCCTTGGCAAGAGTAACACTGAGCATCAGCAGTGTAACTCCACGAAGGACAATAACAACAGTAAAGCAGTATTTAAGTAAAAGCTTTTGTCTGGAGCTCTGTAATGGTTTCTATGCTTTTTATATTTGAGATGCTCTGCATGGTGCAAAGGGCGAGATCCAAGAGCTGATATGTACCTCCCCTCCGGAAACAGTCTGAATGCTCTCAGAACAAGCTTTGATTTTCAAGCAATGAAACAACAAACTGGGCTTAAATCCTATACTCATATACAGCTGCTATCCAATGTCTGTGAATTTAAAACACTTTCAAAGGCCATTATAAGAGGACTGGGAGTGTGCCCAGGCCCAAAAGAGCATACTGTTTTTTACACTGATTACATTCACCTTGGATTCGTAAGAAGCCTTCAGGCATTTAACTGACAGCAAAAAATAAACTATTTGCTAATACCAAGGTGTACTGAATTGTTGGAGCAGTAACTGATGCACATTTCCACTCTTTGTTTTACTATCCTCAGTTTTAATTATTAAATCCAACCTTGATCCTCAGGATGAGCCTGAAGAACACAAGACAGTAAGAAATCTCTTGAATCTAAGACATACCTTCTCAACCTTGCAGAACCATATGACAAATTTTAATCAAATTCAGTTTAAAAAGCAATCAGATTATTATTTCCCTTCCCCGTAGCATATATATTTATGTGAAAGCTGTTAGAAGTTGACTGTATTATGTTTTTTTTTTGCAGCTTATGATCCCCCTCCCTGACCATGTATTTGTATAATAAGCACAACTTAAGAAAAATGGTTGGTAAGAGGATAAACACACCAAACTCCCTTAAATCAAGCAAACAAACCAACCACCTCCTTCTTCATCTGTAGAACATCTAATCTTTGCACTAGAACAACTATGCAGATCAAGAAAAATTATCCCAGGGAATTAGGGAAGAGGTCATTCAAAGTTGACTGCTATTCGAAGGGGGTGCCGATTTATTAGGTCTCTCGTACTTAAAATAAACATACTAAGTGCAATCCTTTTAACACAGACATTATTAGCTTCTGCATCCCTCCTCTCCTTCATGTCAGATATTACCAGATTGCTGGTAACAAGCTAGCAACACATTTGAAGTAATTTAAATGAGCCTTTTTTAAAAAAAAAAAAATTCTAAAAAAACCCACCCATAACAAAACAATTTCTTTTCCATTCATCCAGATGACTCCATTGCTCTTATCATCTTCTAAAGTAAAAGGTGTGGATACTATACTACATCCATAAAATATCTTTAATACATTGGTAATCATCCTTTTGTCTTCTACCTTGCACCTGTAACATTTTCTCAGGTAAGAATAGGCATTCAGGTAAAAAGAAAGGCACTCTGTTGAGTAAAGATGAATTTTATTGAAGTGATGGCCACATGAAAAGACCATCAAAAACATTATTTCCAACCAAAACACTTATCTATCCAGACTACCAGTTCTGAAATTACTACAACAAATATGTTTTAACCTCTTCATACATTTGGTTTCTCAGCTTGTGGGTGGTGACTGCTATTTGCAAGGCTCCTAAGGGAGATATTTTTACAGTACCAGTAATAATGGAAGTAGCAGGTAGTTGAGGAAATATTGGTGCACTGGGTGAAGCCAAGGCATAAGTCAAATGAAGCATAGGTGGTTCAAAGCCACTTAGTACAAACTAAGGAGAGTTTTTAAGCGTTCCTCCACAATTTCAGGATATATCATCTGCTATCAAAGCAAAAGGATGGAGGGAGATAGCCAAGGGAAAATGTAAGTTTAGAAAATTATCTAACCCTGTATTCTCAGCTGTACTTTGGGGAGGGAGGGTCACGAAAGAAAAAAGCAACTCTACTTTTCCGTGTATCATTTCTAACATGGGTTCCCTTTGGCCATCCTGAACCCCAACTACAACCAGCCACATCTACACAACAGCCTGACAAGCTCTGGTCTTCTGTCTTTCAGCTGGAGCACTTTTGCTTGCACAGATGAGTCTCTCTCTTGGGTAAAGGGAACATGAAGGGTATACAACCTGTTTCTAAGTCAGCATTAGGTAGTTAAAAATTCAGCCGCAGTGCACATGCAGGTCTGGGAATTCTGAATTACTCCCATTTTTGGTTTTTAATTAATAAATATACTCTGCATAGTGACAGCAGAATCTTTATTATTATTATTATTATTATTATTATTATGCCCTCCTTAGGCTTAGGCTGAAAGCAGGCTGATTGAAGATAAAAATTGGTCCTAAGCTTATAAACTCTTTGGGCAAGGGTGACATTTTCTAGGAAACATTCTAACAAACACGGCACTGTAAAGAAAACAAAAAGAACCAGAAAGCAAAGTTAGCACAGTGCTCTTCCAAAAGATGAGCACCACAGAATATCAAGAAGCAGCAGTACTAGTTACTTCAAACTGCTTTTTGAAAGCAAATCACAGCTACAATGCTGTACATTACAAATGCAAATATATGACATATAAAAAGTTTTCTATGCAAAATAATCCTGCTTCCAGTTCACATTCTTCTATGCCATTTACTGCAAATGTCTATTAAACTGATTTATTTGCTTACCACAAAGGTAAGTCCTGGCAATCTCAGCAACAGAACACAGTTTAGTAACTGTTATTAAAATACTTTTACATTAATTAAGATTTCAATCTTCCATTGTAAAAAAAAAAAAGTAATGCAAGTTGTTCACTACATTCATAAGTACGGTACTCAAGTTTTACTAAAAACAGTGAGCATGCAACTCAGACTTGAAAGAAGTCAATAAGCAACCGGTATTTAATACAACCAGTGATATATGTTACTTGCATACATTTATTCACAGCTTACAATGTTAAATAATTTACAGTTCTAAAATATGTGCATTTTAAGAGGAACTTGTCACAGCTCTTCAGCAATAGCAGAGACTAAATCAGATCAGCTGCAAATGGAGTGTGAACTAAGTAAGAAAAAGCCGTACTCTTCTACTTATGTGCTTCCATTGTTGAAATCACAGCAGGAGAATGACTTGCACTTATTTTTATACATACTTCAAATCTCTCCTGTCACTGTGTTTTGGCATTCTTTTGAGTGACATTAACCAAACCCAGCTATGAACAGCGTTAGAACTCAACATCTGAGATCTGGTGCAAATTGTGAATGCTAAAGATGGTAAATCCTTCCGAAAGCCAATGCAAGAAAGACTAAATGTAACCTCATGTTTGATACTTACAGACATCTAAAAGACTCACACTACTACTTATCATCAGTTCTGTGATCTGAAAGTCCACAGAGAATGTTTTCCCCAGTAGCACAAACCATAAGGGTTCCAGTTAAAACACATATTGGAGGGGAAGTAAAAAAAAAAAAGTGCCTAAGATGGAAAGGAATTAAAATACCTAAATAAAGCCCATTAGCTTTGTTGATTGTGTACTGAAATATATACAAGAAACAAAAAATTAAACCAAAAGTACACTAACTGAACAGTTTATTCTCAATGTGTTGACTTTCTGCTGTTCATATGTCCAGATTAATCTCAGCCCTAAATAAGGCAATATTAAAGGAACAAGCATCATTTCCTCAGAGCCTCAACTAAGACAGGTAGGAAAGGAAGAATGCTATTTAGTATTGGTATGTGTACCGCGGAATGATTCTCTGCAAAATAGCACAGAGAGCATGAAAATATGAGTGAGAAGTATGGAAAGACTCTAGTTGAAACATAAACAGGATATAAACATATATGTATGCATTTTAATAACTTACAAATAAATTAAGATGGTGAAAGGTAGTATGGACTGTAAAGGGGAGAAGAGAATTGAAAGTAAAAAAAGGTGCTGTGTTGATAAAAGAAGTAGAGATGGTAAAGATTTATTTTTCTCAGAAAAAACCATAACATTCTGTTGAGTAATCCAGAACAGAGATTATCTCATCTGTGCAAAAGATCTGTGTGAATAACATGTGCACACACAGATAAGTGAGAGAAAGGTGTAATACCTTCAGTCATCAGACCATTTAAAAAAATGCACCTATTGAGAAAAGCTCCATCCTGTTCTCTTAGAAGTTAATGCTAGAAGTCTGACCTATGGACTCAGATTCTTTCTTTAGTGTCTTCAATATGACTAAGTCAGTATGGGTAGTCTTTTCATCTAAGTATGGGCATCAGTATAGTAATGGAACATTTCTTCCTAGTCTTTTCCACAAACTTCCGACTTCAAGTTAAAAAGCCATAGCTTAAGCCCTTTCTCCAAAAGCTTCAGCTCACTTAAGACCTCTGATCTTGGAGTATATCCTAAGACCTCCATAAATGTCATTAATCTCTACTACAGTACCATGCCCAGATGAGCCAAGCATTGTATTTCATAGAGATTTATGCACCCGCTACATTTTGTGAACCATCGCCTTGATATTTCAATCTAGCTTTTGCAAAAAAAAATAATTTAACAAAGACTAAAACTTTAGTTCAGAAAATGCCCTTTCTGTTTCTTAATTATCTTACATTTTGTAACCATCACCAGTGAGGAAATAATTTTAAACTTCTAAAACATGCAGAGTATAACACTAACCATGTAGATTAGTTAGCTAACAACAATACGTGAAAGCAACTGTAAACCCTTTTAAATGCTTTAAATCTAAAGTCTAGTTATTCCAGTTCATATATTAGATCAAGTTTTTGAATTTATATCAAAAGAGCCATTACAGGTTTGTTAAATTCTGTTGCCAGGCAATTTGCAATTAATTTGTCATCTCATAGTTCTTATCATCATCTTTAACATTTACAAGAAAAATAGTTCACTGTTGCCAGAGCATAATGTAGAACCATCTTTCAGGGCTACTGCAGGCTTCTTTCTTAGAAGAGCCTAGAAAACTGAAAGTTACACACAAAAATAAAACCCTTTAGTTCAACGCTACAACACCAACAGATTTTCTACAATAAGATTTCTCTTTTTTGGAGTTGTGGAATGTGTTTAAAGATTCAGTGTTTCCACTGTTTTATCGAAGTCCTGACCAGCTGTGGAGGTATGAAGCCCACCCAGAGGGCCGTGAGGTACTCTCTTCCTCACCTGAAGGAGGAAGAAAAACATTTCAGTTTATTATGTTAGACATTGCAACATTGCATTATTTGGTTACATGACCTTGCCCCCCCCACACACCTCAATCCTTTTTCAAATGCTGTCCTTAAACTTGCTGAGGAGGGAACTCGCTCTTGGGCTGCCACAGATAAGTTCATGGATTTTATCACCAAGTCCACTTTGGGTACTTAAGGATGTTTGAAAAAAGGCCATATCACCTTTCTCCACACAAATTCAATCGGTCTTCATTAGAGGGCCAGAACAACATCAAAACATCTAATTTTTCCAAATGCACAGCCTATAATGGAATGCATGGAACGCTTCTCTTTTTAATGTGATTTTGTTCATAAGTTGTAAGTGCTTAAAGTAATATAAACACATGGTGCTTACTCTTTATATTAATTTTTAAATAAAGTATAGGTCTGTTGTTAATGATGTATGGGAAGCTACAGTTATTGCTTTTGAGAAGTGACAAACAATACCTTAAAGAGCGTTTTAAGGGGAGTATTTGAAGCAGAGCCAGAACATTATTATACACATAGCTCCTGGGTTTATTTCTTGCAAATGCTTAACTCTTTTTATTTCCTTCCCTAGTTCCTTAATTTCTTGAACAAAAAACATATTTTCTTTAAGTTATTTTTACAGTTAATATATAGAAACTAATATTAGATCTGCAGTACTGCCTTGAGAGGACCACTTTAGTTACCTATTTGGAACATCTGCCAAGAAAGTATTTCAATTATATTAACCTCTATTTTGACAAAAATTTTTTTAACTCTACTCAAAACATGAACACATTAAATTTATAGAACATACTATATATTCTTCCTAAAATGTGCATATTTCAGAAGAAATTATATTTCACCTTAATTTTATTTATATTTTAGGGTATTTGTTCTGTTTCCTGAACACTGAATAGTAACTTCCCAACAAAGCAAAATGGTTTTATGACTAGCTTGCTAGCATACCGTTGCTAAGTTTTGTTTTCCCTCAAAGGTCTACACAACAGAAAGCACAGAACTTCAGTTGCCTTTATATCCACTTCTCCTTTTTTTTGTGACAATATTTTGAACACCACATACCTTGGGCAATTGCAACCAGCTTCCCCTTCTCTTCAGGGCTGAGCTGCAACATGGTGTCTATTACTGGGAGCAGCCGCTCTTTCTCGCTTCCTGATTTTAGAAATATGAACTGCAGTAGAACATTCTTCAAGTATTCTAAATTAGCCACAGACTTTTCTCTCTCTTGATTTCTTTCCAGTCTTCTTATTTCATTCTTAAGAAGCTGCAGATGAGGGGAAAAATATGCAATATTGTTTGCTTCATACAATGAGAAACTGAACAAAGGTCTTTTGAAGACCTAATAAATTAATTGCACATATTGCTTCAAAAAGAATGCGTGCATACAACGTATTCAGAACAAGAATCCAGTGAAAATTGAACGTGATAATATTGTACAGAAATAACTTATTATTGATCAAAAATAACCTTTTTTGATAAAATTTGTGCAGTAGTTATAATAATTTCAGCGATAAAGAGTAGTAAGAGTGGAACAGTTAAATATATCAAGAGAACTGATGCTATCATTCATTAGGAAACATTTTAGAAAAGAAAGCCTGGCATATTCAGGGAATATGCTAACTTCAGAAATGTCTTCAGAAAACTCAGGGAGGTGCAATCAAATCAAACCAAACTCATACAACAGTACATGCATCTTCTTTTAATGTAAGACAACTAAAAGGGGTTAGAGGAAGAGAAACCAGACAATGCTTCCCTTGGGGTTTACTGCTTTTGTCTAAGTGAAAACAGTAAAGACCCTTTACTAAACATTAAACTTACAAACTCTTGAGGTTTTTTTGTAGAAGGTTTTACTCCACACTCCTCTCCCCCTACCCCCACCCCACCTTCCCACCCAAGTAGAAACTGTGGTGAAAAAAAAAACCCATCCAAACCAAAAAACTGAAGTCAGCTCTGGAAGCGCTAATTAGACCTGTGCAATAAAAGCTCCTCCAGAATTAAATTTTGCATCACTGAAATTTTGCAGACTGGGATTTTCTGAAACATATTGGTTGTTAAATATTTGGTCT
Source organism: Lepidothrix coronata (assembly GCF_001604755.1). Classification (NCBI taxonomy): domain Eukaryota; kingdom Metazoa; phylum Chordata; class Aves; order Passeriformes; family Pipridae; genus Lepidothrix; species Lepidothrix coronata. The sequence continues at coordinate 2,028,122 of NW_016690240.1, read as the reverse complement.
AAGAAAGAGACTGTGGAAATTAGAGCTGTCCTCACGTGTCTTGCATGTCTGCTAACCTTTATTTGTTCCATTAGAATTGCATTTGTTGCTTCTGATTCACGAAGTAATTCATTCAAGTGATCAGCACTCTTCGCTGTTGTGTTTAGTTTCTGAATCAGTTCATCCTTGGTGAGTTCTGCTTGCCACTGAGATGGTTCTGCAATTAATTGGAAAAGAAAACTAAGAGAAGGAAAAAGCACTTGCATCTCCCTCATACTAACTTAACATCAGGACTTGATTAATGTAGTTCCTTATAAACAGAATTCATGCAAAGTCAGACTGCAGATTTAACAGGCAACAATGCTGCTGCTGCATGCTTATTTTCTAATCTATTTTTGTTTATATATTAGAAGGGGACTCGCAAAACAGTTCTAGAACACACCAAGATATATAGTTTTAATTATCCTTTGTTTTCTACCCCTAGATAGAGATTTTCAACAGTTATCTACAAAGTGTTCAGTAGATTTTTAAATCATGATTAGATGCTACCATGTATTTTTCTGGCTTTGGAGGTGTTCTTAGAACATTGTTCTTCATGATGGCTTTCATTTTCCTAGAAAGAAACCTATGAATAAATTCCTGCTCTAATTAGCCTCATTGAAAAGAACAGAAATTTTATCCTTTCATTAATCAGCTTAAATCAGCACTTAATTGTCCCTAGTATAGACTCCTTCAGAATACAAAAATTCTGCCAACTATTCACTTGCTTGCTCATCCAGTCTTTTCCCTTTAGAAACTCAGAAATATGACATTTTCAAATTACTAAAACCAGTAGTAATGTTTTATTTTACGGTAGCAAGTTTAGTCCTTATTCAAGAATAAAACTCCTACAGAAATTCAGGACAGTGTAAACTCAGTGACACTTAAGGAGACTTGTGTCTTGCACTTAAAAGCATGAAAATATGAGGGAAGAAACTTCTGCAACTTATGTAGGCAAGTGCTTCTAAAAGCCACGTTCTACCTACCAGGTTTTGCTTCTGATGAGTTCAGAAGTTGTTCCAAGGATTGTACATAGGTGCTGGCTGAAGAGACAGACTCTGTGTCTGTTGTTTCCATACCTTCTCCCTCTTCCCTAGCTACAGTGTGCACATCGAGAACAGGAAGGTCAGTGTTTCGCCGTTCTCTCAAGTTCTTCGTTCCTGGATTTGAAACAGCTGGACCTGAAAGATACTTCCTGATGTTTGTCATCAGCATGAAATCAGGAGGGCTGTTTCACAGATGTGACTGTCTCAGACTGAGAACAGTACACGAACTAGTCTTCAAAATGCAGGTGAAGAAAAAAGAGAAAGCCAGATACATAACATTTATAATAGAAAAATACAGCCTTTCACCTCCAAATGATCATTACAATCAAAGCCTGTTTCTAAACCTAAAATTTATTGGCAATTTTTATTTCAGTGACTATGAAATATTCATGCAACTCTCCCTGAAGATAGGTTGTAGCTATGATCAGTGGCAAATATTTTTAAGGCGTAACAGAATTAGCTTTTATTTCAACCAGTCCTGTGGGAGGCATAAAGTCTTCTGTTTTAATACTGTGTGCAGGACCCTTCTGCTTCAGTAATACACTAACTTCTTAAACTGTTACTCCTGCTTGGCAAATGTCCAACTACATCCTGGTTAGTAACTTTACAGATACAAAAATAACACTTGAGCCTGAAGACAGTAAAATCTTAAATTAGAAGAGGGATCAAATGGCAAGTATACCAGTAACAAACATTCTTGAAACAGCTTTCAATACACTTTTCTTTAGCTTCACCTCTCGTACTTGAGGCGGATGTCTGGTATACTCCAAAACCTGAGACAACCTAAGTAATTTCCCTTCATCTGTCTGACAATGCAGACACTGCAGAACAGATAACAGTGATGCAGATTGGAAGGCACTTACATTGATCATCTAGTCCAACTGCCTGACCACTTTAGGGCTGACCAAAAGGTATCAAGAGCATTGTCCAAATGCCTCTTAGACATTGACAGGCTTGAGGCATCAACCACCTTGCTAGGAAGGCTGTTTTAGGGTTTGACCACTCTCTTAGTAAGGAGATACTTCCTAACGTCCAGTCTGAATCTCTCCCAGGCAGATCTGAACCATTCCCACACATCCTATCAGTGGGTACCAGTGAGAAGAGCTCAGCATTTCCCTCTTTGCTTCCCCTCCTCGGGAATCTCTAAGACAGTGATGAGGTTGCCCCTCCCTCCTTTTCTCCAGACTAGACCCAGAGTTCTTTGCCACTCTTCACAAGACAGTCCTTCCCCCTCTTTCAGCAGCTTTGCTGCCCTCCCGTGGATGTATTCAAGGACCTTAAGATTCTGAAGGGACAGTAAGTAATAACAAAGACACGTTCCTTACTTGGTATCTGTGGACTGATACAGCACGCTGCAGTGTCTCCAGAAAAGGTTTCTGGTAATTTACAGAATCACACAGTGTAAGCAGGTTTTAGATTCAGACTCAGGTGCACAAATTTGTAACTAACTCAATAAACCCTGGTACTGTTACCTCTAGTACTTGGTTCACTCTTGAGTTGGAAGAGCTGAGCTTCTACTCTGGAGAGTTGCTGCTGAAGTGTCTCTACTGTTTTCCTGTGCTCTTCTTGCAGGTTCCTGACTTGATCTCTGAAATTGTTCCGGAGAGCTTCATTCTGGGCTGTCAGCTGACTCAACATCTGAGTGTGCTCTGTTTTCATGACCATGTTCTCAGACTGTATTGTGCAGAGTCTGAAAACAGCATACACACAAACAGTAAGAAACACACAGCAAAACTCTGTAATTTTTAATTTCAAAATTTTTAGAGTTTGAAGCAGCTTTCAATTTTCATGTGTATGATTATCTTAGATAATCTTAGTTTTTTCCATTTAAATTCCTCTTTCTACAGGGAAAATCTAAGACTGAAAACATTATGCTGATTACCTATCATTTGAATGCACTGTGCTATATAAACTCTCGATTTCTATTCTAGAACACAAAATTCAGACATCTTTGGGGAAAAAAAAAAGTATTAGAGACACAGTGCTGTAAACCTTCTTAAATTCTAGAATTGCAACATGACTGTGTTTATAGTGTCATACAGGGCACGTCACTTACCTTCTACTTCACTTCTTATAACATTTATTTACGAAATACTTATGCAGAGCTTCTAAAATCCCAGGTTTCTAAGAAGCTAAGTTTAATTTTTTAAGCCTCAACTTTCAGCGCAGAAGAATTACCAAACGTAATTTGGTTGATTATAGTGAGCCATCATCTGGCTACCAGGAACAGATAAAACTGTACAAAGATGGTGACAAGAAGTCAACAGTTCCTAACACCAAGCTGTAATTTTTAATGAATATTTCATGTAAACTTCTTTGTACCCTCTACAGACAAGGGAAAGACCCTTTGTGAGGAGCTCAAGTACTAGGTACTCATGCAATGTGATACAGATTCATTTTGAAAGAAACAGCAAATTAAGACTGTGGCAAGCACAGACTTAAAATCCAGTACTTTCTGCAAGAAAGGCAGTTGGTGAACATAGGACTGGGTATTTTGTCAGTGAAATTGTTTGCTCTGCATATTTTTTTAATAGGAAACATCCCTGTAATTTAGTTGAGCAGTACAACACAAATGTAGTGCTGAGCACTGGACTTTAAAATAGTCAATGTGCTTAAAAAATGTTAATTTTTAAATCTGATAGTTAAGAGGTAGAAAGCTTGCAGAAGTCTCAAATTCCCTGATACTATTTCATTTTCATTATTGAAACTTCTGATGGCTCATGAAAAATAGCAAACAATCCTTTTGAAAATTCCTTTAACTTTCTCAATAATATGCCCTTTCTTTGAGAAATAGTTACACACCACTACATGTCCAGTTCTCAAAGTTCACACAAAATAAAATATCTGTGTCTATTCATCAGCAGAACATACTTTTCACGGAGTTCTGCTTCTTTTGCAACAGTCTCTTGCAGCATCTTATTATGTCTTTCCAGCAGGGTGTCGTGTTCAGACTGCAGTGCCTGGAGTTCAGATGCATTCATCTGTGAGTTATGCTGAGCATCTTGCAGCTTAACTTTAAGTTCATCTATCACCATTTCCAACTGTTCTCTGCACGTGGAAAAAAAAGAAATACACGACATACATTTAAAAATAATTACAGAATAATTCAGAACCTATACTATATAAACAACATAATAGATAGCTGATCCAAATTGCTTATTTATTAATTAAATCGATACAGCACCATGACCAAAATATCTTAGAATGTGACTACAGAAGAAGCAATTAGCAAAGTTCTGATCCTGTCTCAATATAGGTACAAATAGGTTTACCACATCCCATCTGAACCGCTGGGAATGCAACTATTGGGGTAGAAAGTGACTGATATCACTTTCTACTACAAGCTGGTTTGAGGGGACAAGACAGAAGGACAACAATATGTGGGATTCAGCTGGGAGAAAAGATTTCTTCTTAGAAGTGGTAGAGGCTTTTTTTTTGTTTGTTTAGTAAATGCACATCAGTTCAATGAGACCAAATACAGGGGACAAATGGTTGGAGTATATTTTGAGCAAAGTACTAGGAAGCAAGATCAAATTTATAAAAACAGATAAACTCAGTCAAAAACAAATCAAAATTAGATACACAAGGAAGAAAGAGTCTTAAGTGACATATATTCTCTTTTTATGCTTTCTGTATTTATATATGCAGACATCTCCATTATCTCATAAATTGTATATCTCATTAATCTTAGAGTTGATACTTATAAACAATTTCTTTGGAACCATTTCTCATCTGTTTATTGCTTGACCAATTTGTTTCCAAGGTGACTCTCTCTCACAAAAAAATAACAATATTAGAACTTCTTAAAATTCGTCAGAAAGGAGACACACAGAAATGCAACTGTTGCAGTTTACTTGCTTCAAAGACAGGAAGTTTTTTTTAAAAACCCCAAACCAACTGCAAAACCGAAGTCCTCTAACAAAGCACAAGTCGCCCTCTGGTGGCTTTTTGGCTGCAATTGTAGGTACTGTTTGAAGATGGTCAGAAATGAATTTTGACATCTCACAAAGAAACGCCCAGTCTGTCACCAAGGGCAGCCATCAATGACTTATAACAGTAACTTACAGAAATTGATCGAATTTTACAGTGAATTGAGACACTTTCCAAAATGAATTTGAATTTACCTGTCTTAATACTATAATTAAAAGGATTTTCAGAGACCTTTTGGAAGTGTAACTTTTTCCTCCAAGTCTTTCCTCATGCAGCAGCTGATTCGACAACAGTATTTCATAAATCTGCTAGAACTGATGACTGAATTGGCAGCCAGAACTTTACCTACACTAAACCACTCATTCCTGAAAAAGTTCAAAGTGAACTCAGCTGAACTGTACCAACCTGCTCTTTCCTTCTTAGTTGCAAATGGCACTTGGCTACAATACTTCATGGCTGAGAAAATGACATGTCAAGTCTACACAGAATATGCTGGCTGATTTCTGCTCATGAGATTCCTATGAAACTTCCTAACACCTTACTTCCCCTCTGGCTGTAATGACAGGTTACACAAAAGTAACGGTTAAAAAGATAAATCCAGGCATTAGAAACTAACAGAATACCACCATGGTAGAAATGGATGATATTTCTTCTGTTCAGCTTGGCAGAGCCACAGTTAGATTAAAAAAAACCTCAAACCAACCAAACAAAAAAAATTCAAACCAAAGTAACTGGGGAAGCACACTGCCACCCTTCTGATATTTTCCATATTGAAGCAAAGAGCTAATCAGTGGAATTCCCTTGTAGGTCAGAAATTAGCAAAGGCAAGCTCAATAACTCTGAGTGTCCATATTTTTCTGTATGCATATAGAAATTTTAGTTTTACCTCTCTTGTTTGGCTCCTTCAGACTCTGTCCGAGCAGCAGATTTATTCTTTTGCTGTTTTAGAACATTATGAACACGGACTTTGTAGCTCTCAAATTCTGACGTAACAGATGCTTGTTCAGCCTATCGCATAGAAAACAAACTCTTAACCAGTTATGCTGTTGAGTATTGCTCCCTCATTTCTCTAAAACGAAATGCATTTTACATAGGGAAAAAAAAATAAAACCACGTGCTGCATTTTCTTCTTTTAAATGGATAATTAAAACGGTGACTACCATAACAGATCATGTTTCTTTAGACTTTGAGTATCACAAAATGTGAAACTTGAGACACTAATTTTCAACATACTAGTATTAAAGAAAAGAAAGAATACCTGAAAATTCAAAAACTGCATTCAACTGAGAGATTCAAAAGCAAAGGGTTCTGTCAACAGCTTTAAATGAAGGCAAATGTGAAGGAAAAAAAAGGGCAGATAATTCCGTTTCCCTCTTATACTGCTGAGGTGACAAAAATCTAATATGCTTTAAAGTTTTGCATAATTCTGAGGAGTTAAATCAGTCTTGCAGTGGTATTACAAAGCACAAGATATAATATTTTAGTTGATTGTAAAGGTGTTTGGTCTGTCTTTTCTTCTAAATTCAGCTGATACATGAGTTTCAGAAAATTACATCACAACATAGTAGCTTTATCCTTGACTGTACACTATACAGCAAGAATTATTCCCATCCGTCAAGTACTCTTGTTGTATTAGTCTAGAAAGGCCACGGATGCACATTTTCTTTCTTGGATCTTAGGACAAGCTCATGGATTCAGTAGTCACCCCCAAGATAACTAAAATGCTCTCACCTTCAAACGGAGGATTTCGGAAAGTTCAGCTATTACTTACCTGCAGGTTGCACACCTACCATACACCAGAGACCATAAAGTAGTACAGTAATCTCCATAAAGGAAGTTTGAACATAGCAGTCCTACTATATTCTGAATCTGCCTCCAATGCAAACACTACATTCTAGGAACATTTAACACAGTGCCATATGGACAAAACCCCCCATAAATAATAAAAAAACCTCAGCAATAGTGTAAGTTTTGCATGTAGTTCACCTGCCATTTAAGAAGCTGCTCAGATTTCAGCATATTAAAAGGTGTTGGCAAATACATTTTTCACAGCTTTTTTTTTATTTCTTGAAGTAGTATCTGTGTTAGCTGGTTTTATATGACGCAAATTATATTCCTTTTTTTTTGTTCTCTTCTTTTCTTTAAAGACTTTTCTTGTCCCTGACCGTGTACTTGCTGATCATCTTAAATAAACTTCCACTCCTCACTATGACTACAAGGTTTTCCCTACTGGAAATATACATGTGCAGTCCAGATGTTCCACAAGTGATGCATGACAACCAGGACATAGTCCTTTATACCACCACTCAATACCTTAAGCAGTGGGATAATTCCCAATTCTTGACAGACAAAAAGAGAAGAGTAACCTCCCTTCTAAAGTCTCTAAGATTACTTCTCCCACTAGAGTACCTGGGCCGCTCTGCACTCTTCTTGCAGGGTTGCAATTTTTTGCTGGCAAGCACTCATCATACGCTGGTGTTGCTCCGAAGACGTTCGCAGCTGCTCCTGAACTTTATGCTTTTCTGATGTCAGCACAGCCACTTGAATCTGAAAAAGTCAGTTGCAAACTGAACTATAACAAAAAGTTTTCTTCTCCAATGGGACATGCCACTAAGAACACAGAATTCTACTACAGTAATTCCTGCACAGAATTGGTGAAAATTAAAATCCAATAAAAATAGAATAAAAAATAGACATGGCTTACCATGTAATAATTTTTAATAAAATTATGCTGCTTAAAGAGACAATTCAAGATAAAATTACGATGGTGGTGTGGCAGCATTTAAGAAAGCCAGCCACTCTCACTTCCCTGCTACTTTCATTACATTCAGTTACTATTCTGCCCAACTGACAAAATTTATACAGTCAGACAACACTTAAGATTTTTGCTATATGTTATGTTATTTTGTTTTTAAACTGAATAACTTCCATTTTTAAAGAATCATTTTAAAACATATCCCAGTTGCAAGCTTCAAACTCCATAGTCCTCTCCTTTGCTGGAAAGGGAAAGAGGAAAAAGACTGTGTAAATCTGTTTAAAGAAAGCCACAGGGAAAATATCTGGGGAAAGCAACAAAGAGACAAAACTAATTTAAGAAACAATAACCTAGTAGTAAAAATAACACCTTTTTGTTCTTCAGCCTATATTCCATTTGCCAAAAAAAATCACACACTTATTACTTAAATGAGAAAACCTTACACTAAAAAAAAGTGAAGTTTCTTGCCTTATAGGCTTCCACTTGCTGTTGACTGGCTTCCAATTCCCCTTTCAAGGATTCCTGCAACATTAGATGATCATTTTCCTGCAAGATAAAATTACACAAACCTCAGCAACTTAATAATTCAGCTACCAGCCTGTTTTTTAGTCAGTTTAAAAATGGAACACACAGTCATTAACATCTGGACTTACAGCTTGTTTTGAATCAGCCAGTTCTTTTTTGGTTTTTACTAGGAGTTGTTTTATCTTGGCATTTCTTTCCTCATCCTGTTGCATAGTTGATTGAAGGAATTCTAATGCAGAAAACAACAGTTTTATGCAAAGGAAACTTCCCCTCCTGTATTTCCTTAAAAATACTGAAAAATATTTAAGCAAATTCTGACAGATTCCTTAAGAGCTGCAAACAAGTAGCTTACAGTAAGCTTAGTATCCTTCATCTAAGTTATCATAAAGATCTTCAAATAAATGAAATGGTTCTAAGACTTATACTTAAGGATAGGAAGAAATTAAATTTTAATTTCTAGTCAAGTTTTATGAATGTGATATATTAGGATGAATCCCATCACCAACATTCAGAACTTATGATTAACTTAATCAGGTAGGAAACAGTATATCAGGCAGGCAAATTGGCTTTTAACTGCTGAATACTGGATGATAACCTAGTAAAGTTTCCTTAAAGTCAAAATTACTTTTCCAGTGTAACTGTTTAGTATTCCCTGCAAACCTAACTCTCATTCGTTGACTTGAAAAGTTGTTTCTGAATTTCATTTTTTACCATTACTAACTATACCATAGTGACTCTTGCTGTTTATAGTTTACTCACTTATTTCTTCCTGTAGGGTCTCTTGCTTCTGTTTCTGAATACTCGTTTCTTGCTCAAGATCTTCTATTCTGCTGTCTTTATCAGTAATCTTCTGATTAAGTTCTTTTACCAGCCTTTCATAATCAGCTATTTCCATATCCATTAGTGTACTCTTTTGAGCATCCTGCAAGTTACACATGATGAAGGTAGAGCTTAACAATTTGCTTTGTCTGCTAAGGCTTTTTAATTATATAAAAAACTATATTGCACATCTAACAAAATTTTTTTCACTATCCATATCCACAAGCAACACCCATCCCTCAAGTTTCCATATCCTCAGCAAATAATCTGTTTTCAGACAATAACCAGAAGCTTTGAAAAACCTGTTTCTATCTTTTAAGTTTTATCAGTAAGTATTTTGTAGATATTAGTTTCTGTCAGTGTCAGTCCTTAAAACAAGGGCAGTTTCTGAATAATGCACTATACATGTACCCCAGACATCTAAATTCGCTTCCTATTTCTACCCAAGACAGGTCACATAACCCAAGTTAAAACAAACAAACAAAAATAAAAAATAAACCCATCAAAACCAAACCCAAAAGTACACGTCAGCTCTCCAGTACAAAACCAGGGGCAAAAGCTCTCAAGTTTTCCCTTTTACACACCTCAGGCTTTAAAATCCTCAGAACAGAACGGGAGGACATTCAACACAGCAAGATAGGCCAAAATCTTTGGTAGTCCACTAAGCACTAACAAAAACACCAGCCCTACCTTTCTGGCCAGCTCTAGTTCTAACATAGTTTTCTGCAGATGTTTCTTTTCCTTCTGAAGTTGCATCTGAAGCTCCTCCATTTCTCGGAGAGCACCACTATGTTCCTGAAATTTAAATACTTCTCAGTTATGCAGTCCAATTTCAAAATAGATGTCAGCATCTGTTTATACTTATAGACACACATACACACTTAGGTTGTATAAAGATACTTCTTCCTTTTTTTTAGGAAATTACTAGGAACCAGAGAAAGACTCAAAATAGTTTTCAATAAACACAGTCAAGGAACACAAAGAGAAAGCACGGAACTTGATCTATAGAAACAAAAGTTACCAAGGTCTAACAGAAATCACATCCAGTGAAAGTAACGCTTCAGCCCATTCACTATCTCGACAAAGTACTACCTTTGTTTTCTGTTCTCTTAAAAGCCTTTCAGCTTCTAGGTCTTTGTCAGCCTTCGCCTTGGCTCTTTGCATCTCCAATATCTGAGTTTCCAGCAGCTTAGCATTATTTTGCAGTGTTTCAACACGAGCCAGGAGGTCTTCATTAGCAGAGCGTAATTGATCATGCTGAAATTGTAATCATGAAAAGATAAAAAACATAGCTGAATTTGTGTGTGATTTTGTCAGATAAGATATACACTCCTACAGATGAGTCTTGTCCAGCTTAATTGTGTTAAATCAGATTAAGAAACAGGCTAAAACCAGGCTAAATTAAAGTCACTAGCACATTTTGATTATTTTGTTCAGAGTTAATTTGCCCAGCTTTCTGTATCATGGCTAGAATTAAAAAAAATCAGAAAAAAATACCCCCAAATTTATGCTTTCTGCAAGAATCACCTTCCTCTCGCAATAATACAGTGTTTCAATACTTATTGTCCCACTCCAGATCCAGGTGCTGTATTTATAAACAAATGATCATACTAATGATCACACCTAAAAAGACTGAACTGCAAGCCTTGATTGAACCACCTAGTCTTCCAAGAGATCATATCAGTACATAGTAAGAACCGTTTCTTCATAACAAACTTGAAAAATTCAATGCCTGCATAATCAGGCAGAATATAATTTCTTATTTCTTCCTATGTTTCTCACTACTGGTTTGTATCTATAAGGAAATGGTGGCCTAGCTAAATCTTCAGTGTATGAGGCCTGGAATTTAAATCCTAAATACTAAACCCATTGCAGCCACCCTTGCAAAAATGTGTCTCACAGCTGCTTAATTACCATCTTAGACTCTTCTGAATGATACTATGGTACTCTACAATGCATCCTAAAGTCTCATCCTTGTGAAAAATGCAAAACACCATAATTAATTTAGTATGTTAGAATATTCTGTTGATTAAATAAATAAAAAAAAAGAGAAAAAATACCCAAACCCACATTTTGTTGAAGAAACAGAAGAAAAACATTTCTCAGATAAAGGTTACTGCACTTCATGAGAAGTGTAGCTGTGCAATCAGAGAAATAGTGCAAGTTTGATACTTGCAGAAGAGTTGTATGCTTAAACAAACCCAGAGATAAACACTTGCTCTTTCCTGTAAGTTGACCTGGAGCAGATTAAACTCTTTCTACTGACAAAGCCAAACACCCTAGATATATTTACCTTTGTCATGGCCCAGATATCAGATGTTGAAAAAGAACAAACAAACCACCCTGAATTACAAGTCACTATTCAAAACGGACTTAGGCTACGAAACAGTGCTAACAATGACATGATTAAAACTTACACTCAATAGATAGGATTTTTACAGTAATCATCAATGGATCAGACCCACATACAGAACTGACCTGCTGGGATGACACCTGTAGCTGTCTTGTGAGGTCATCTATCTGACGTTCAAGATTATTTGCTCTGCCTTTTTCAGAATCCAGCTGTTCTCCTTGTTTATCATATTCCATCAAAAGATTCTTAACACATACAAACACAAAATCAAATTTTTTTTACAATACACATATTGCATAAGCACATTCATCTCAGAGGCCTACTTGTCTTCCTGATATTTCAGTATATGAGTCGTCTTACTGCAACACCAGAAACATCACAATGAAATTAATGCTATTATTCCACTACAAACTCTGGGAAAAACCCTTTTCAGGCAATGAAATTCTAGAATAGTTCAGGTTGGAAGACCTCAGCAGGTCTACATTTGACCTTCTGCTTAAAGTAGGGTCAGCAGTGAGATCAGACCTGTAACTCAGACTTTAGTCCAATCAGGCCTTTCCAAGGATGGAGATGGCACCAGTCCCCTGGGCAACTTGTTCTAAAGCTCAACCATCTCATAGGCTAAAAATGTTTATCCATGTATCCAGTTCTCATTTCAATTTAGGACTACTGTCTTATCCTGCACCACCATTTATAACCTGATTCTCTGTCCTTGATAATGTCTTTGGAGGTACTGGAAGGCTCCTATTATGTTCCTCCTCCTAAGTCTTACAAGGAACAGCTTTCTCTTGTTGAAGCAGTGCTGACTGTCACCTGCTTCTGCTTCATGTGCCCAGAGATATGCTCCCAGAGAAACATTAGTTCATGTCTTTATCACTTAAGGATTTTCAAACTGATCTTCAACTTTATATACTTTGAAGCATTTGTCAGGATTTATGTTTTGCCTCAGCAACACATTGCTTAATGTCTGATGTCTGATGCAAGATTCAAAAGGTTTAGAAACAGCATTCCAGTAGAAAGCAAGTGCCTTCTTTTCTTCTGACAGCAGTCAATTCCATTACTAGAACCTTACATTTCTTGATTTTGGTATCCAACTGCACTGACACAATTTCTTTTGCCAAACAGTTGTGCAAATAAATAGCAATAAATATCCAGGCTAGGCTTCAACACCAAAGTATTTTCTTATAGTTAACTGTCTTGCAAATGCAGGACTATTCTTACCTTATAGCTTTCAGCTCCTTGAATAACGTCTTTCATTGAAGCAGACAACTGATCTTTTTCTGATCGAACCAACTCCAATTCTTCGTTCAGCGCTTGTATCTTATTAAAAAGAAGTTGTGTCATTAAAACAGAACCCCACATGCAGAATGTTCTTCATATTAGGAAACAGTTAGGGTACCTCTTTTCGGCTGGCATCTAATTCCTTCTTTGCTTTCACAGCAACCACCTTAATTTTATTTAGCTTCTCTCCTTTTTCTGCAGATTCTTTTTCCAGCCTCCCTAAAATAAATAAATAAGAAAATTAAAAAAATACACCTTTCTATTTCTTCCCAAGAAATGAAATGAAATGAAATTCAATTAGAACACAAATATCAGCATGAATTTAAAAGCAAACAAAATTTAAAGGGGAGATGTTCAAGTGTTTGATTCGGTTAAACATTTAAATTTAATTTCAAGCTAAAAGATGGACATAGACAGCTTAGGGACAATCTTTCCCTGTTTCAGAGGCTTTCCATCACAGTTAACATTAAGAGCCATATTCCCATCTACTTCTACATAAATTTTAACAACTCAGAACCATTTTCTTGCTAATGTGTTGGGATAACTGCAATGAGGCAAGAGTAGTTTTCGTGAAGTATTGTTTCCTTCTCCTCTTGGCAGCCTTAGGAATTCTTATTCACACACTTCCCATATTTAAAAAATAAAGATTAAATCCACTACACTGTTTATAGCCAGACGTACACAGGAAGAAAAAGCCTTAAGAAAGATCATATCCAACTTAAAATTGCTAACAATATTTTAAATCCGTATTGGAAGGAATAGCTTCCTAGTAGGAAGCTGCACTGATATGTACTTCCCCATCTTCCTTGGTTTGTAGGAAATACAGGACAATTATGAAAAGAAAAACTAACAATCCAAAGAACCCAAACCATTTATATAAAAGAGAACAGTGAGAAAGATACCAATTTTTTCTTGAAGTTCTGCTACTGAAGACTGTTGATCAGTTTTCTCAGTCATTGTCTCCATTAAATTCTGTATTATAAACAAAGACATAAAAAGTATTACAAAAATTTCTTTGTGATATCTCTTTTTTCCCTAACAAGCCATCAGAAGTTCCAGCTACAGCTAAAACTGTCTACATTCGTACTACCAAGAAAGTCTTTAAGAGGAATTTTGTTGAAAGCATAGTTACTTGAAAGTAAAACATTCCAACGTTTTAACAGCTGCTTTCCATTCTGTCTAAGGACAAAAAATGGGAGACCATTAATTCTGCAGCTGTCAGTTTTACATAGCCAGCAATTCCCATGACCTGAAGTTAGGAGTATCTAATGCAGATCAAGCAGAAGTTTTGTTTGAGATGGAGTCATAGAAAGTTAGAGGTGAAAAATGATGAAGTCAGTTAGTCCATCTAGTCAAATGATCGCTTTGAGGGCTATTGATAGGAACAAAGGTTCAAGTACAAGTAACTTTTGTCAAAAAAAAAAAATTATGATTGGTTTTGTTTCTTTTTTTTTTTTGGGGGGGGGAGGGAGGTGACTTTGAGGTGCTAGATGGGCTTTCCAGAAGGGGAACTCACTTTCAGGCCAAGGGGAAAAAAAAATAAAAGAAGAAAAGAGAGAATTGAAAGTATTTTTTGAACCTTAATTCTGAAGACTTTAGAGGTTTAGTCTGTATACTTCAATAACAAAATATAACCTTTAGAGAACTCAGTTCGTCTTTCACATTTCTAAGTTCAGTTTCCTTTTGTTCCAGAATGCAACTTAAGTCGTCTTTTTTTTCTGATCCTTTTTCCTGTTCTTGTATTGGACTTTCATAAAAAGCAAGTTTTTGAGTGACCTCTTCAATATTAGCTAAAAGATCTTGATTTTCAATCCTTGTTTTCTCACTGGCATTCTTCAGCTCCTGAATATCATGCTGAAGAGCTTCCTTTTCAGACAACACTCCTTCGAGTTCCTCTCTCAAGAGAGCCTTTTCTTTTTCAAAATCCTGAATCAGGGATCTATGTTCTCTATATTGAGCAGCATGTTCTTCCTCTAGTCTCTCAACTTCCCGCTGCAAATGAATTACTTCCTCCTCATTTTGTAGAGCAAGGCACTGCTTTTCTTTAATTTTTGACAAGCATTCATTTGCAATTTTTAACAAGTTAAGAGAATCATATTCTTCATTAGAATCTGAAATGTCGGACTCCATTTTCTCAACTAGGTGGTACAGTTCAGTTCTTACAAGGGACGTATGCCTTTGTTCATTTTCAAGTAATGTTGATACATGGTCTTTTTCTGCAGTCATCATTTGTAGTTTCTTTTCTAAGTTTTCAGACTGCTCTTTCAACACTAACCAACCATCTTTTTCAGATGTAATCTTTCCCAGCTCTTGACTTAATTCACCTTTTTCCTGAATGATTTTCTTATTTTCCTCATGAAGAGTATACACTTCAGATGAAAGCTGGTCTCTATCATGTACCAGAGATTCAATCTGTTTTTCCAGTTGTTCTAGCATTTGAGTATTTTCAGTCTTTGTTGTTAAAGCTTCATTCAGTCTCTCTGTTAATTCCTCTACCTTTTTCGTCAGGTCATTATTGTTCTGGTTAGCAACATCTACTTCTTGCTGAAGTTCCTGAATTTTAACTTGTTCTTGCTTGCACCTTTCCTGAAGGGTTTCTCTCTCTTCACCCAAACATTTTACATCATTTAAAATATCCTTGTTTTGATCAGTAAGAGCAACTATCTTCTCTTCCAGTTCTTTTACAGTAATCTCTTTTTGGTTGATGGAGCTTCTTATTGCGTTATTGTCCTCCTGAAGACTAACAATTTTGCATTTAAGTTCTTCTATCTCTAGCTGATTAGATGGCAATTTTTCTATTTCTTCCTGGAGGCGATTTACAGTTTCAAGAAGAACATCCCTTTCATTGAAAGCAGCTCGGAGTTTCTGTTGCAGTTGACTGACATCAGAAGCTTGCTGTTGTTTCATTGATTCAAACTCCTGGCTGATCTTTCCAGCAGATTCGCCTAGCTCAGCCTGGAGAGTTTCCATTGTTTCTCTCAGGCTATTGTAATTGGACACTGCTTCTTCTTTCTCCTGAGTTAGCTTTTCAAGTTGTTCTCTAAGTTCCTGTATTTCAAAAACTAATACCATCTTTTCTTTTTCAGAACTAGATAATAAAGTTTCATTTAATTCAGAAATTTCTGTCTTGTGTTGCTCTTTCAGAGTTTGAATCTCTAATTTATGCTCTTCTACATCAGCTTCATAGTGCTGTTTTGCTGCTTTAAGGTCCAATTTTAGTTTTTCAATTACACAGCAGTAATCTTCTTTAGCAAGCTGCAATTCATTTATCTTAAAGTCCAAATCTTCCCGCTCATGAAAGTACTCATCCTTTATGCGATGGATTTCCTCTTCCAGCTTTAGTTTGACATTGCTCATGTAAGTTAACTCATCTTTTAATATACTATGTTGGGACTGGAGTTCTTCTAAACTATGCTCCAGGTACCTAACCTTTGCTTCCATTTTTGCTTCTATATAAGGTTCTTCTGGTGTATCTGCAATATCTATCTTGTCTTCTACATTTTTATTTAAGACTTCTCTCAGCTGCTCCAAGTCGTATTCGCGCTGGTCAGTATGACAATGCATTTCATCCTTTGCATTTTTCTCTGCCAAATTGTGCTGTAACTCATTTATTTGATTTTGCTTTTCTTCATTTTCTTTAGATGATATTTCAATCTGATGCATCAATTCTGACACCTCTTCCTGATGGGCAATTTTTAATTTTTTAAGCTCTTCATTCAGATTTTTTATTTCATTATGGTAACATTGAGAGTTGCTTTTAATAGTTTCTTGCAGACTTGTCACTTCTTTGGTTTTGTCTTCACTCAAAGTTTCCAACTGCTTGCTCAGACACAAAATTTGCTCCTCATAGGTAGATTTCATTCTCTGGACATCATCTTGTAATCTTGTAACTTCTTTTTGACTGTCACTATGACGTTCAACCTGTTCCATCAGCTCCATTTGTTTTTTCACTTGTTCATCTAATTCCATTTTCAGCTTTTTTAAATCCTCATTGTGCTTGCATTGTGCATTTGCTAATTCACACTTCAAAGCTTTTATTTCTTCCAGAGAGTCAATACTTGATTGTTCCAGTATTTTCTGCAATTCTTCTGTCTTAGCCACTGCAGCCTGAACAAACAAAGAAGTTATTAAATACTGGTAATTTAGCATATTTTCAAATGAACTGTTTACAATAACAAATTAGAAAATATAGGAGTCCTTAGTCTTAAAAATTGCTATAGTTTTTAAATATCTAACTATATTAAGACAATTCAAACACTACAGAGTACAAGAACATTTGCAGAATGAGAAAGGAAAACTACATCCTAAATCATGTTTACCAGAATAATTTCACAAAATGTTCATAACAGACTTCAGCTTTAGCAATTATCCTGATAACATATTAAAGATCAAATTACTTTTAGTATATCAAATTCAAGTATCTGGAATATAATATTGTTCATCAATCGCAAGCAATTCACTCTTCATTTTATTATTAATTGAGATTATTGATATAAGATAGGTGCCTTGGCTGACAGGCTCCTTCTCATGAATATCTAAATGTAAACCTCATATCTCCCATGAAAAGACAGAGCTGATTGACTGAAGCCATAACATATGTAGGCTGCTAATGCAGAGACTGAATTCTTTTTGCAGGTGTGGATCTAGACGATGTATATATGAATTTCATATTTATTACTATGGATTAGGGGGTACAGAGAAAATATGCTTTAATATACGAAGCCTTTAGATCTTTTTAGATTTTTTAAAAGATCGAACACAGGTAAGTGAAGAAAAAGGTCAAAATTAAAAAAACACAACAAGCAAACCTAGAAAATAAACAGAATTCTGAAATATTTTTGTAATATTCCATGGCTCATTTCAGTACCTCCCCTTCTTGCTTTATTTGAATATTTTCTTTTCTCAGAGCAATGCACTGCTGCTGACTTTCAGCTTTTTCCAGAAGTACAACGTCCAGTCTTTCTGTGAGAGCCTAATATTAAAAGAGAAAGATCACTGAAAGAGGGGTTTGTTAACAATGGAAACAATGATTTCTGAAAAATGTAGGAACTCACATATAGATTATGACCCCTTTTGTCTGATTTTAAAAATTACTTTCAGCCCACATAAGACTGATATGAAATAGGTAGACTAAAACAATGATGTTGGTTCTGTTAAAAATCCTACTTGTGATCAGCTAATTTTTAATCACCAGGTGGTGGTGGGGAAGTTCGCCTTCTGTAGAAATGTCCCTCCAAATTATTCAAAACGATTATCCAACTCATAAAGTCCTCCTCACTAGCAATTTTCACTTTCATATGCTATGACCCTTACATTGAAAATGACATGTTCTTGCCACATCAAAACTATTTGAGTTACTTTCCTAAAAGTACTTCTTGTGACATGCAACTCTAATTATGTATTTCTAATCTTATCAAATGACTGGCCCAGAAGTTTTCTAAATGGCTGAAGTCTTTCTGCAATGATCATTCCAAAATAAACAAAAGCCTGTCTAACCAGCTACACAAGGAAAAAGTCTTGCTGGGGACATTTACAGAATTGTTTGGGTGGGAAGGGACCTTCAAAGGTGATCTAGTCCAAACCCGCTGCAATAAGCAGGGAGTATCTTCAAATCCATCAGGTTGCTCAGAGCCTTGTCCAACCTGACTTTGAATGTTTCCAGAGATGGGGCATCTGCCACCTCTCTGGGCAACCTTTTCCAGTGTTTCACCACCCTCCCTGCAAAAAGTTTCTTCCTTGTATCTAATCTAAATTGACCCTCCTTTAGTTTAAAACCATTGCCTCTTGTCCTATCACAAAAGGCCCTGCTGAAAAGTTTGTCCCCATCTTATAAGCCCCCTTCAAGTACTGAAGGGCCATGATAAGTTCTCCCTGGAAATTGTACTATTCCGTATAATTCCCCACAGAACCAATAGGATTTATGACAAGTGGAGGAAGGACTTGGGGAGAGGAGGGAAAAAAAAAAAGGTTTTATATTCCTGAAAATTGATTCCATGCAATTTAAATAATAGTTTTAAAGCTATTTATCAAATTACTTCTGTGGATTTATTTCAGCTAACTTTATGTAATACAGTAGAAACCCATTACATATTCCTACCTGAATAATATCATCAGCTCCTGCAGTAGCTGCTTTAGATCTGAGTTCTTCAATCTCTTTCTCCAGTTCTCAAAAAACAAAGAAATTTCACAGCATGAATTGATGCTCCATCACAGTAGCAAATCTCTAGGAAATCCTAGTAAATCTAGTGCCTAACAACACTTCTATTCAAATCAGATATCTTTTACTTCATCAATTTTTATTTGTTACTGAGTGATAGAAAGGACTAATGGAAAGAGAACAAATATTCAGTATTACTTCTCCAGTTCTGACACTGAGCATTGTTTTCTGAGGAAGTGAAACTTCCTTGTTTGGACAGAGGGACAACAGACAGAAATTCTTTTCCTTCATCTTATCTTCTATTTCATGATCAATTTAAGCCAGAGGAAAGATACTCAGTACCTACTGGTTCTCTGAACATGGTAGCAGGCAGAAAAACAAGATCTTATAAATAACCCCACTGAGGAAAAGCCTGGTATAGCCCATCCCTATATCCTTATTGTTTCACTGGGCAGCTACCAGCAGGCAGCATAATTAATGAATTGTAATTCCAAACAAGGGGAAGTAACACGAGTCTGAGTAGTGGACCACTAGAGGAAAGGGGACAGCAGAGCAGAGAAGGGCAGCACATGACAGCATAGATTTACACAGGATACTTTTAGGTGGTTAACATAATATTTTGTTTTGTGTGGTTTACAATTTGTTGTTATAGCAGCAGATCATAGAATCATAGAATCAGCCAGGTTGGAAGGGACCTCTGAGATCATCAAGTCCAACCCTTGATCCACTACCACTGTGGTTACTAGACTATGGTACTAAATGCCACATCCAGTCTCATCTTATAAACCTCCAGGGACAGAGAATCCACCACTTCCCTGGGCAGCCCATTCCAGTGCCTGATTACTCTCTCTGTAAAGAACTTCTTCCTAATATCTAAACTAAACCTGATTAAGTATAAAGTAGCTAACTATCTTAAAGAAGCCATTGTGCTCTACAACAGTACTAATTATGCAAAAAACTATCACAGACATTTCCCCTTCCATGTGCTTCCTGAAAAGCAACAGCTATTTATCCCTGAACCAATATGAGGAACAGACAATGACATGTCCTACTGCAACTTTTACACAAGCTACACTGTTCCATCATGTCCATACTGCCAGATCAAAATTAATTTAATATCTGACAAAAGCAATGCTTCTTTTTCTTCCCATTCTTACTCAAAGGACTTCAGACCCTATCCATCCACAATAAACAGCGAAACTGCAGAAAAAAAACCTAGGATATTTGTCTAGAATTTAAATCTACCTATAAAAAACATGCAGTGATATTAGAAAAGGTAAGATAGTACCAAGCATTAAGGCAGAAATTGTTCTCTTTCCAGTAAGGTACCTGTACATCTTGACTTCACTTTCTGTATAAGCATCATCTGCTTTTTTGCAAACTTAATGAGGTCTTCTTTGGGCAATGTGTCCAGCTGTAAAAAAAGTACATATTAGAGAAACCAGTTTTCTCTAACCCAGACATTAACAGAAACAGGGCATTTTAACATCTGACTTCCAAGAAGCTGAATTTTAGGCCAAGAAACTCTTACCATGCATATGCAAGAAGAGTAACAGTCCAAGTTACTGCCGTTCTGTTATCCAATTCTGTTATTCCAAGTGCAATGACAGAAACTACTAATTGTATACTTTTCTGAAATAATTCTGGAGCACAGAATTGGGCAGCATCAGTTAGAGAGGAAAACTCAGTTGGGAAGGATTACAATTCCGTAATATAATTTGAATAATGTTTTGAAAATAACATGCTGTCCTAATATGGCCATTTTTTAAACTGACTTCCAACATATGCAAAGATGTGTGTGACCATTGTGAAACAGACTACTGCCAAAACTGGATGCTATTAATAATTTATCAAATATAACAGAAGGGAACATATAAAGAAGAGATTTTTTTCCTTGTGTTTTCCAAGACACCTTATCCTAGTGTTTATAAATCAATTTTTCCTGTCTAGAGGACAGGAAACGTTAAAAATACCTTTATGTCTTCATATGAGTCACAGCTTGCATGCTAAGCTGTAACTCTTTCAAATATTGCTATCCAAATAAATTAAATTTTTGAGGACTGATTACCTTTGATTTGCCTGATCCTGGTGTGCCAGAAGACGCCACCATCTCCTGCCCAGCATCTTGAACCTATAAAAAATAAAGTACAATCTGCAGCAACTAACTTCTTAATGTAAAATTACTTAAGCAGCTAATTGAAAGTCTTCAAACACTGAGAATAACTGAATATAGTGAGAACACAAGAAAAAAATTAAAATAAAATTTAAAAACAATATATATTTGTAGGACTAGTCAGAAGCATAATGGAAAAGAGATACCTCAATTACTAGAACAGCAGAATAGAAATATCTCGATGTGCAAACCGGTATGATCTAATGATTCCATTACTGAATGGACATCTAGAGTTGATACAGCACTGAAAAATAATTTTATTTACAAGCAGCTTAAAAAGTGTGACTCACTATCTCATTCTTAAAAGAGACATTAAAAAAAAGGCATGAACAAAAAAAAAACTTGTAGAGGGGCTGCAGTTAAATCAAACTTTGGGAAGTTTTGAACCACATAAAGTCCTAATATTTTTTTTTTGTTTCTTAAACACATTGGTTATTGCTAAAATTGTTGGCCTAACAAATTACATTTGAAAAGACTCTGCAAAGTTAGAACTCTTTTAAACCCCGAATTATAACTCCCCCTTTTCTTTCTGTTTTTAAACATACTAGTTACTGCTAGAATTGCTGGCCTGACAAATGTATCTGAAAAAACTCGCAAATTCTGGGCTCCCTATTCCTAACAAATTCATAATGCCTTCTACTGTAAACTTCCACAGATCTAATCTGTGGGACTCTGTTATTTTACTGTGATTTATATGAGATATGTTTGCATATGATCAACAGCATGAAGAAACATATATAGCCATGATGGTGCGAAGGAAAAGGGAACAGACACTCCCAATATATTAAGGGTAGCATTTCCAAGTTTTGATCTTTACCCTGCTTCTTCCTTCGTACTATCATATGTGCATGAGTATGAAAGTGAAGAGGCATATGTATATATATAAATATTTGTATTTTTACATATCTACATGTTTGTGTGTGTATGTATGTGTACACACATACCTTCACTTTTATTTTGTTATTTTCTTTATTCTGCAAAAAAACCCCAAACCCTTATAGTAGAAACTAAGGAAAAACTAAACTGGATCTGAACACTATGAGAATGGAGAATCACTAACAATTTAGGGGGAAGAGGTGATACAGATAATAGAAAGGATCATCATTAGAAATATAAGTTCAAGTACAGGCCAAGGACAAAGGCAGTTATACATGTGATGTATGTATCACATGGGCCAAAAGGTGTTTTTTTTCAGATGGCAAAAGCAAACTTATTAAAAAATAATGTGCCCATTAAACATAAATACAGCATTAAAAAAGCTATAACTTTTAAGTTTCATATTCTCTTGGTATATAAAACTTTGTTAATAGTTACACTCAATATTTCAGCAGTGCAATTAGCAAAACACTGTCACTACAAGCAGTCACTGTCACTAGACAGCATAATTAAGTTTAGAAAATAACAGCTCATGTCTCTCCATACTACAGCAAGGTCAGATGAATCTTTTTCTCACAATATTTTTACTCTTCTTTAAGCTAATACATACAGAGGCAGAACCATATATCGTGTAAAACAACACATCCAGTTCTGCTGTTCTGGTAACAGAACCCAGAAGCAGTTCACCTAAAGGGCTTCACCCGTTTGAAACAGAAGAACAACAAGGAAGATGAACTGCTAAAAGACCCTAAACTTCTCATTGATTAGGTGCATCCAAGCTGCAAGTCAGCAGACAGTAAGTACTCTTTTAAGCCCAACACTGAATCCTGCAAGGATTTTTAGGTTTCTAGTCCACTATTCTGAAACCAGGGTATGCTTCCATACTTTACTGATATCTACCTATCTATCTATACATTCTTTTTTTTTTTATGTCAAGCCTACTTGATCTACTCTAAGGTGTTTCCATGCCACACTTCAACATGTTCTATGTATTTTAACTGCTATCTGTCCCTCACTTTTGCAATAGCTTAACACAGAAAAAAAGCCTTAGAAAGCCTAACCAATGTATAAATGCAATATATCAGTCTGTGAACTGTGGCAGTAATAACCATTACAAACAGCAATTTTCTGAGCAGTGTACAAATACTAAGCATCACCAACTCTAAGCGTACCAAGTCACATCAAAACACTTTTTGAATTGTGATTGCTTCAACAGCGGCACTGAACCTCTATTAGAACGTGAGCAGCTTGGATAGAGTCAATTTAATGCATGAACTTTAAACTCTTCTACGCTGTATTTGGATTTGCCTTGGTGTTTATGAAAGCTACACTAGATACAGACGCTTCAGTGATTTATTTGCTTGTGTTGGTAGGTGTTTCACAGCTGAGGTAGTGTTAACACACCGGGTCACCGCAGTGGAACAGGAGCCCTTGTTGGCCCGCGGGTGCTCTCAGAGAGTAACCACCCCGCGCACCCGCCGTGTCACCTGAGCGTCACTCCCCTCGAGCCAGCACCGCCTGCTCTCCCCCGGCCCCGACAACAGCGCGACATCCCCACCCCGTAAGCAGGAGGGGCACTGAGCAACCCCTCGTAGCCCGCACCGGCGCTCGCATTTCCGCAGGGCAGGGCCGGAGCGCCCCTTCCCACCCTGGCCCGGGCAGGCCCCGCACAGCTGCCGCCCACTGGGGCTGCGCCGCCCGCGGGAGCAGCGAGGAGGCGAAGCAAGGGCCCACGGGCTTCCCCGATCGTCACTGCGGGCAGGGACCCCGGGGAGAGGGAGGCGGAGGAGAAGGGGCTGGTCCTCACCCTCCCAGGCCCCGCCGCGCTGCACCCCAAGGTCACACACGGCCCCGCTCCAGCTCCCGTCCTCCCCCCGAGGGCCCCGCGCCCCCTCTCCCCCAGCCGCGTTACCTCCATGGCGGGGCCGGCCGGCGGCAGGGGCGGGCAGGTCGAGGTGCCGCAGCCGCTGTCAGCGCCGCTACATCCTCCCCGGCCCGCTTCCGCCTCCGTCATCCCGGCACGCCGGGAACGCGGCTCCCGGCCCGCTGCGCTCCGCGTGTCCGTCACCGAGCACCGCCCCGGGGGCGGGCGGGGGCCTGTGCTGGGGCTCGGGCTGTGCCGGGGTACGGCTGTGCATGGCTGGGTGCCCCGGCGGCGTAACCGGCCTAAGACGGACGTGAACTGGGAAGCGCAGGTAACACTGGCGAGATCATGTTCTCCGCCTCATAACAGCGGCACAGGGATACGGCTACACCGCCACTGTAACCTGCCCTTCCCTGTTCCTGAAGGGCTCCTGAGTGGAACACGCTGCTGAAGGCAGGAGTGTCTCTCGCTGTCACCGTCGGGAGAACAGGACGTGAAGAGCGAAGTGCTCAGGCAGAAGCTTGACGATTCAAGGCCCTGTTTTTAATGTCTTGATGGAAGCACAGAGTGATTAAGTTGTTTATCAAGTAAATGCGGCGGGTGACAAGAGGATGGTGCCAGCCTGTTTTCGGTGGTGCCCAGCCACAGGACGAGGAGCAATGGCCAGAAACTAAAACACAAGAAGTTTCACCTCAACATGAGGAAGAACTTTACATTGAGGGTGGCAGAGCACTGGAACGGGCTGCCCAGGGAGGTTGTGGACTCTCCTCCTTTGAAGGCATTCCAAACCCACTTGGATGCATTCCGGTATAACCTGCTCTAGGTGACCCTGCCTTTGCAGGAAGGTTAGACTAGATGATCCCCAGAGGTCCCTTCCAACACTAAGTGTTCTGTCATTCTGTAAATTTAAAAACGAAGGTGAAGGACTTCCAGAGCAATTAGCAGAAGCCGGATATTATGGCTTGTAGTTAAGTGTTTTTTAAGAGACATTTCTTATGCCAGTTTGGGTAGGTATTTGAGGGAACTGATAAGTACTTTAAAGGGTACACATTTTTCATTGTAATCATGCATGCACTTTGGTAGTGCCTGAATTATTTTTCACATTTCATGATAAGTAATTGATTTTTAATGAGAAGTTGCCTGAGAGAAGCAATTTAGGCATATTTATGGTTCACTGGATAAATACTGAATATCACCAAATTAATTATAATGTCATGAGAGAATATCTATTTTAATTTAAAAAATGAGAGTCATGTTAGTCAAAGTGCTGCTCTCAGAAGAATAATTTACATTTTTCCAAGTCCGCTTACAGCCATTCTTTTAAATTTCAAATGGCAGCTAATGACAAAAGACAGAAAGGTTTTTCACATATACCTCAGAAATTGTTTCCTTTTTTCTTTTTCCCCTCCAATGCATTCACTGTACATTATATATATTTACTGTGTATTGTAATCTATGCAGGTACACAACTGTGCCAGGAACATATGGTTCCATGGTCACACAGATTGCTGGCGAGGAACAGATTTCTCCAACCAAACAGCAAGAAGCTGTTTTTTCATTACTTCTCTTATACTTTTTAGAAGCCTCATAGGGCATTGAACAGGTTAATTCTTCCTTTCCCCTTCCCCTTTGGGATACTCTGAACCGAGTACCTACACCTGTGCTGCCATGATCTAACATGGGTGTTCGACACAATTTCAAGAAGACTGTTTCTAGATAACAGTCCTTCCAAAACCATTCTTAGCTAAAGCTTTTCTACCAAACTATGGAAAACCCTATAGAAAACAATGTTTCATGCAAATTTGCTCCTTCCATCTGTCCTCAGAAAATATGTATTATAATCCAGCTCTTGGGTCATCTCATGTCTTAGCCTATAAAGAAGTTGATTTTGGAGACAATCCAAGGCGGATAGAAAAGAGTTTTCAGATGTATTTGTACTGAAGACTGGCTCACTCATCCCAGGCTTTTTGGGGATTCTGACTGGGGACTACTCATCCCCACCGTTCCCTGTTCCTGTGAGACAAGTACTTGACAGAGACAGGCCAGTTCTCCCCTCCCACCCCCCTCCATTTTGTGCAATAGAATTTAGGTATATTTAATGTTTGAGATTGTCTTGACAGTCTTTTGTTCTGGTCCTGAATTGCAAAAGCAAGTGCAAAGCATCCTGATTAGGGAATGGTACAAAAATTAAAAAAAGTTTCTAGAATAACTAGAAGAAAAAAAATTGAGAATTTTGACTTTGATTGTTTCGGTTTGTTACAATAAACTGTACATTGCTCCATATTTTGTGGGGAAAAAAGTGTCAATTCATACCTGCAATAGTCTTACATAGTTTTCTTAAACGGTTTATGAATTGCATGTCTTACATATCTAGAAGGAGCCAGTAAGTTGATACATAATAATTCATGCATCTAATTTGAAACAAGATAAGTGAGAAAAACTAGAATAATTTACATACTCCCTATATCCTGTGATTTTATTATCTTCGTAAAAGAGAATTAGTTAATCTCTTAAAATAGCATTGTTTATGTGAAACAAGATTGTCAGGACATTTATGAGATGTGTTGGGGCAGAGCATAACAAACTTTCAATCCTGCTTTCATTGGGAAGCTAAGTCCCACAAGGCTGTGATTAGCCCTTATAACAAGGCAGGGTGCAAATGCTTGTTCACTATCATTGGAATTATTAGACCTGCAAGAATTTTCTAAAGAGCACAGAATGAGAAAATTACTGTAATTTTGCAGCTGAGGAATGTGTTTTCAGCATACAAGAGCTGATACTTTAAATACTTGCCACTGTAGAATCTGCCTTTGCAACAGATTGTGAAGATCGCAAACTCCTGCTTGTGAACCATGCTGGGCCAGAGTTCTTGCTTTGAGCTACTTCTGTGGCTTTTTTATATGCCACATTAGTATAAAGGAAAGCAACATATGAATTTGCAGTATGTTAACTATTCTTCTCTGTTTGGAAACTTAAAGTATTCCCCCTACTCTGTGCAAATGAACTGTATATTATTTGGCTGACTATGGCCATTTTGTTGGGTTGGGTTGGTGGAGTGGTAAAGTGAAAAAAGTTAAAAGTTATTAATCTCAGTACTAATTTGTGTATGAAGGATTTTATTAGGTGTTAAAAAATCAAAATTGTATACAGAGGCCTTAATTCTGGTCTTAAACTGCAATAGGAAACAGAGGTGAGTAGTTTGGTGTTCTTATCAGCAAAAGCCTGTTGAATAATTAGAGTGAAACTGAAACAAGGAACAATTTTTTTCATGCACTTGGGGTTGGGTCTGGCTATGAAAGCCTGTTCAGTTGTTAATAGAACACGAAAGCCCTTTTAACTGCACACAGAGGTAGTAGCAATTAGACAATGAGTGAAGGTTATTGGTACAAAAATTACTGTGAATCAAGAGGCCCAATTTTAACAATTAAAAAAAAAAATTAGTTACCATCATTTTTATGTGCCTAACCTAAGACTCTACCTATATGGACTGTACCAGAGCAGGACCCAGTGTAACTTGCTTTTGACATAATCCCTCTGTCTCCGTGTCATGGTAGATGGCCTCAACTTCAACTGTGAGCCTTCACACAGTCCTAAAGGCAGTGTGAGCTCACACTGCAGATAAGTATCAACTGCCCTTGCAGCAGACTATGCCAAAGCCCTTCTGCAAAATAGTCCATGAATAATTTACCTCTTCAACATTAACCATGGGATATTGCTGCATGACAGCATTCCTGATCTAGCTACACAGTGTCTAAGTCTGTTCTTGGTCTGGAGGGCAAAGAGCCTTGTTATCCAAGCCTCAGCCCATGACTTCCAGTCTGGCAGCACAGTTTGGTTGCAACCTATCAGTATGAAGGCCTTAACTTTCATTTTCAGTGTGCCTCCAGGCTCACCTACAGTGAGACAGACCTTGCAACGTTCATTGAGGATGTGAGGGAATATGGAAGATTCAGTCCAGGCTTAAAATATGTTAATGTACCTCTGGAAAATGGCAGAATTAATAATTAACTTTGTTGTAAAGATAACGCTTTTTGTGAACATATTGTCACAAATCATTATAATAATAATAATAATAATAATGGCCAGTCTTCGCGAGCGAAGATTTGGGAAAGGTCATTAACCCTTCGAGCCTGTGCAGTGGATTTTTTAGGTGAGACACAGCGTGCGCTGAACTGAGCCCACCCTTTAATCCTGAGGTTCATCTGCCGGGGCCGAGCAAGCTTGGACAGTGGCAGTGAGGGTCTCAGGACGTAGGTTTGTTTAGAGTGACCTTCTCTTAGATGGATTGCCTTACAGGGCTGACGAGCTCCATCTGCCCGGGGGGCTGGGAATCGAACCCGGGTCGCAGTGGTGAGAGTCCTGCACCCTAACCACTAGACCACTAGAGGCCCCACAAATCAAAACCCAAAAAACCAAAAAACCAAAAAAAACCCAAAAAACAAACAAACAAAAAAAAAACTTACAAAGTATACATTATAGGGTATATAGCCATATCCTATACAGATAGGACAAATTAAATAAAAGCTTCTTCCTGTACACAGTCTGTTTTCCTAACTGGACAAACAGTGACTTTCAATCCAAGCATGAAGCAGATTATCTACAGTTAAATTAGTGGAAAGGAAAGCTGTGTCCCTCTGTCTTTGAATGCTAGCTAGGAAGATAAAACAGCTCCCTTCAGCTTAGTTCGAGTCTTCCTCGTCTGGTTACTCATTTCCTGCAACATACAACTCAGAATATGAATTAGTTTTTCCCCAAGGTTAAATCTCCTTGAGGTACACACTGGGTTTCTCCATCTTCTCTCATTATCCACCAGATATATCCTGGTCCTTGAGCAAAGACAATCCCACGAATGGGTTTGCCTTTGCTCGAGGGAGGGTTAACCCAAACTGCTTTACCTAACATACCTCTCAGGTGAGTTACTGGGACTTTGTCTCCATCCACAGTATGAAGGGACTCTGATTGGGCAGGGCCAGCTCAGCTGACGGAGCCTTTAGTGTTGACTAGCCATGTAGCCTTTGCTAGGTGCTGATCCCAATTTTTGAAAGTTCCCCCACCCAATGCCTTCAGAGTAGTTTTCAGCAATCCGTTACACCGTTCAACTTTTCCAGCAGCTGGTGCATGATATGGGATGTGATATACCCACTCAATGCCATGTTCACTTTCCCAAGTAGTAACTAAACTGTTTTTGAAATGAGTCCCATTGTCTGACTCAGTTAGCTCTGGGGTGCTGTGTCGCCAGAGTACTTGCTTTTCAAGACCCAGAATGATGTTTTGGGTAGTTGTGTGAGACACCAGAAAAGTCTCTAACCATCCAGTGGTTGCTTCCACCATGGTGAGCACATAGCGCTTACCTTGGCGGGTCTGTGGCAGCTCGTTTCTTTCTTTAATTTTTTGAAGCTTGGTGCTTCTTCCATTCTGTTTTGCAAATGGTTGCATTCCCTGTGAAAGTAAAACAGCTCCCCCAGTTGCAGTTGACAGACAAGCTAAAGGCTGGTCACGACTACTCTAGGAATAATACAGCAGTCCCTGTTAAACAGTCTGTATCAAAGCAGGAATCTTCAGTCATTCCTGGGGGAGGATTTGTTTTGGTAGTTGTTCAGGCAGACCTATGAAACAGAACCATGTGAACAGTTAACATGTATTAATTAGCACTGATTTTGAGACTTTTTTTTAGAGTTGAATAACAAAGTTTCTCCACTATCAAAACTCTGCATGTACACTCTCTTATAAAAGAAGACACAAGCAGCATTGAAGAAGTTGCTGAGGGATTGCATTAGCTAAACTGACATAGATGATGTTGCACCTGAGAAGGTTAGTAAAATTGTGCATCTAGGTAACTGGATGAATATAAAGCGTAGATGTATATTCAGGACATATGTCTAATATAGTTCTGTACAGAGTTCTATCTCCACAGTCCTTTGTTTGCACCAGAAGCTTGACAATAGTTTAATTGATTTCAAGTAATTTGACTGAACACCTGAAATCTCCTTCTGAAGGTTTACAATATCTTGATTGATTTACAGTATCTTATGTAAAAGTACATTAAATCTCTTACCAACTATTGTTGGTATTAGTAAACAATCTCCATATACCAACACATCATTTAAAGCTCTTCTGTACATAACAACTGACAGACCTAAACATATGGAAGTTAAAGGCACTCTAGGTGAGGGCACTCTCCAGTCATCTGCCCAGAAGCATGTGCACATCCCTGTTGACATACTGTCAAAATAGACACTAAACCACAATAGTCTCTAGGCCCATTTGGGGGATGCATACAGCCCATTAATCTCTTTTCCAAATTTTCCTGGTAACTACAGATCAAATAATTTTCCCTGGTAACAATTCACTATTCCCTGTAGTTTTACACTGGTACAATTAAGAACATTTTGCAACTCATGTCTGAACCGTTAAGTTGATCTCTCTCAGCTGTGGTGGCTTGAGAAGGCATAAAAAGCAGAAACACCCCACTTTTCTATCCCCCTGCCACTATATTTTGTCAAGAAAGTTAACGTTCCTGTCTTTGAATATATAGAAGGAGAATATTAATACCATAAGAAAAGCCAGTTTTCATGTAGCCACACATCAAGTGTTTGTTTCCCCCCTTTTTTATTCTAGGACTGCACTCTGACCTGTGTTACTTTTTATCTATTGTTCGTAACAGCTGAATTGCAGCTGGGTCCAGAGTCACCTAAGCAAGTGAGGGAGCAAAGGTGACTTTCCAATGTGATACAAAGCCCTTATATGGTGCCTCTACCCTTGTGGTGGCTGTGCAGCTCCCTTTCAGATCAGGCTTCAGCTGCTGTCAGCATTTTGCACTTCTGATAGATTCAGAAATTTTAAAGGAGGAACAAATATGTCTCCTGTGTGACCTTTTGTACAGAACTGCTCATAAAATGTCACCAAGATACTGAGTTAAGCATGTTTTCCATTTACTGATATCTCTTGTGGCACTGAATGAGGATTAGATTGACAAAGTGTGCTGACTCGTGGTTTCATAGAGCAATCCAGGAGAATGGATATATCTAAGAGAGCAGGCAACGCCTTTTCCTCATACTGGCAATAGTGAGATAGTAAATCAAGTTAATCATAAACAAAAACCAAACAAGTAGCAGAAAGCTTGTCAGGCTGGTATTTAGCCTTGCTGTGATGAACAGCAGTGCCTCTGACAGGTAATTTTTTTCTCATGTAGTCATTTTAAAGAGACATCCTTTGTTTGTGGGCAAGAATCTGTTGACCTAAAGGCTTTAAAAAAAAAGAAGTAAAATTTGTGCTAATGTATTAAATGTGTGTTTCTGGTTTCAGTGTTTCCTTCATTTTTGGGGGTAACTCAGTGAGCAGGGAACTGCCAATGGAACTTCCACATTTAACATGAAGCCTTTCATTTGTTTTCAAACTTGGTGCAAGATTATTGCTGCCCTTTAGAGGACTGCATTTATTATAGATATTTGGATTAAGTAGGTTGCCTGAAATGGACTGTGCATGTTGACATAGACCAAAGAGAAAATATCCCCAGCAAGCATTTTTTGTGTTAGACTAGACTAAACTAGACTAAATGAGACTAAGAGAATATTTTCCTTCGGATTCTGTAGTCTACATTGTGTTCCCTCTGACATTCAGAGCGCAAACCCAGTTAAGCAGGAACTGTTTGGGGCCTTTCTTATGTGCCAAGCTCAGTGGTGGCACTTTAAAACCAAAAGTGAATTGGTAACAATTGCCTATAATTAACTGGGTTATGAATTGCTTTAGTTAATTTTGCACAAGCTCATAGCCTGTATATAGTGGTGGTACTAATGCTAAAGAGAACTGGTTTTTATTTCCTAATATCAATCAGGTCCTATTGCAACTAAGAGCACTCAATGGGATGTTTATATATTTGATTAAGAGTGGAGTAAAGGAGGAGGAAATAATGTGATACAACAGTGAAGATGGAGATGTTATATGCAGCACTGACTCTTGACCTGGTTTGTACCAACTTTCAGAATTCTCCGAATGTTAGCAGAAGAATATGATATCCAGTTGAGAAGGCAAATCTGAGAAAAACCTCTTCTCTTCATGCAGTAAGGGCTGCTGTCTCTACAGCTGGATTGTAAATAAATGCCTCTATGTAGCCCTTTAGCAAATTTGATCAAAGGAAGTAAGGGGTGTTCGCTGTTTTTGGAGACATTACTTTCATCTCAACAGCATTTATGATGTCCATCTTAAAATGAGAGAAAAGGAAATTTATTCTACTTTATGCTGTTCTGTTGCCCTCTTTATAAGTAATCACCTTTAAATTTGTTTGTTGTTATTTGTTGATTAATGTTTGTACAATCTGGTGCGCTCTTTTACCACCCTTTTTTCCTATTGGTTCCTAGTTTCTGTTAGAGTTTGATTGGAAAATGCCAGCAATTTCAGCTGCAGTTTTACAAAGACAGAAGTTCAAAGCATGTGTGAAATATTTTTATTAATGCTGAAAGTTACTGTGGGAGGAATGAATAAGAAGTATCCAGTGGAATTATTTTTTTCAGGGAGACTTAAACTTTGGCATAATCAGTGGGCTGTGAAGAGAGATGGAAATCCTAGGGACACTGGCATTTTGTGAAGGCAAAATATATAACATGGAAAAGGCTGAAGATCATTAATTCCCATTGCAAATAATTATAATTCCATGCGAAAAACAAGAGAGGTATCAGACATTTTCCTCTTATAATCTTCATCAAATTTCTCATTCTGTGCCACAGTGAAATGATTCTTCCAGTCTGCAACAACCCCTAAGAAACAGCAAAGCAAAAAAAGAAAAATGATTAATTGACCAGTATTTCCTGAAGCCAATTATCCACAATTCACTAGATACTTGTACTTCAAGGTTCATTTCAAAACAGAATGAAAACCAAAAAGAGTTGATTTAAGTAACAAACCTCAGTACCTTTTCTCATGAATGGGGAAATGGAGTGATCCATTATTCCCTGAAAATCTTTAGTGTAGTTTGCCATGGGATTTTCCTTCATTACCTCAAATGAGGTATTATGGACTATCTTGTTTAGAACCTCCTGACTCAAGTCCTTCTCCAGGAACTTCGCAATCTTCTGAATTTCTTGCTTTGGATTCTGCAGAGACAATGATGTGGGATAAGATATAGAGCCAGGAAAAGAAAAGAAGTCAAACATAGTGGTAAAGCTGCAATTCTCAGACTGAAAAGATCAGGTTGTCATAAGGTTTACTGATACAGCTGGCATTATAATACAAAACTAGCTTGTAGGCAGTATCTACTAGACTTCTGGATTTCAGAGCTCTATAAACATGCCCTTTACCTCCTTCATATCTTCATAGAAGAGGTAGAGAATACGGTGCTTATCTTTGGCCTTCCACCATCCTTTTACATGGTCATACCAGGAACCCCAGAGCACTGAAAAAGAAGTAACATCAACAGCAGCTATAAATGCCCTAACTGTCTTTAACACATGTGGCATTCATGGTTCCCTTATGACCAATGCCTGGGAATTTACCATCTGGTTTTAAATTACTGTGACCGTGACTGCTGTGCTCTGTGCTTATCACAGCATTTGTGTTATTAATCCCTCTAGTGTATGGATGCTCAGAGCAGGATCCATGTGTAACTTTAGAGGGCAACAAATGCAGATTCTTACTCCTGAATGAAAAATCCAGGCTGTCTTTGCAGTCAGTGGAAAGAAACAGACATTTCCAGTGATTCATCTCATCAGCTGGACAAGGCTGGTCTTGACTGGCCCTGCTTTGAGCAGGGGTTTGGACCAGATGGACACTGAAAGTGCCTTCCAGCTTGTATTATTCTGTGATTCTAACTGGTTTAAATATTTGGTATTCTATCAGAAGTGCCTGTTTCTCTCCAGCAAGTATCAAGATGATCAGCTAGGACAGAGGTAGCTAATCAGTCTTCTAGATGTCTGCACTGGGACAGATGGCTCTCAAGCTGAGCTGGTCAAACACCAGACACAAGGTCTTCTTTAGACATGAAACTCTCATGCTGGTCCAGACAGTGTTATTTCTAGGCCTACATGGTGGCAAAAATATTAAGGACCTAAGGAAGTTTTAATGACCCAAACTGTAAACTGCGACTCACCTGACCAGGTTTTCTTTCTTGGATATTCTGTGATATGGGCATCTCTTTTAGAAAAGGAAGAATCAGCTTGCAAGGGGTTGCTTGCCCATAGTAAGATAACTGTCTTTTTTTCATATGCCCTATTTTTAGATAGATTAATTTATGTAAAAATACTTCCGTATCTAAAATTCCCACTGCACATTTCTAACAAAATTAACCCTTAGTTTCTTGTATATCATGTTAGAATAAACCCAATTAAACCGCTGTTCCTTTTCAGCTGGCTTATTTTAAAGTCAGAGAGAAGAGGTAAAGACTAAAAATCATCATATAGGTTTCTGAAAGATCACAGAATAAAGAGTAGTGGTTGGGTGTTTTTTTCCCCAAATGGGAGTGTAAAGATAGATTTAATAATCCTTTAGGTACTAATAAAAACCTGTGAATGAAGATAAATTATGACTGAAACGTCTTCAGTAGTTATCATTCCGCAGAGTGAAATCAGCACTAGATATCAATAGCTGAAATAAATAAATCATTGCAATGCATTTTTAAAATGAACAAAATCACTTATATAACTGATTTCAGTTCATCACCTTGTCCAGACATGAATTTCTCCACGAACTCCTCCCAGGTTCCTGGCTCAGGCAAAGCCTTGTTCATTCTGTGGAAGTGGTAGTATGACACCACATTGTCTTTTGCATTTCTTGCCACATAGATTATCTTTATTGATTTGAAAAGAGAGAGAGAGAAAAAAAATGAACTTGCACATGATTATATAGATATTGAGCATATCCTAAAGTTTTGTCTTGGACCCTGATGACAGTGTTTTAGGAGATATTGCTTTGAAGCTGGCATTTTCTGAAATCCAGCTCAGGTAACTTAGTCATGACTTCTTTAGATTTTCACAGACTTTGCACATTAAAGGGAAAATATCTGTGGGGACATTTAGGTTTTGTGGGCACTCTGGAAAATGTATTTTGTCCTAGTTTATGTCACTTTCTTTGCCCATGAAGTAGAGTTGAGTCCAACCTCCTCAGCCTTACCTTACAGTTTTGTTCCCAGATGGAGGGAGGCACCAGCTGCACAGGCAGATGAATTTTTATTGTTCTTGGAGATGGCATGGCATTAGCTAACTCTACACCTGTGGGATATTTAATTATGAGATATGAGTTGTTCTCTAAATTGCACTAGCAATTCTTTGTTATTCTCATACATGTGATTTTGACCATGATTTTTAGCAGTACATCTTGCACCAATCATTCATCTCCAAAGCAGTTACATAACAGTGTAACATAAGCAACTTTACATAAACATCTTCAGTGTTTCTAGGGAAGTTTTTGCCTATATATTCAAATTAAAAGGGGAAATACTAGTTCATATCTTCTTGCTTTCTTGGGCCCACATTCTAAGGGATAATGCATTCTAAGGGAGAATGATGAATACTGATTTATATTTACCCAGCCAAAGCTTTTCCTTTGCAATATTTAGTGATCTCCTCTCACTTGTACAGGTAAGAAATTTTTGCTCCTTTCTAGAATACAGGAATATGATTGGCTGACTAGACTTTCTGGATAGCATGTAAAGAGAAACTAGGGGAATGACTGGATTTTCAGTAGCTATGAATATAGTTCAGTAACAAAGCAATTGAGATCTTTCTCAGGAAACTTATCACATCAGCACCAAATGCTTGTTTTGTTTCATTTTGTCTAAAATACAAACTTATTTATATAATATTCACCTGAGTAACGTTCAGATGGAGGCTCTGCAACAAACCACTCAAGGAAAGGGTGGCGTTTGTAAGTCGTTTCACGTCTACATTTCTCGGTATCTCCATTTTCTTGAATCATATCCACTATCTCCTGTGTCCATGTGGTACCTGAAAATGTCAAGTGTTTAGATATTTCTCTCCAGGATAGCCAGGAGTCTCTTCTTCTAGGGAACTGAAAGCCAGAAGGATGGACTCTACATTAAAGGAGGAAGGAATAGCACAGAAGATAATGGACAAATTGGAAAGAGAGGATAATGGGGGAAAAATACCTAATTAGGAATACAAAGGTAATTCCCAAAGCAGAGTTTCAGGGATTCCATTTTACAACAGGCTTCTTCATGCCAAAAGAAATAGCTCCCAACCCCACACCAGTACTGAAAAAATGCTCTGGGATAAACTCACTATTATTTGGAGGTTGTATTATTTGCAGAGAGGAAATGAAACTCCCTCATTCCAATTTTCATACCTCACAAAAATTCAGGTATTTCAACTTTTGTTTTTATTCTAAATTTGAGTGGAAAAATGTAATAGCTGAACTTCAAGCGAGTAAAAATTTCATACAGTTTGAAAATATAAAACAGTGGTAGTATTTGCAAAGTTTCCGTTTGAACCACTTTAGTGAAGATCAGTACATAACACTTCATCTGCCTGCAAAATCTTGTGTTACAGTGTTGTGTATCTCATGCCTCTTTTCTTTTATAGCTGTGATCACTGTGTTAACCACATCTCCTCTGAGCTACCGTGGCAGGTCAGCTAGAGAACAGGCTAAGGTATAACTTGGAAAGCAATGTGGGCAGGAAATTCAGCTGTTGAGATGCTTGAATTGTGCATCTCAGGCAAATATGACATAACGTCAAATGGACTGCCAACTTTTTTTTCAGTTCAATGACTGAGAGGTTTTAATCCAGACTGGCTAAAATAACGTGGTTTTGTTTTCAGTATGCAGACAGTAAATTAAAAGCTTTCAGGTTCTACAAAACTAGCGGTGGGGGGTTTTTTGGTGTTTTTTCCCTTACTGAAAAAAAAATCAACAAAACCCATCCTTAAATATTGTTGTTAATTCTAGTAATTATTTTTTTATGATCATCAAGTGTTCCCATATCTGTTCCTGAATTTCCTAAACTGTACATGTTTTTATTCATGCGGGATTAATATTGATGCTTGTTATTCACTGTTTTTCTGTGTAGTAAGTATAAAGGGTCTGATGAAGGGGAGCAATAGTGGCCAGCCACTGAATAAAATGTCAGATAACTAATATTAATGGTGACTATTTAATTTTATTGGCTGAAATTATTAAGTGAATTCGGTTATTTCCTTAAAATAATTAATCTATTTTCAGAAACCACAGTTCGTTTACACACCAAGTAATTCCCCAAAAATTATTCATTCCATAATCATGTCAGTCAGTTTCTATTACTTCTTAGTAATGATGACATTTTTCTAGGCATTGTTAAATCATTACATATTGGTGGAAAACTTCCATTGTTGTCATTAATATAAATGTATGTAATTAAAGGAAACATTTAAGTATAGGTCATTCGACTTTGGCCATCTGTACTTCAGTAGTAACAGATTGTTGTTATTTCTGCCAAAGAAGTCAGAAGTTACTAGTCACAGGTGACAAGGCTTCGTGTCTTTAAAATGTGTCTGGTTTGGAATTATACAAATATCAGTCACAACAGAAAAAAAACAGTTTTCAATTTCAACAATAAACGTTATCCCAAACTTTTCTATTCTCTTTCCTACATGCACCAACCTGCTTTTGCATAGGTTGCAATGAACACATCGTCAGGTCTGGCTTTGAACTTTTGTACTTGATCCCATGTGATGCCCATTGGTTTTGTGAGGGGAACACCCTCTATGTCAAATAACTCACTCCGGGTAATTGTGTCTTTCAGACTCAAATCTTTCATTTTATCCACGACTGTTGAGCACTGCATGAAGAAAGAAAGGCTTGGAATTAACATGGTTGCTCTGAAAAAAACCCTAAATTTACTCATCCATTCTTGAGGTCT
This sequence comes from Lepidothrix coronata, assembly GCF_001604755.1. Taxonomy (NCBI): domain Eukaryota; kingdom Metazoa; phylum Chordata; class Aves; order Passeriformes; family Pipridae; genus Lepidothrix; species Lepidothrix coronata. The sequence goes on along the minus strand of NW_016690240.1, from coordinate 1,990,485 downwards.
CTCTTGTTGACTGAATTCCATGTCCTCTGATTTCTTTGGCCATGATTTGGCCTATCTGGATTCATATATAGACTCCTTAAAGCTGGATCTCATTTTCAGAAATGCTTGGTATATTACTGATAGTTCTCCGTGTCTCTAAAAATCACTCTGTTTACTCAGATACAAAAAAATTAAAAAGCCATTATTCCCATACCAAACATATTTATGTAAAATTGTGACTGTAGATATGAAGCCTTTGAAAGGCAAGAAAAAGAGGTGTGATTCAAAAGAAAGCAGAGCATAACATTTGGCAATGAAATCAGCATACAGGACCCAACCCTTCCTCTGCAGAGAAAATAAATAGAAATTCCTATTAACACCCTTTGTGCTTCATACTCACGAAAATATTTACAGACCTTTTCTGTCTTTTGTTCCTGGATCTTTTCACTCCCGGAATTCTCTGCTGTATTTTGAAGTTTATTGCATATAAATAACCTGAAATAAATAGATCATTAACTAAAGGTTGTTAGGCTTTAATTACTTAAATCAATCTGTTTTAGAGTAACTAGTTAGTCATTTTTGAATTTCTTTTAAGGAGGCCCCTTCTTAGCCATAACTTTGAGAGCTCCAAATCTGGTCAGAGGAAAGCTCTGCTTAAGTGGGGGGGGGCTATAGAACTAATCTAAATTAAAAATATCAGCCAGAAAAGAGAAACGACATTTCCATCCTAATCGCAAACATTGCTAGACTATTTCCTTTCATTTTCTTGATACTCACAGCAATTTCACAGAGATTGAGTTGAGCAAAGCAAGATGTTTGATTGGTGGCTGGGCAATGAAACAAGAAATTAAAGAAAAAAAAGGAAGAAACTTGGCAGAGAATTTTTTCTGCTTAAATGTCTTCAGTCCTTGGCTGTATGGACAACTACACAGCAAGTTACATCTTCAGGTATAAGTAGGACGAAAGCTTGGGTGGGTGGAGATTCCATTGTTCCTATCAGTGTGAGGAGAGTGAAGGAGGAAGTGCAGCAGCAGCCAATAGCTGAGCAGTTTTTCTGGAGTGAAATCCTTTTTTGTGAAATCCTTTCTAATCCTGTGAAAGAAAAATACTTTGAATTCTCATCTAAAGTATAATTCATTACTGGCAACAACATTAAATACTGGTCAGTAGCTCCAGCAAGATTATTTTAATTCATCTCTGTCATTGTCAACAGTCTTGGAATAATTAATTTTTTTCCTAATATCTAACTAAATTGCAAAAGTCACATGTGCACAAGCAAAGGAAAAAAATCCCAAAAGATTTTATTCTGTACTTCCCACTAGCAGGTGATGTCCAGCCACTGCCCAGGAAGCAGGGGTTCAGCCCACACAGGAGTTGCTCTATGTAAGCCCACTGCACTCATAATTACTAGCATTGTGAGGGCTTTTAAGGGGAAATTATCTCCATCTTGTGGATGTGGCATTCGCTACTTCTCTGGACAATCTGTTCTATCCGGTGTCTCACCACCCTCACAGTAAAGAATTTCTTCCTAACAACTAATGTAAACCTGCTCTCTTTCAGTTGGAAACCATTCCCCCTTGTCCTGCCACTACATGCCCTTGTAAGAAGACCCTCTCCATGTTTCTTGTAGGCTCCCTTCAGGTACTGGAAGGCCACAATTAGGTCACCTCAAAGCCTTCTCTTCTCCAGGTTGAATAATCCCAATTCTCTCAGTCTTTCCTTACAGGAAAAGTGCTCCATCTCTCCATCTTTGTGGCCCTCCTCTGGACTTGCTCCACTAGGCTGATGTCCTTCCAGTCCTGGAGCCCCCAGAGCTGGAAACAGTACTTCGGGTGAGGTCTCACCAGAGCAGAGGGGCAGATTCACCTCACTCGATCTGCTGGCCGCACTGCTTTTGATGCAGCCCAGAATACAGTTGGTTTTCTGGGCTGCAAGTGCACATTGCCAGCTCATCTCCTGCCTCTCATCCACCCCCACCCCCAAATCCTTCTGGGCAGAGTTGGTCTTGATCTGTTCATCCCCCGACCTGTATTGATACTGGGAGTTTCCCTGGCCCACGTGCAGCACCTTGCACTTGGTTCTGTTAAACCTCATGAGATTCTCATGGGGCCAGTTCTTGAGCCTGTCTGGGTCCCTCTAGATGGCATCCTGTCTTTCAAGTGTGACAACTGTACCACTCAGCTTGGTGCCATCTGCAAACTTGCTGAGGGTGCACTCGATCCCTTTGTCAATGTCATTAATGAAGATTATTAAATAACACTTGTCCCAGTACAGATCCCTTGCCACTGCTGTCCATCAGGATTCTGAGCCATTGATCACTACCCTCTGGATCAGACCATCCAACCAATTTCTTTACCATCTAACAGTCCACCCACCAAATCCATCTCTCTCCAATTTAGAGAGAAGGATGTTGTGGGGGACTATATCAAAGGCTTTACAGAAGTCTAGATAAATATTGTCTGTAACACTTCCCTTGTCCCCTGACATATTCACTCCATCATAGAAGGCCATTAGGTTTGGTCAGGCAGGACTTGCCCTGTTTGAAGCTATGCTGGTTGTCCTGAATCACCTCTCTGTCTTCCATGTGCCTTAGCATTGCTTCTAGGAGAATCTGTTCCATGGTCTTTCCAGGCACAGAGGTGAGGCTGACAGGTCAGTAGTTCCCAGGGTCCTGCTTTCTACGCTTTTTTAAAGATGGGTACAATTTTTCCTTTTTTTCCAGTCACCTGGGACTTCACGTGACTGCCATGACTTTTCAAATATCATGGAGACTGTCTTGGCAACTACATCAGTCAAGGAGATTTTACTCTCTACTTCCCATCAACAGGTGATGTCCGGCCACTTCTCAGGAAGCAGGGCTTCAGCACACATAGTGGTTATTCCAAAAGGTAAATGTTGTATATCATGATTGCCCTTCTTCCTTCTCCTTCCTCTTAGCTTTTATTGCTGAGAAGGGGTCTTGTGGTATGAAATATGCCTTTGGTCTTTGGTCAACCACTTGATCTTTTTCTGGCTCTGACATGAGGTTTTTCTTCTGAAGGATGACACCACCAGAGAATATATGGTTAAGGTTTAATATTTTTCTTTCTACTTTCAAGTTCTGTCATGGGAAGATTTGCCATTTTCCTCTCTGTGCTAAACCCGTTCTGGTTCTATTTGTTTTTCTCATACCTGCACCTGGCAGTTCATTTGCTGGTTTGTAATGTTATTCACCACCCTTTCAGTTATGCAACCATGTTGATAATGCAGTAATCCCCAAAGCATATCAGCTGGTATGAACAAAGAAAACCCAAGGACTGCTTATTGAGTGACTCTTTTATTGCAGCTGTGAATCTGAGTAGCCTTTGAACAGTGCACTCTGCCAGATAAGCTACGGTGAGGTCAAAACCCGCAGGGAGATGAGAATTAAACTCACTGGGCCAGGGACTGGATTTCTGGTCTGGGATTATGATTTACAGGGCTCCTTTAAAAAAAGACCAGGCACTCTCTGCAGAAAGCTTCTTCCAGGTTTCCATTAACCTTTTCCTGAGTGCAAACTGCTGGCAGGTATTTCCTCATGTAAAACACACCATGTTTATTTAATTTTATTTTATTATTTGATTTGATTTTAGCGTTGCTGTGTTTCGTTACTTGCACAGGATCAGGCTTGAAATGGGATGAAGGTTACAAATCCTACATCAGTATCAAGCCCTATGATATGATTTTAAGTCTGATTTTCATCAGATTTTGCCTATATTTACCTGTCTTGATAATATAGAATACTATGTCTTATAAATTAAACTCTATATTAAAAGCTATATCTGATACATTTGAGTGAATTTTTTTCCTTGTTATGCTTAATGTTTATATTACATTTCTTTAAAACTCTAATCTCCCTCTGCTGGACAAAACACAGTCTTTATTCCAAAAGATGTTAAAATATTTTGAATTTAGCATTACGTTTTAAAGCTATTGAAATCCTTAGATACTAACCTGTATTCTTCATTCAGAAAAATGTGTACTTTGGAGAAATGAAAAGGCTCTCTGGAAAGACCTAGGTTTCACTTTGAGGCTTCTTGAATTTTAAAGCTGCATTCATCTCTTTGTGAGTGATTTAAGCTTGACCTGACTATGAGTCAGTGAGCAACTTTAAGCAGCGAAAGCTTTTTGTGCTGTGGGATGCATCTGGAGTTATCACAAACCATGTCCTATCATAGACTCATGGCTGTTACAGCCCATATGCTGTTGAGAACAATCCTGCAACAGTACTACCAGTCTTGTGATGGTTATTTAATGAATGTCTGGGTTGCAGCCAGGTACAGGTGAGATAATTGTCACAGATATACTTATGTAATAGCAAAGTAAGTACTAAGGAAATGTTAAGTGTAAACACGGAATGAAAAGTCCTAAGGATTTAAATCAGCGACACATTTAAGCACAGTCGCTATCAGTAAAGCACTTACATTCCATTACCATCACACTTAGGAAATTTCTTTGCTTTAAGTATCCTCGCTCCAGCAGAGTTTCCTACTAGAGGAAGTGCTGGAGCCCCCAGTGTGTATAACTCTGACCAGCTCTGTATGTGTTGGGGTCACATTCATATTAATATATAATCTTGTTATGGTAGGCATGCATAGTCAGGTGAAGAAGTTTAATTGAAATCCTGCAGCTTTTTCTAAATACTTTTCCCAAGAAAATATGCATATAAAGTGCTGCAGAGTCACCCTATCAGTGGCACTGCATGCTTTTGGCATTGTTTCTGGAAATTCTTTTGTAGAAATAAAAGATCAGGTATTCACTATGCAGAATAACATAATACGTTCCCACTTGTAAATGAGATTTGGTTTAGAACCAGGGGAAGGAAAACAGAACTTTTTAATAAACATTTACAGAGCTTAGTGCCCTTTGTATATAATAAATGATGGAGTGTACTTTAAAACATTAATTCACATGACAATACCTGATTCAGTTGGCTGCAGACTCCTCTTTGCTAGCAAGCTCAGTGTGGACAATACTAGTGCAGGCAGCATTACTCGACAGAGATGAGGTAGAAGCTGTTCATGTTCTCAAGCTTAAACTTGAACATCAGTGTGACAAAAGTCTACCTTAGAGAACTTGGGAGCACTGCTTAGTTTTAGGTGCTTGGCACAGCTGTGTCCTTGTTTCTTCCCAAAGGAAACCACAGAATTTGTGCCAGATGCTTTGTGGGACTGCTGCCCCAATGCTTAGTTCATGCTGATGAGCAACCAGAGGTGAAGACAGAAGTGGACTAAGAGCAAATGTAACTGAAGAGCCTGTAGATTGCAGGTGAAGGGTATGTGTCCAAGTTTTCAGGCATGCATGCATTGATGAACAAGTGCTAACTGAGTACCTATGGTCCTTTTCCTCAGAGCACCACTAAGTTGAGATATAATTTGTTTTCTCCATCCTTTCCTATCACCCTGCAACTGCCAAATTACAGCAGGAAAGAAATGCTTTTAAAATATGCACTACAAAAATAATACACGTTGTCCACAGCTCTGTGTTGATTTCTTTGTATCAACAGCTGACCCTTATTCTTAAAGCTGGATCCAAGATTCTAGTTCTCCTAAACAGAGTAAGTTGTCATGTGTTGCATTTAAGGATCCACATGCAAGCTTCATGCCACAGTAATAGTGGTGGTTGTTTTAGCAACTGTCTTGATGAACTGATGTAAAAATATTTCCATTCAAGCCAAACATCTGCTTTGTAGCACAGCTTCTTGTGGATACCTCCACTTGCATTAAGTGAAGTTATTCAACAGGCTATTTGCATGATCTCTTTATTGACCCTTCTTTAAGGATGTGATCAAAATTTCTTTGAAGGGGACTGTGTAAACTGACATAATTTCATATCTGTCCTCTTTCAACTGGCATTTCTTTCCGAGGCTCCAATTTGACCATTTAGTGAGTATTTGAATCTCAGCAGCAGAGCGAAATGCCTGTAAGCCAGGGAAAATGCATTTGCTCTTAAGACCCTATATACACCTATATATCTTCTGTACCCCTTTAGACAAGGATGTGATTGAGACAAAATAGCTTCACTGCCTTGGATTTACTATTTCATGTGGATCCCTTGGGGCTACTGCCAACTGCAGCCTGCCTCTGAGGCTATATGAAAATAAGAAGGTAGGTTAGAGCAAAACACAACCAGACTTGCACAATTATTTTTTGCAATTATTTCCTGAGAAGAACATGCACTTCTTCATTACAGCTGAAGCCTAGAGATGGAAAATTTAATTCTTGGCATTAGTGGTGGTATAGCAGGATGCTCAAGTGCTACCCTGTAATACCTTAGGCACTAAAACATCTTGACCTTTTATCTGGAACAATTAAAGGGAGTTTTGTTTAAGTGGCGCATCTGCTGTTCAAGCTGGGACTTCATTGCATGAAGACTGCCTTTCCCAATTCAGAAGCCATTTGCTTATCCAACCAAATTATAATTCCAGTTTAGTTTTTAGAAACATCTGTTTGTAGACAGGAAAATCTCTCTGGATGTGAAGCTTCAGAAAGCAGCTTCAGAAATTTTCATGTTATATTGAGCTTGTGATCATTAACCAAATTCCTCTCTGAAATTCTGTAAGCCCAACAATCTTCTTCAGCCTTGTGCCGCTTGGTTCTGGGAAATCCTTATATGACTACTTCTTTACTTAAAGAAAGGAATCCAGATGCTGCAAACAAGAAAAATTCAAATGTATATTCTATCATTGTTTTCAGTACCATAGGTCTTTGTGTCACAATTCTTATTAGGTAGCAGAAAGAACATTATATATTAAATACTTGAGCTATATATTAAATACTTGAGCTACAAGAAATTCTTACCAATAAGGCTTATAAAAATTTCTCTCTTGGCAGTGTCTGTCATTATGCATGGTTGTAAAAAGACCTTATTCAGTTAAAAAAAGTGCAGAGAAGGAAAGCAAAGCTGTAAAAATTATTAGTAGGTTTTCTGGTGAGTATAAAATTTAAATTATTGCCACCAACATTTTATGAAAAACATTAATTACCAACATAAAATCTGACACTCTTCAGAAGTAAAGAAGTCTATATGTCTCACTTGCCTGTGTGTTTTGATCCAGGAAGCCAGCTTTAATTTAGAGTGGTGGATCCTTAATGGTTGACATTTTAAAGGTCTTTTATGTATTTATTTTTAAAAGTCTGTCCCCATTTTCAATCACAAAGACATTTGTGTGGTTGAAAATTCACAGAACTTAAGTTGAAACAGATTGAAATCTGCACCCCTTCGCAGTCCTATCACAAAAGAGCACTTCAAAATCTGTGGATGAGTACCAGGATGAGGTTATCTGGTGTGGATTATCATATTAATTATTTGCTCAGATCAACTCAAGTGTGTGTGTGTGGAGAAGGGATACGTCAAATTTCACAGAGGTGAGGCAATGTTCTATCCCATGCCTCAGTCCCTGCTAGTTTCCTGAGGCATGCACTAAGTCCATGCTTTGGGGAATGCTTTATTTTGGTTGAATGTTACCCTTTAAAATTTTGCTAAGTATTCTTATTTCTTAAAGTTTACTAGTAAAGTACCTCCTGACAAAACGTGTGCAGCTTCTCCCTTGTGCTCTCTCTTAAGGTGTCAAAAGAACTGAGGGCTCTTCTAATATATTCGGAAGGCAAATACTGTTGGTGCCTCGTGTATTTTTAAAGTAAAACCCTTTGGTGAGCTCATAGCTCAAGACTTGAGGTCTTACACCTGATGTTAGAGACTGCTGGAGCCCAGATGCCTCACTGTCCTGCTGAGCTTGCCTGTTGTGATGTTAGTGGAACTGATGCAGGTAAGAATATTTAAGTGGGATTTTTTCCTCTCCCCTTTTAAATATTCTTTTAGATTTTTTCATCTTATAGATAAAAATCTGCTCAGAGTTTAATGGATTTGTTTCACCTCTCATATGGGCACTCTTCTGGGGACTTCATTCACATCAGTGGAATTACACCGGTAAAGAACAGGAGGAGAGTAGTTGACATAGAATTCATGAATCTGTTGAGGTTGCTATGAATTTTTCTTCCCATAGGTCAACAAATCAGTTAACCTGTTTCCTTCAGGTCACTGGCATAGAAACAAATAGCAGTGTTCACATTTCCTGAAGAATTAACACAGTTCTGAAACACAGTACTTGTGTTTCAGTGTTACACTGCAGGCTAAGGACTACGCTATTCCTTGTGGCAGCTTTAAGGGGGAAGAAATTCTCATGCTTTTAAGACGTAATTTTGGGCTTAAAATGTCTGTTACCTTTCTGTCAAGATACAATGGCAACTGTGGTGTTGCATGCTATATTTACACAGCCCGTGGCTGCATTTCTTCTGGTGTAACCTTCATATAGTGGAAATATGTTTAGAAAAACCTTTTCTGAACAGCCAGTTTGTATTGGTCAAGTCTGACAAGCTGTCTTTTCACATCAGGGTATTACAGCTGTGAGACAGCTATCATGGACTATCAGGATGGAGTATCACACAGTTATAGCTTGTAGTAACTGATCAAGACATGTTGGACAGGACTTTTCTCCATATATTAGTAGCTCCTGGTTGCTTTGCCACGTGTAAGGTCTCCCTTTGTGTGTGTAAAACTCCACATGCATGGTATCCGCAGTCTCAGATGCAGCTGAATTGCCTTCATTGAATTGTCTACCTCTCTTCATTGACAAGTCTGGCAGCTAAAGCAACCAGAATTCTGATGTAGGCACCCTTTCAAGTTCCTGAAGTTAGGCAAGCTAGATAGAGACTCAACTATGACTATCAATATAATGGATTTGGAACTGCACACTTTAAGTAATCTCACCCACAAATCCATATATGAGGAATAGTAACCTATATATAAACATATGTACATATAGAAATAAAGAAAATTCTTTGGTCTAAATCTTTGTTCTCCAACCAAATGTTGAACAGAAGGTCTCAAAAAAAAACCCCTGCATAAATAGCCTCATTTCTAAAGTGTGTGGCTAGAGTCCTGCTTCCATAAAAATGTAGGGTGGTGTATCTATGAATTTAATGGGAGAAGAGCTAGTTTGTGATGGTGGAGACTTAAAAACTATGGTAATTTGTAAGGCTTTAAAAATTCTTACAAGCGTCTAAAAATTCTGCACTAAACAGATATTTTTCCCGCTCTGCTTAAAAGTGTATCTCATAGAGAGCAATCCTCTTGTCCAGAGTTTGTAAAGGAGGCACATGAGGTTCTGGTTCTCTGTGTACTTTGTGTCATACTCTCTATTCCTGTAGCTCCAGCCTTGTTCTTTGGGATACTGAACTATGCAGCTGCACATGTCACCTGCAAGAGAGAAGGACAGCATCTATCTGTCAGAAAAGTAGAGTTTAAGGCCAAAACAGATATGAAGTGAGAATGCTGTAGGAATAAAAAAATTACCTATCAGGTGCTTGTCCTTTGATCTAAACTGTATGAATGACAAAAGTGTGAGAGCATGGTTTGTTAGAAATTTCTTATCTTTTAACAATGTTCAGTCTTTAGTCTTCTGATTGTCTCGAAAAATGTCTCCTGGAAAGTCACTATCGAGCATTAAATCTCAGTTAAAATCTTTCATGTGTGCCTTCAGTACAAAATTAAGAAAATTATGGCCACTTATCCTTTTATCATTTTGGATAAGTGTCTTTTCTTACATTGCTCATGTCTGATCTAAAACTCTTCTGTTGAATTTGGTGAGAGTTCATAAACTCTATCCTGTTTGCAGCTTTCTAAATTGTGAAAAGTTCAGCAATATATTAATAATGCAGGTTTATGTGATTTTTCTTTTTTAACAAGAATTATGTGAGATGTGAGGATTCCTAACAAAATTAAAGAACAGAAGATAGCAAATTAACCACAAATATCTTACAAAGTGATGTCCTTATGACAACTATGGCTGAATTTGAACGATTGGGTAATCATGACCATTTATATACATTTCATTTTACATGCTGAGAAAAATTCCTCCTGTCACAAGAAATTACAGCCCTAGTACAGGATAAATACACTTGATGTTTGTATGCTTGAAGGATTGCAGTTAATATATGCTATTCACCAGTATATTAAAGTATTTTCATAGTTTCGTACTGTGTAAGGACAGCTTTAAAACAGAGTAGTTTTTGTTTACTTTAATGAAGATGTTTCTTCTATAGAACAACCAAGACAGGGAAACCTACATAAAAGAGATGTGTGAATTATTTAGGGGTAGTATACCAGATTAGGTATTTTAATGTCAAAGAAACATTCTGGATGCTTTGACTGCATTCATCATACTCTCTTTTGTATGCATTGAATATGGAAACTGTCAAAAGTGTTGAAAGTTTGACAGATTTTTTGAGCTAAGTATTTTCTTTTTTGACAGAACAGTTTGGTTTCTGAGTCCTGCATCCTTGCTTCACTGAGCAAGGATGCTGTTATGTTTGGCTTAGTTCATTTTGAAGTCTCCAGTGGTCATAACCCATAAACCAGAGTGACACAAGGCCATCAATCAACATGCAAAGACGCTTGTCTAAGCTTTGAATTTTTGAGGCTATCTTTGCACATGATGTTCAGGGTGCAACTTGTGGAATATCAATCATTTTTATCATGTGATAGTGGAGCTCTGAGATTGGAGTTCCTGCCCACGTCTCCGTGTTCTGAACATTTCATGTTACTGTAACCTACCTGACAGCACTGTTTCTTCAGGTGTGTTGTTTTCACATGTAAGAATGCTTCTAAAAATTTTTTGAGTTGTACCTTAATGACATGGCTTTCAACCAATGAGCCATGATCACTGCTGGGTTTTGATGGCTAAATGGCGACCCTATGAAGGTGATTTTCTGCAGGTTCAACATTAATTTTATTCTTTCTACTGTACTACTAGCTACTAGTTACAAGGTAAGTACTAACATATATGCCAAATTTAAAATTTGGCGAATTAAAATAGTGAAATAATCTACTTGATCTTTACATGTTCCTATGCTTATTTCCAGATTTTATGTAAGACTGACTATGCCTTTTTAACCCTTCCTGTACAGTCAGCTACACAGATTTTCTAAGTTATTTGAAGGAAAGCAGAATCTCTTAGCTCAAGTAAACTATTAAAACCCCCTAACATAAACAATACAAAAACTGGACCTGGAGTTTGCCAACATGCTGAGTTGTGATTTTGTAATACCAGAAAGTTTGTGACTTTTACTGGCCACTCAGTTTAGGGAATTCTGCAAACCCATATTTTACAAGTTGGCTGATTCAGAAATATATTTAGAAATACCAAAAGCAGTTAAGAGCTCTCCCCCCATGACCTTCATATTTTATGATGAAATATAACTGAAACAGAACTCTTCAGGGAAATTAAGTTTGTGGCTGATTCAAAACACTCTGAAATCCCATTACATTTTATTTTGCTGATTTTGGGAACTTCAGCGTATGATTGAAGTCAAACATTTGTCTAAGTGTTTTGTTGTTTTGGGATCAAAAGTTTGAGAGTAAACCTCATTTTTTCCCTCAAAATAAGCTATTCATTTTTTTATTTGTTGCATAACCTAACTGTGAGTTTTAATAAAACTTTCATTGTAAGTAGCCTGCTGAACATGACCAATAATCACACCTTTCTATTAAAAAGTATTCATTTTTGTAAACCACAAAGACATACCTCTACATAACTGCAGCTACCTCTTTATGTTGTTTATCATCACTTGAATTACTTTTTTTGGCATTGTGCTCTCCTAATGCTGACTATGCTGTAAACTTTGTAACAAAATGGCAAGTTCTGAGATTTATTTAAAGGAATTTCCTGTGTTTCACTAAGGGTGGCATTGCTGTTCAAAGGAGGCAGCTGCTGCTGGCTTCAGGGAGTTTTGTGGTTGGTGGTGAAGCTGTGGAGGGGCTGTACACCATCATCTAGTCCTGGGGTGTAGAGATGGGCTAATCTGGGGCCGCATAGCATAAGGGCTATGTGGATTTAATTGCCTAAGCAGTAGGAATCTAATCACCTTGGACACTTCCATCTGTCCCCCTGTTGCATCTCCAGAGGGAGAGAAATCTCCTATGGGTCGTATCTGTCAGCCATGGGCACATGTCTTGGAAATATGCTAAATTAGCACCCGACTTGTTTGAAGGACTCTGTGTAAGTAACTCAGTGATCCCTTAGTCTGCAAAGACAGTGGATACATCCCAATGCATGTAGGAAATGCAATTATGTGTGATAGTTATAGACATAAAATGTATTAAACTCCTTCCATTGTCTTCAAAAGCTGCAGGGAACCAATCTCAAGACTTAGCACCTGAAGCTGCTGTCCCAGAACAGCCAATGCAGGAACCAATGCCTGGTTTCACTTCTCATTTACCAGCTGGCAGCCAACACTTAGCAAATCTAATTCAGAAAGTGAGGTCAGGAAACACTCATATGAGGAGCCTTCTCACCCTTGCCAGAACTGTGAGCATTTCATGATACAAGTGCAGAAGTGAGTCAGAAATGAAGATTTTTTTTTCCTGTATTAACACTCCCTCAAAATTTGAATCCAATGTTCTCCTCTATTTAAGCAACTGGTGTTGCCAAGGCTTCCACCAGCATTTTTACAGGCAATTTGTTGCCATACAGCAGGACCGTGTAGTGTTGGGCTCAGTTCTGTTCAATATCTTTATTGATGATTTAGATGAGGGGATTGAGTCCACCATTAGCAAATTTGCAAATGACACTAAGTTGGGGGGGAATGTTGTTCAGTTGGAAGTCAGGAGGGCTCTGCAGAGGGACCTGGACAGACTGGAGAGTTGGGCTGGTTCCAACGGGATGAGGTTCCACAAGGCCAAGTGCCGGGTCCTGCACTTTGGCTACAACAACCCCCTGCAGCGCTACAGGCTGCGCACAGAGTGGCTGGAGAGCAGCCAGACAGAGAGGGACCTGGGAGTTTGGATTGACAGGAAGCTGAACATGAGCCAGCAGTGTGCCCAGGTGGCCAAGAAGGCCAATGGCTTCCTGGCCTGTATCAGGAACAGTGTGGCCAACAAGTCCAGGGAAGTGATTCTTCCCCTGTACTCAGTGCTGGTGAGGCCACACCTGGAGTACTGTTTCCAGTTCTGGGCCCCTCAGTTCAGGAAGGATATTGAGGTGCTGGAGCAGGTCCAGAGAAGAGCAATAAGGCTGGTGAAGGGACTTGAGCACAAGTCCTATGAGGAGAGGCTGAGGGAGCTGTGGCTGTTCAGCCTGGAGAAGAAGAGTCTCAGGGGAGACCTCATGACTCTACAACTACCTGAAAGGAGGGTGTAGCCAGGTGGGGGTTGGTCTCTTCTCCCAGGCAACCAGCAGCAGAACAAGAGGGCATGGTATTAAGCTGTGCCAGGGGAGGTTTGGGTTAGATATTAGGAAGAAATTCTTTACAGGAGGGTAATCAGGCATTGGAATGGGCTGTCCAGGGAAGTGGTGGATTCTCTGTCCCTGGAGGTTTTTGAGATGAGACTGGATGTGGCACTTAGTGCCATTATCTAGTAACCATGGTGGTAGTGGATCAAGGGTTGGACTTGATGATCTCAGAGGTCCTTTCCAACTTGGCTGATTCTATGATTATATACTACTTGTTTCCTTTTTTAGCACATAAAAGCTGACAGCACTACTTTATGAACATTCCTAGTGTGTCTCTAGCAGCTACCACATATCAGCAGTGGATTGGAACACCCTCAGGACAACTGTTCCAGGAGGAAGCATTCTGTCTACATCAAATCTGAGGACTCCATCTCACCTCATCTACAGTGACCTGGGCACCCACCAGCTACCTTTTATCCCTGGTGTCTGTAAGAAGCTAACCCAGCTGCAGGCTGCTGAAATTGGATAGGTGATGTTAAATCCATAAGCAGATTTTCTTGCTACATTTATGTTGAATTTTGATTGTCTGCCCACTCAAAATCCAGTGCAAACGGAGTATGGGAGTGATATAAGTAAAAAAGACTGGCTGGTCTCCAAAGCTTGTCTGTCTCTCTCTGCTTTTCTGCCAGAGTCTTCTAGCTTATGCTCCTCTTCTGCTCTTAGAAGTTCGATACAGATGCTTTCATAACCATGGAGGTGCTTTCAACTTTACTATTTCGTCATGAAATTCAGCCTTTTGTGTTTACAACCCTCTGCTTCCCTCTATGGCGAATGAATTCAAGTGGAGACAGTCTTTTTCCTGGCAGAACGAACTCCATTAACCGCTGTTGGGTCGTGGTCGTCGAAAAGTCCTGTAACGCACATAACATCGGGGTCACCAAATACAGACAATGACGAAATGAGGCTGCACACACACCATGATTCGGTTTTCAGGATTCTCCACAGAGCTCTCCCTGCGTTTCCCCTTTATTAGGGTTCTTTGGTAAACAGTACCTAGTGTTGTCATTCAGTTAATTAGAATTTCCAGGACTTTTTGCAAACTCAGTGTTTTGATTCACACACTCCTTCTCAGCTCCAAGGCCGAAACACTCCCTTTTGATTCTAATTGACTGAATGCAGGTGCTGCCAGCTTAACTTTATCCCACATTCCTCGTTTAAAAGCTCTTAAATAAGAGCTTCTAAAGATGCTGGGAGAATTGATGTAGGAACTTGATAAAGAAATGAAAGCTTGCAATCCCCAAAACTGTAATGCTTCGCCAGGACCTGCTGGATCTGGTACAGATAACAAGAGCTTTTGGGTGACTCTTGCATGGCTGGATATGGGGGTTTGTGGGCCTGCTTGCAGCCAGGGCAGATATTAGATGCTCCTTACCTCCCTCACTTTGTACAGCTTCCCATGACAGCTATACCCATTCATCAAGCCCTGAACCAACCAACCTAATTTTAGAAGTTTGTTTTTCTTCCAAAGCAACAGTTTATCCTGAGCTTGAAGCTTCTCCTAGAAACACGCTCTGATGCTCTCTGTTGGATTAGAGGTTTGAGGGATCACCAGTATTTAAGGAAATCCCATCCCAATAGGGTTTAGGCAAATGTTCTGGCAAAAATTGCATATAAGGGATTTAAGCTCCAGGGATTCCACTGCTCTGAAGGATCTGACTGGCTCTTTGGAGACTTCCCAGCTGCCAGCACAGGCCATGACACTACACATGGGTGCTCAAAACCTTTCTGTAGATGTGGCAGTAAGCTCCAAGACAAAATGATCACAGCTGGCCACTAATGATGTGCATCATCACATTGCCTGGAGAACAGTGTGAAAGATCTAGGGAAAGGTTTGTGGTGGTACTAAACACGCTCACAACTGATGCAGGAGCTGAATGAAAATGTGCTTTGAATATCCATAAGACCATAAAAAGGCAGTTCTGGAAAACAAAGATATAGCACTATAACTCTTCAATGGAGTTATCATCCATAAATGTCAATAATCCTTTAGGAACATATTTTTATACTTCTGATATCCATAAAAAAACGCAGCACTGAAGCCCACAATTTAATTACAAGTTGTTCTAAGAATTTTTTCTTTAAAAATATAACCAGAATACTTTCACTAGAGGTCCTTTATTTTTCTTCTGAAAATTATTTCCTCATCAGCTTCTTTTTACAGTCCATAAAGTGATAAGGCAACTATCTTTTATACCTCCTGCAGACTCCCTCAATAATTCAGGTAGGTTATTCAAGATTGATTAGCCAGCTTAAATTCTAGCTCTGTATCTGAGTTTCTCAAGTGTAAAACTAGAGCTAATACAGAGGCTGTAAAGTTAGAATTGTTATTGTTCCTGATGCTCTTAGACACATAAGTAGGGAGAGATTTTTAGTATATTAAAACATCTAGAAAGCATTTGAGGTTATAAGCAACACTTCTGCAAAGTCTACAAATAATTTTAAAAGAGAAGAATTTTTGAACTTGTGAATATCAACTTGTTAATGACTTTAAATACCCCATTTTCTATTAGTTCTAATTCAAACAATGGAGTGATTTTACAATGTACATATTTTCTACATACAAGAACTAAATTTTTACCTTATATACTCTCTCATAGTTATTTTTTTTCTCTTTTTATGCACGATTCTGAATCCAGAATATGTCTGAATGATTCTTTGGTAAATAAGAGACAGATACTTTTTCCTTGGTAGATAAAAGACGGATACTTTTAGAAGTATATTCTTTTTTACCCTGATCTCATGCCTTGCTCTACAGGACTTTGAGGACATGCAATTATTTCTGCCATCAGAGAAACCACTTAGATGCTTAAAGGTGAGGATTTGCTTAAGTGCTTTACTGATTGAGCTTTTATTGTGCTGGAGAGTATTAATTAAAAAAAAAAAGTCCCTTTTCTCCCTCATGATTCAAAACATCTGAAGAAACCGAGCACCATGCAGAGAATTTTGACCTTTAGAAAACATTTTGTGAGGCATTTTGATGAAATACAAAGGGTACTTCTAAAATCTTCAGCATTCGTCAGCCGTCGCCTAGTCTATCAAAACACGCAAGTTAATTAAAGGCAGGAGGAAAAAAAACAAAGAGCAGGCCTCCGGGAAAGGCTTCATCACTCAGCTGGCTCCGGTAGATGGCACTGCTCTGAATAAATTTGAGCCGGCGCCAGCGACGCCTCAGGATGCTCCGGCTCCTGCTGCTGCCCCGGCCCCGCGGCGCTGCCCGCTGCGGAGCTCGGGGAGTGGCACTAAACCGTCCCCAGCCGCCCCCAGGCCGGCGGGGGAAGGCGTTTGCATTCTTCCAAGAGATTGCTAGCGAGGAAAAATAATTGGTTCCCGCTGCTGTGATTTGCTGGCTGCTGCTTGTACCTGTTGCTTCGCTTCGTAGTAACTCTTTCCCCCTCTTCGCTTCGTTGTATCTCTTCCCTCTCCCCATTTTCGGCAAATTCAACGTTCATTTTGTTAAGCTACAGAAAAATCTGCTGCTAGTGTCAGCGATAAGAAATGTCCCTTTCCGATAGCTTGTGAAGTGCTTTAGAGAGACTGTGTCTTTGCTGAGGGCTGAGTCCACCCTCGTGTGTGTATGTGCTGCTGTTTTACTTTCACAAAGGGAAGCAGGGACCTAAAATCTCGCTTTACAAAGGACCTCGGGAATTGGAAAATTTAAGTTTCAGGTATCTTAGTGCCTAGAAAAATCCTCTGTCCTTAAATGAGAGGACTTTGGTGTCAGATTGGACTTGGTGTCAATGTTTGTAGTGGACAAAGCTCCTTTTCTATTTCCTATTTTTATTCGTGAGTTCCCTTCTGAAGTTTGGTGCTTTAACCACACCACTCTTTTCTGGTGAAAAACAGGGACAGTTTTTGGATCTGGGAGCACTTTTTGACTGCTAGCTTTGGCTATTGAACTGGCCTTACTCTGATTCCAGGGAGGGAAACTCTGGATGCCCTCCCTACCTCTGAGCTGTAGGGAAAGTAAACATAAGCGTGAGGAAAATAATAACCCAGACACTTTTTTCCTAGAGCTTTCTAAAAGCTCAGGAGAAATAGCCTTCACTGGGCAGTCTTTTTTCCTGCAACATTTCTATTTTTAAAACTTTCAGTGGGAATTTGAGTTGGTGTTTTCCAAATACATAAAACAGCTGGTTTACTGTGCTGTGTGTCACCCTTCAAAAAACCCAAACTAAGGCCAGCCAGGGAGCAGGAAACACTAGATTCTCCCCCACCTCTTTCCCCAGGCAAACAATTCCCTAAAAGCAAAATTTCAGACAAGTAAACGTGAATATTGTCCACTGCCATTTTCTACTGTGGTAAGTAGTTTGAGGTCATCTTTTCTGTATTTACAATGAGTGGCTTAAAATACAAACACCCTTTGTTTGTGCTTTTTTATTGTTTGCACGACTGAATGCTTTCACAGATATATGCTGCAATAAAGGATGGCTTAGAAATTCGATGTAAAAAGGCAGCCAGTGCCACTGGGGAATAGAGTACTCTACCAATCAAGACACAGCCTCCATTGACCAGACTCACAATGTAATGCACTTTATAAAATGTGTTTAATGCAGGGCTGAAATTTATGCATCATAAAGAGGCAAGGCAAAACCCACCTTCCACTCCTTTTCAATATTTGGTAGAAATGCTGATCATCAATTTCATTAAATGTTTACTTGTCTAAATTTGTAAGGTCTGCTACAATTTTGCCTGAAATTGAAAGCAAAGACCTTTCTGGGCACCCTGTTCTTACTTTTTTTCTGTACAAGAATGTCATGACATTTAAAAACCTATAGGTACTTTCTTTTCTTCTACTCCTTAATTGAACAGCAGGATACATTTTAAGTGCTCCTTCACTGTAGTTCTGAAACATGCCTAACACAGATGTCTTTCTTTTGTCATTCTTCTTCCTTCCTCTTTAAAAATTTTATTTCCCAGACAAACAGGTGAATCTCAAAAGGGTTTTCTTCAAAAAAGACTTTAAGTCTTACGTCTGTGATTGCCAATTGCAAAATGTAATAAATGTGTTTGCCTCTGGGCTTAAGAATAAGCATCAGATATTCATTCTGGAACAAGCACTTTCAGAGCTACTAGGCTACAATTATAGTTGTGCTAGCAGGTGTGAATTATTTAATTAAGGTCAGAAACCAGTCTTCTTTAGAATGAGCAAGTCTCAAGTGCAGTTTGAACATTCAAAATGTGTTAATTGCTTGACAGAGTAGGTTATATAATTATAGACTGGGTTAAATTTTGTTGAAATGAGTAGATCCTTCATTTAAGATAGCTGTATGAAGAACCAGGGCATACATTTCAGTCCAAGTAGAGACAGTGCAAGGCAGCTTGGAAATGTAAGTGATATGTGTGGATGAGCTGGGTCTATCTATTATTTTGGCGATATAGGGTTTGTGGATGAGAAAATAACACTAAATGATAAAGAAAAAATCACAATATTATAGAGTATCTGTGTGTGGTCATGACAGCAATGTATACAGTATTGAGGTACTGGACTGAAAAAGTGGAAAAAAACCTTCAGTGTTAAGTCTACCTGACATTCAGGAGGTTTGATGTTGTACATCACTGTGAACGTACAAATTACAAAATAACCTCATGTTCCCTGGGTTTTGCATGAAGTAGAACATCACATCTGTTCAATAGGATACTGGTGGCCTTGGCCCTTTTTATCCAGGGCTCAAATGCTTTTTTATAACCTGTATACTTTTGTAGCTCAATTTTTCATGCATATAATGCCCATGTTTGTGCTGATATTCAGTGTATATCCAAACTGTCCTGTCCCAGAAAACCACAAAATAACCCAGCTTGGTTGGGACCAGCTGTAAGGGCAGTAGTGGTGGGTTTGAGGATACGGAGCACCAGACATGAGATGAGCAGCCTGACACTTTATGGCTGACTGAATTAATTTTCCACAGCTCTCTTCTGGTTTAGGAAAAAAAGTCTTCTCACCCATGGTCATGTTCCTTTCACCTAGGGGTTTGGTAATTACCTAGCAGATGGGTTTACTGAGGAAATCCTAGTGAAGGGAGAGACAATAACAAGGAGTTATGTGCACTGGTCAGGTAAATATTGGAATTTGAATCTAAAACCTCTGCAGAAGAAGTTACCCTGGCAACAACATCCCAAAGTTCAGGGGTGGAGAGAGGGAGAGAGAGCCCATACTGAGGCTGAGCCAGTGAGGTGCTTAATCAGGAGTAACCAGCATCAGGAAAGCTGTTTGAGGATGGGCTGCTCCTCTGAAGCTGCTGCTGAGCAGCCTGACTGTCACACGTTAATCACTGCTCAACTGTTTGATGAATAGTTTTCAGTAGCCCATGAAGGACTTTAATCAGGTTTGATGGAAGTCTTTCCCCTGACTTTGCCACTCTGCAAGGATAAGGCCCTTGAATCATACACTGCTGGCAGGCAAGTTTCAGAGGAAGGAAGAAGTTGAATTAGTTACAGTTTTTCTGGTTCTCGCAGCCAGCAGAGTGGAGACATTATGTGTCATCTGCTTTGGACCTTGAAATGAGAGAGTTAAGGTAAGGACACAGTGCAAGCAGCCGTATTATTTATAAGGAAAGAATATTTAGAATATAATATAGTCAGCTCCATGTTATTTATGTAAAGGGGGAAAGTCAAAAACAGAAACTCAAAGAATTTTTTTCTTTTTCTTTGGGCTCTTCTAAACAAAAAGTTATACCAATGATGGCTAACTGGTTCACTGGCTTATCCTTACTGGAATCACTTATAAAACCCCAGCTCCTGGTTTGTTGCACAAAACACCAGAAGATTCAACTGCATGGGGGAAAGAAAAAAAAGTCAAATGCAAGAACTGAAACATGAACGAACTGTAGCTGCAGTGGAGCATTCACCAGGCTCACAGGGTCTCCATGAATGCCACTGTGTCCAGTACTGTGTATGGCTGTGCAGGATAATCCACCAACAGCTGGTGGCTATGTGACTGTTGTTTCTTTCAGCCATTTACCAGGTACTTGAGATACTCTGAAAAGTGCTGATAAGGAAGTTTGGTTTTCCTCAGCAAACTGAAGCACCTCACAACTTTGTTAGTAGAGCTGGCTGAGGCAGACTGTTCATAGTTCCATGAAAAATAAACAAACCCCCTTAAACATTACAACCAAGAGAGCTACATACTCTCACCTTCTTGGATAGGATGCAGACATTGCAAAATGATGCTGGAACTAAAGGAGCTTAGAAAATTTGTAGTTTATAATTCAATCCTAGTCAGCACTAATGACCAGTAATTTGCAACCAGCTGGTGAGTGTTCCAGTTTATTCCTTATGAAAGAGTGTGAGATGAAAGAGGGGACAACTTTCCTACTGCCATTTCTAATAAAGTAGTAAACATTGTTGAATGCCAGATTAAAGAGTATGAATTTGATTTGTCCTGCTGGAGTTTTCTGATGCAGAAGTGAATCTGCCTGGTGGCTAAATTATTGATGAAGGTTGCTGTTTTTAACCCTACTGTATTGCCTGTGATGTGGTAAGCATAACTTCTCCACAGGTTCTCATCCTGACTGCTGGCCAAATTTTATTCTTGATTGTCCATCTGTGGCTGCTGTTAACTAAGATAAGAGGCACTTCTATGGCTCTGCAGGTAGTAATTAGTCACAATTTGTTTTTGTCTTAGATACATCCTGAGTGGTGACTATGAAAATTTGCACAGAATTGTTTTTCATCCTTAAATGTCAATTCTCATAGTTTCCAACTGATAGATTGTGACTTGCATGCAGTCCATGCACACAGAAATGACAAAGGATCAAAGTAAATCTTTCTACCTTCCCTGTCTTATAACCCTTGGATGCAGTTACTTGTGCAAATACATCAGAAGCATATCTTATGTCTGTCTTCCTTAGTCTTTGCCAATAAACTGAATAAGTATGTCAGGGGTAATTGCACAGGTATAGATTTATTGCACACATAGGATAGCAGTAATCAAAATACCATTATGCCATCAGTGAGCCTTGAGATACAAGCTTTGACTGCTTAAGACACCTTTCTTAGGTGTTTGACTGCATTCTCAGATCCATTCTTGACCACTCAGCCTAGTAGAGATGAGCTGTTTTCTCTCACTGTTGCATTTCTTGGTTCTTTATTGCAAAATTGTACAAAGTCCATATTTTTCGTTCAACTCACCACGGTACATTTAACAAAGTAACTTGTAGCGATGATGCCAAAAGACATTTGCAACAATGCCTTTGCCACAGAAGCCTTTGGACACGTTCATAAGAAGAGGAAACCCAAGTGTACGCAGTCATACGAGAGTGTAGGGTACAAGATGAAATGAATGTGTGTGTGGAGAACATAAAACCGCATCCTCTGTGCGGAGAGCATAGACATTGTCATGCTGTTTCTGAACATAGGCTTGCAGCAGCTTTCTGATATGATGTCTACATTGACTTGCATAAAGATGCACTCGTCCAAGCCAAAGTCTGCCCCAGAGCTTCAGTTTATAGAACAAATGACTGACACAAATGCTCTTTTTGCTGTTTTAAACAGTGGGGAAGAATTTTTTTAAAAAGTCAGGCTTGTGGTTGATGAATAAAACATGGCTCACTGTGATGCCATTCAGCAAAGGAAGCTGTGGAATAATTTAAATTTTCTCACATCTGGGTTTTGTGCACTGGTAAGGACTTGTGGTCTCATTGCAGTAAGCACTGAAATCTAATATAAAATTGTGAGAATAACAGGCACATAAGAAGTAACTATCATTAAAATTGAGAGTGAATTGTTCCTGTTAGAGGAACACGAGCACGGTTATTAGGTATACTTGCTGCCTGTGGGAGATATTTCTTTCTCTTTTTCTCCTCCCAAAGCTCATCAAAGGATAAAAGCAGAAAAAATGAGTGTAATGGGTTTATTCTTTCTTTGTGCAGTGTTTATGGAAGCTAACAGCAGCAAAAACCCTTTGTAGGCTGAAATAATAGTTCTTTAAAAAGCTTTCAAAGAGAGGTACATTGGCAGCATCAGAAAAAAAATAGAAGGTTGCATGTCATTTATAGGCTGGTTGGGTTTCAGTGGGGCTCCCGGTGTGTTCCTGAAACATACATTTAATCTGCCACATACTCTCAATTGAGAGGAAGATAGTCTTTATTAGAATAGCTTTTATAGCAGGAAATGCCTTATATATTCCTCAGAGCCACGTTTTTCACTTTCGTTTTCAAAAAGTAGAAGTATCTCATTGTCCTGGAAGACAGTCTATTGTGCCACTACTTTGACAAGCTGTTAACTCAGCCACAGCTGCTAAAGGCATCTGGCAAACCACTTTTTTCCAAAATCAAGCTAACTGTAGCACTGCATTGAACAGGCTGAGTGGTGATGTCAGCACATGCTTAAACCTAGTGATGGCCTCAGGTGGTTAGCTCTGCATGCTCAGTCAGGCATAGCCAGAATAATCCATGTTAAATAATGTCTTCTTCTTCTTCCTTTTCTTTTTTTTTTTTTTTTTTTTTTTTTTTTTTTTTTTTTGAGTACCTCTGCTTAAAACTTGCTCGTTCTGCCTTTTAAATATAGCCTTTGGGTCACTAGCAACTCAGTTACTGGAGACATTCAGTATGCTCATTATTTAGTGGAGGTGGTTGTGATCTTTTCTGGACACGAGTATATACCGGCAAAGTAATTATGCGTTTATCAAAACTTCACCTATGCAATGAAAGGTCAACTATGCAAAATTCTTCAAACTT
Organism: Lepidothrix coronata; assembly: GCF_001604755.1. Taxonomy (NCBI): domain Eukaryota; kingdom Metazoa; phylum Chordata; class Aves; order Passeriformes; family Pipridae; genus Lepidothrix; species Lepidothrix coronata. Next base: position 1,967,523 of record NW_016690240.1, on the reverse strand, counting down.
TTAAAAAATATGCTAATAAACCCCAAGATAAATAACCAACAAACAATAAAGAAATGGAAAAATTCAATATTGTCATTTTTAAAGAGCTCCAAATCTGGCAGCCAGACACAGTATTTGTTGCTTTGTGAGCATTGAGTGAAGCTGAGGATGGTTTTAACTAGTATAATTCATTCTGATTAAGATGCTTGCAAGATGGGACCTGTGGGATCATTTTCTGCAAGTGAAAGAAGACCGTTTCTAGATAAGATCAAGATGTGTCTGGTCTTTCCAAAGCAGTAGCCTATATGATGTCTCCAAAAAGTCCTAACAATTGCCTTGGGGTCTACATGAGTTTTTTTGCCTATTTGATCTCTGGATCCTTGTCTGGTCTCAGAATACTCATGACACTGAGTATATATTTTGTGACCACAATAGCCAGTCTACAAATGCACACACAAGGCCTCCATTTTCCCTTGACCTCTGTCCTGATCTGTCAACATGTGACCTCTAGAGTGGTAAATACATCTCTCTCCTCTCTTTCTCTCTTTATTCTTCTCTTAATCTCTCTTCCTTTACTCTTGTGGGCAACTGAAACAGGTATTTTCTGTATTTCACTTCAGTTGCAAGTTTCTCACTTAAGTTGTATAAGGTTTTGTGTTTGCTGGGTGTAATGAGGGTTCCCTTACTATAGCAATGCTTGCTAGTCTCATAATCTCTTGTAATGCTTTTGGGAAGTTGCATGTTATTTCTGTAAAACTTTTTTTGCCAAAATGCTTATTTTCTCACCAGCTTAAAAGAAATCTAGAGAAAAATGTGTAGTTTTTCTCTGGACACGAACTCAAGGAACCAAAGAATCAAAAGACTTTGCAAGAGTTTGCGTAGGTGTCTCTTGAAGCCAGAAATAAAAGTGTAACAGCCATGGAGCTTCTAAACTGGGTTGTAACACATGGACTGCAGGGGAATCTCTGCTCCTGTGCCTCAAGCCTCTTCTCCCCCTCCTTCTTCACTTACCTTGGTGTCTGCAGGGCTGTTGCTCTCATATATTCTCACTCTTCTCTGAATGCTGTTGCACAGTAACTTTCCCCCTTCTTAAATCTGTTATCCCAGAAACCCTACCACTGTCACTGACAGGCTCACCCTTGGCCGGCGGTGGGTCTGTCTTGGAGCAGACTGGTATTGGCTCCATTGGACACGGGAGAAACTTCTGGCAGCTTCTTACAGGAGCCACCCCTGTATTTCCCGCCCCACCAAAACCTGGCCATGCAAACCCAATACACCCTCTAATAGTGTCAGAGGAGGTACAGAACAAATGTAGCTGAGTCTATTACCAACCCTGCTTTCAGAAGTATTTTTTAAAGAAAAAATTATAATTCTACTGACTGTGAGCAAAAAAAATTCTTATTTCTTTAGCAGAAACAAAATTTTGGAAGTGATAGATTAGCTGTGCAAGAGAGCTAGATGATAAATATTTGTTTAGTTTCTTGTTGGATTCAAAATATGGAGATGTTCAGATCTCTTCTGTTGCCAACAACTACTGATGGCCATAACAGATTGAGAAAAGCAGTAACAGACCCACCTGTCAGCTGAAAGGGACCTGAAGGGCAAGTTTACTTCACAGGCATTGCTAACACACATTCTGAAACACAGAGGTGCTTCTCTGCAGCAGTTTGCAAGCTACTTCATTCCCTCCTAGATGAACACTCATTTAATCTCAAAGTTTGAGATTTTAACTACCTCCCCCATCCCTGCAGTCCGCAAATCTGTATATATATGTATTTGCAAAGCATGCACACAGATACTGACACATACTTGTGTTAGACATTTTCCTCCCAGTAACACTAAACACTAAAGATCTTGTTACTTCATAAGAAATGCATGGTCTTTGTCAAACTCTTGGTCTTCATCAGGCTCTGGGTTTGTTTATTGCTATTTCACAGAAAGAAAGTAATATCTGTTCTATGAGAATTTGGCTGGAGGTAGTGCCTGGATGTTGGTTTGGTTTAGAAAACTGGGAAAGAAAAACAAAATAGTTGAGAAAATCAGGCTATCTAGGCGTTTGGAGAAGAGAGATTTGGGAGCAGTGATTTACTTCTGCATTGACTGACCATATGTGAGAAGGCTTTCAAGGAAAGACAAATAGTGAATTGTCTACCACTGTGTGTTTTGTATTTAACTTTAAATACATTAACATTAAATAATGTATTTAACTTTAAATACATTAACATTTAGTTAATTAATTAAACATTTCTTTATTGTTTGTTGGTTATTTATCTTGGGGTTTATTAGCATGTTTTTTAAAAGTTTGAAGAATTTTGCATAGTTGACCTTTCATTGCATAGGCGAAGTTCATTTTCGCAAACAGCAATGAGAACATGGCTAGGCAAAGAGAAAAAGAATTGACTGTGACTAAGAAATAAAATCAGACCAAAGATTGAAAAATGCTAAATCAGTAAGAATATGGTTCTAAAAGACCAACCCCCTACGAGGAAACTAATTCCTGGCCATAGTCTCCTACAAGATGCTACCCTTTTCACAGAGTTTAATTTGCAAATCATCTTTCTTCCTCTGCTAATGTCGTGCAGTGTAACCCCCAGCCCCATCAATAAAAGATGTGGCAATGAGTCACACGTTTGTTCCAGTCATCACATCTGCAATAAAAATTCAGTCCTCTGACAGTTTACAAGATATAAATCATATCAGCATGCAGTTAAGGTTGAGGCTACATAGGAGTAGTTTAGACCAAAAAAACGGCATTAGCTGGTGTAATAGTCTTAAAATCAAGTATTAGACACTGATAAAATTCAGATTTTGGTTTATAAATAAAAGACATCTGGATGTGCTAAGCCTGAGAACGTTGTCTCTGCCCTGCTGCAACAGCAAGCCGCAAATGGAACCAGTAAAAATGGAGGAGCCAATTAGGCTGTGTTCAGGGTCACTCTGGTTAGGCTTGAAATGAAACAGCTGGGCCTTCATTCGACAGGTTTCCAAGAAGCAGGTTATTGTCTAGATCTGAAGCAAAACAATCATGACTTTTAATAAATCTTTCCCATGTCCTGCTTGTTACCTCTGACACGCAAAGATTAAACTCTCATTTGTAAACTGATAGGCAAACAGCTCTGAACACACTTTGCCCACGGACATCTTAAAGATGATTTATGCCATTTTTGCTTGTGTGTCATGCAGTAGAAAGAGACTGCTTTGCTATTTATTTTATTTATACTGTTTTGTTTTTGAGAGGAGAATGACAAAAGACATTCATAAGAATTTCTTATTCAAGCTCCCTGAGAGCCTCAAAGGGTTTTGAGAGGAATCAATACACAAAATGAGATGCTTATTTCAGTTTTGTATATTAAAAAGCTTTGTATTTTTTCTGCCTGTAAAAATGCTGTTAGATTTGTCAAGCCTTTTAAAATGCTAGGTATTGAAAAATACAAGGGTGTGTTTTATTAGGAGATGAGTAGCTTGCATACACATTGTGGATACCTGTTAATGTATCTTCTGGAAAAAAAAAATGTGATGTATATGTAGAAGAAATTGTCATTATTGTTAGGATTCTTGAATTAAGACTGTTTTTTCTTCTGCCCAAAGTTAGTATTCCTGTGAATAAATAGTGACAGAGGTGTGTCATACAGATGTCAGCACCTGTTGACACAGGAACAGTTTTGCTTTCGTGTCTTGTGTCCTATATGCACACAGAAGAAGGGATGGCAGGTGTGTCCTTTCAATGCAGAGGTGCCATGGGTAGGTCCTAATCAATCTTAATCAGCTCCAGACTAACATACTTACATTTAGGTACTGGTGGGAGGTTTTTCACATGTGAATCGAGGGCATGGTTCTGGTGCCCAAGGGGTGAGATGCCCCAGTTATTCTGATGGCCTCGAGTGGCTGCCCTGGAGGACAGGGGGTCTCTGACCCGTCCTGTGCCCACTGCATTTACCAGGTTCCCCAGGGAGATCTCAGTAGCAAGGATTTCTAAAAGGCATAGAGTTAGGGCAGCTGAATCAAGCTCCAGATCTCAACCTACTCAAATTGCTGCTTCAAATCCTTTGCATTTACATGCAAAAGCCTAAATTTAAGTGCCTTCATCTTAAACTGAACTGTACCTGTAGTCTGGCTCCTGGTGAGTTAACTTGGCCAAGCTCTTTGGGTAGCCAGTCATAGTGACTGCTGTATCTCACTACGCTCAGTGTTACACTCACATGCTCGTAAACATCTGTCTTCATTTTGTTCAAGATCACATCTGTCTTTCTTCCTAATGCTTGGAATTGCAGCTCCCTTCTTCCCAAATAATTCCCCTGAAAACAGTAAGACTTCTTGCAGAAGGACATAACCCTCCAGGTTTGGAAAGGTTTCTTACCTGCTTCCTGGGCAGTATCATCTGTGTGAGGAAATTTGGCTAGTTTGGAAGGAGCAGTAGTTATTGCAGAAAGGTAAATATTTACCATGCATTTCCACATATTCATGTTCTACCCACCTTGAGGCGGGGTAGTGGGCTTAGCTGGGGGAATGAACTCAGCCATTTGCTTTCCCACAGTATGTAGTACAGGCAAATTTCTAATTTTTAACACTAGCATGATTCAGACCTATCTGTGTTTATGTTGTGGGTATGAAATGTTAGTGAAAGAAGATATTAACTGCTTCGTGCTGTCACCAAATGATAAGTATATTTAATTTTACATCAGGCTCTGTAATCCATCCTCACTGCACTCACCTAATCAGTTTTCCAGTAAGAATATTTATACTGCAATTAACCGATAGTCTTATTTTGATGCCTTAGTATTGTATTATTTCTTTATTGGGAATCCTTGTAAAAGAAATGGAGGTTTTGCTACTGACTTCAGTGGAGCCAGGTCTTTACTTCAGACAGAACTGAACATGCTAAAAAAGCTAGTAAATCACCTGTTGTGATTCATCATCATTTATCTTTTTACTTAGAACAAAGAAAGGAGGTTGCAGATTGTCCCAGTTAGTGTGTTAGTGTGCTGAAGGGAGGATTTCATGTTAGTTATCACCCTCAGGGCATCACAGCTTGGACTGGAAACAATGTCCTGGGAGAGAGTTAGGTGCTGAGCTCCTAAAATGGTCATCAGCCCTCAGTTTGAATGGTGGCAACCTCTGTGCAGAGGATGGAGATCCTGAATAACCCCACAATGAGGAGACTGGCAAGCAACCTACTGAGCCAGCCTGTTCTCTGCCTCAGAAAAGTGCCTTTCTCCGCTGGAGACTCCTTGAACAAAACTCCTGAAAGTAGGTGCCCATGCTCATTTTTATTCTAAGTAGAGTAAGGGGTCATGGCTGTATACTACCAGCAGAGGAAGTGTCCTTCCTCCTCCCCAGCAGTAAGCTCAGTGTTCAGGGCAGTCATCTGTGAAGTGATAGACAGAAGTTCAGTCCCCTCTCCTGCCTGATGGGAATTCAAAACCGTGTCTTCCATCTTTAAGGAAAGTCCCTGCATAGCGCATTGACTGTACCAGTCTCTGCCATAAAAACATTTTATACCTCCTGTATAAAGACTGTACCTGTTTACATAATTGAATAAGTGATTATTTTTCTATATCCTAGATAAATGCTTTGGTTACTATAGGTAGATTGTAGGGAATTTGTGTAGCTTCTGCACCGGACATAATGAAATAGGCATTTTTGATGTGTTTCTGATAGCTTAAATCCATCAGAGATGGAGAATAACCCAAAGAATATAGGAAATATCCTGCCATGTTGGACAGGGGTCATGGGGCCCTGTCTTGGAGCCCAGGGCTTGGGCTGAGCACTTGGTCTCCCAGAGTTCCCTCTCCTCAGGCTCCTGGCTGTCTGAAGTGGCTGTGTTAGGGATGTTAAAGTGTAACCCTGCTTTCAGGGTTTCAGTTCTTTTGAATATGCCAGTGCTGTCTGCCACTACCACCCCCAGGAGCGGCACCTTACAGAAGTCCTCTACCAACCATGTTACATGGCTTTCTTGAATTCAGGCTGGAACTATGGGCTCGTTCAATGGACGAGTGACAAGTGCCCAGCTGTGACAAGTCACTGTGCTTGTGAGCTTGTGTGGACACAGAGGCACTGGGGTCCTGGGGCCACTGATTTCAGCAGTAAAGCATGGACAGAGAGTCACTGTGATGTGATGACAGCTGTAAGGTGGTGGCTGGGGTTGAAAGTTTTCTTCTTGAAGTCTGGTTTCCAAATCAAGACTGGATCTCTCTCTTAGTTTCTCCCTGATTCCTTTCCTCTCTTGAAGAGCAATACCATGTTACCATGTTTCCAACTCTTTTTTCAGCAAAGAGACTCCAAACACAGCTGATGAATAAAGCAGTGGGGTTTTCTAGCATGGACAGTCATTTGAGGGAGACAGAAGAAGCAGCTGTAATCAATACATTGTGAATTAGGCCTTACTCCCCACTCAGCCCCATGTGTCTGTCTCATACTGCTCTGTGTGCTTATGGGCAGCAGGAAACAGGAGGGAGAATATAACTTAAAGATTTGATTAACTCACTACTCCTTTCTTTCTGACTGTAATAGAATCAGCATGCAAATGCGATTCTGTGTTTTATTTTTTTGCATTGACAGCGTTACTACACAAAAAATATTATGATCTGCTGCTGCCAAATGCAACTGAATGAATTATTCTGAAGCACTCCTAAGGCTGTCTTTGTCACAGTCTCCTATTTCAGTCCCTGTCATGCACTGTGCCTATCATTCATTATAGTTGATGGGCTGAGGGCAGAAAGGTGTCTCTTGCCTTGTTCTCTGGAGAATTTTGTCTTGTCTGTCTCACCTTCAATCACTGCTAATAGCTCTGCTGGCACAAATTCAGAAAGGGACTGTGAGGAGACAATGAAAATATTTCACTGGGTGGTTTATATTTTAATAGCTAGTTTTAAAAATGGATTTGCTGGAGCAGACCAAAATGAAGATTGTTTAGAGAGATTTCTCTTACAAGATTTTTAATTATTTCTTTTATTCTTATTAATCTTTAAGCCCTTTGCATTCTTGTTACTTTTTTCCTGTGAATTGCCAAGAAGGATTGAGTTGTACTTTGATTGACCAATGACCATTTATCTTATGAATTCATTAGGACGATTTACTGTTCAGCAAGAACCGTGTTGGAGGAGAGAACAAAATAGCACTGCAGCTTCAGGATGGTATTTCTGTAGGATGCTTACCCAGATTTTCAACTGCTTCCTCTGCCTTGTTTCTTTAAGCACATTGTGGCTGTGTTTGTGGCAGGTCACTGCTCTGATGTCCTGCAAAGGTCATAGTAGAGGTGCAACAGAGCTTTAGGCAGGAGTACAGTGAATAACCCAAGTGAGGGTGGAATTAGTGGATTGTTCTTAAGGTTTTTAGATTGTATTTACTTTGTTTTCTTGTGCAAAAGGGGCTTTCTGACCTTCTGTGCCACTAGAATATCTACCTGAAAAGATAAAGATAGAACTGAAGATCTAGTCCAACAATTTGAGAAATAAAATAGTGTGTAAGTGTTCCTAACTATTTCAGAAAGTATTTTTTCAAACAATTGTAATTAATTGCATGAGGTAAGTGATACATTTGGGCATCCTTAGGCAAGTATATTCTTTTTTTATTTTTCTATTTTTATCCTTGTTAGGTTGAAGTCAACTGCACAAGTAAGCACCAAATGATCAAGTAATAAATAGAGAGACCTGCTTACATCAGTGGTTTGAATTATTATTTGGTTTTATGTTGAGTCTGTGGCTCAGTGCAGTTGTCTTCTCAATATCAAGAGGCACAAAGAAAATAAAATATGAATCTGTGCATATTTTCCAGAGTGGTATGCAAAAGTTAAATCCAATTTGAAGAAACTAAAATTACTAAAGATGATTTTTCACCTGACATCAATGACTTAAGTAACAATCTCTTTCATCATTTACTGTGCTTTTTTTACAACGTAATTGGTTTGAACCAAAATAAAGACTGTATGTTGAAGCCTTTTTAAATTCACTGATTGAAGTGCTGCCTTTTCATGCTTCATTTTCCCCCCTGGATTACAAGATTAGGATTTGTTTGAGAAGCAAATACGGCAATTTTGTGTTAGACTTGATGAAATCATTGTCTGCAACTGCCAAGACAAAAATGACTTGAAGACAGATCATCTTGTTATAGGAAGCTTGCTTCAGCAGTCTGGAACTTACAACCAATTTAGTTATGTCAAGGCATTAAACCACCTTTTCAGTCGAGACAAGGTACGAAGTAGTAACTGAAATATGTTTTATCAGATTTTAATGATGAATATTTTTAATTAGTTGCAGAAAGAAGCAGTGAAGAAGTTATGTTAAACATTGTAATTGAGGAGTTTAGAGATTAAAATATTCACTTCACAACTAATGGAAGTTCTAACTGAAGATTTGTCCCTCAGGTCACTACTTTTCAAGGGATCTACGAATGCTGCAGTCCTTTTGGTGGAATGTCACCAGAAGCTGTGCTGCAGGAGCACACTCAGTGAGCTCTGGCTCCTCCTGGGCTTCTGGGTCCTTGAGCCGCAGCAGCCCAAAGCACCCCTGACACAAAAAGGGAGCTCCTCAGCAACCTCTCTACAGTCCTGGTGCAGTGCTGTGCTGCTTGCTGGTACAGATGGAGCAGAGCTCCTGCCATACGTGACAGGTGGTTTGACTGGCTGCAAGTCAAGTGGGTTTGTGTGGTATATCCTATATTATATATGGTGTAAGTGTATACTGTGTTGGCGGAATTTTTTTACCTCCTTTGGGGTACTCACAAATGAAAGCAAAAAGGAAGGGTGCAGAATGAAATTTGCCCATCATACATTAAACTCAGGAACCCCAGAATAAAGATTTGATTACTAAAAAATATACAGATTAATAATCCTCCTTTTTGGGCCACAGCAGAAAAGTTAGCAAAAGTATTTGAAAATGTATCTTTATTTTGACTTCAACAGGTGCCAATCTCTGAATACCTGTTTAGTCAAAGTATTAAAGAAACCATGAAAGTGTGAGTCGACTCTTCTAAAAATTGCATTTTTAGAAAGGCTACGGGCTGTACAATACAATTCTGTCCTTATGTTGTGTGAGTAAAACTCCATCTCTGTTACATCCAGCTGACACAGAAAACAAGGCCACTCTTTGATTAGTACAGGGAAACATGGATTCTGACTGTCTGAATAATGGAAGTGCTGCCTGAGTCTATATTTATCTAGACTTAGCAGTCATTAAATTGTTTTATCTTGTCATGTGAACGTATCTAAGAGAATGTCACGTATAGAGAGATAGGCAGAGGTTACAATCTCTGGGAAGCACCAGACCATCCCTTCTAGCATCTTCCATACCCCACACCCCATGTTTCTAATCTCACTAATAGTACCGTAACTGTTCCAGCACTTATGGAGCTCATAACTGGAAGACCACACAGAGACAAATTTATATTTCAGGTATGGGCAATGCTACTTCTATTCTGCTTCCATTGGAAGGGACTTAAAATGAATTATTCTTGTCCTCTTCCATTAAGCATTCCTCTGCTTAGTAGCACAAATTTAATTAATATTGTGGGCCTCATGACTCTTTTTAATGGAATTAGATCTCATGACTCACTTGGGCATTATCCGAGGAACGTCTCCCTATACAAAATGACTCAATCACTAAGATTGCTATCTGGCAGCATGCCAAGATATTAGGGCCCAAAGAGCTAGCACTTAATCTAATTCAGGGACATCTTTAATATTTTCTGAACATACGCACAAGCTTATTCCAAATCTCTTTCCCTCCAAAAAAGAAGAATTTATTTTAGGCGAGGTGTCTTACAACATTATTGATCCTTTTAAAGTAATTGCATTCCATTTTGGAACATTTTGCAGAATTTCAGATGAAAAATTTTTGCATACAAATCAGGACAAAATTCAGGGCCATGAGGAGGTCAATGAGCACTGAAGGCTGCAACTGTCTGCACTTTCATTTGTTTAGCCATTTTTCCTTTTTTTAGTCTCTTGATCTCAAGATGGAGTAAAAGAATTGGGTCAGACTAAATATCTATGATTAAATCTCCACCATTATATCCAATTAGAAATGCTTAGGAAAATGTGATGGGAAGCAGCAAGCTTTCTTTGTCAATGGCAAGTTGAATATGAGTCAGCAGTGCCTGGCAGCCAGGAGGGCCAACCCTGTCCTGGGGGGGATCAGGCAAAGCATCGCCAGCCAGTCAAAGGAGGGCATTGTCCCTCTACTCTGCACTGGTGCAGCCTCACCTGGAATATTGTGTGCAGTTTTGGGCACCACAATATAAGAAAGATATTAAGCTATTAGCGATTATCCAAAGGAGGGCAAGGAAGATGGTGAAGGGCCTTGAGGGGAAGTCGTATGAGGAGTGACTGAGGGCACTTGGTCTGTTCAGCCTGGGGAAGAGGAGACTGAGGGGAGACCTCACTGCACTTACAACTTCCTTGTGAGGGGAAGATGAGGGGCAGGCACTGATCTCTTCTCTGTGGTGACCAGTGACAGGACCTGAGGGAATGGCCTGAAGTTGTGTCAGGAGAGGTTTAGGTTGGATGCTAGGAGATGGTTTGTCACCCAGAGGGTGGTCAGACACAGGAACAGGCTTCCCAGAGAAGAGCTCACAACATGAAGCCTAATAGAATCCAAGAAGTGTTTGGACAACACTCTCAGGCACATGGTGTGGTTCTTGGGGTTGTCCTGTGCAGGGCCAGGAGTTGAGCTTCAGTGATCCTTGTAGTCCCTTCCAACTCAGAATATGATATGATTCTATGATGCTATGACCCCTGTAGTATGATCTTTCACATTCTGAGCACAAGTAATAGTGGGATTTCTTGGTCTGAAGGCTGTTTATATTTAAAATCTCCCAGTGGATTAATCTTTCTTCAATTAGTTCAACCATTTTTACTCCTACTTCAATTTTATTTGGCAGTCAAAATACATTTATGTACTGTGACAAATTCATAGAATCATAGAATCAGCTGGGTTGGAAAGGAAAGGACCTCTGAGATCATCAAGTCCAACCCTTGATCCACTACCAGTAACTACGCGGTTACTAGACCATGGCACTAAGTGCCACATCCAGTCTCATCTTAAAATCCTCCAGGGACAGAGAATCTATCACTTCCCTGGGCAGCCCATTCCAATGCCTGATTACCCTCTTTGTAAAGAATTTCTTCCTAGTATCTAACCCAAACCTCCCCTGGCACAGCTTAAGACCATGCCCTCTTGTCTTACTGATAGCTGCCTGAGAGAAGAGACCAACCCCCACCTGGCTACACCCTCCTTTCAGTATGTTGTAGAGAGTGGTGATGTCTCCCCCTGAGCCTCCTCTTCTCCAGACTAAACAACCAATTTCATTTTAACCAATGTCTTTCAAACCTCATGTTTGAACATTTAATGAACATTTCATAGTTCTTTTTTTACAAGGAATAGGAAATAACTATTTTCTATTTATTTTTCCACTTTTCCATGTTTTTCATGACTTTTTATCCCATCTGACCCCCCTCCTCCCAGAGATAAGTGTTCCAGTCTGAAGAATTGTAGCATATCTAGCCTGTCTCCAAAGGAGAAACAACCAATATGTTACCCAAGATTCTGAAGACTAGGCCTATAGATGCTGCAGAAACCTTGGTATTGTCCAGACAGAACTTGTCTTCCCGTGAGAGGAGAAGAAACATGCTATAACCATATTCCTAAAATCAGTCACTTATATCTGAGATGATACTTGCGTACAAAAAGGCCTAATTTTCAGGCATGCTGATTTGTTACCAAAAGCCAATGGAGTAGAGAGGAAATGCAGGTTCTTCCTGTACCTCTGCAGAGGTGTTGAATGGGACCTTATCCACTTGTAGATATCTGGGCTTAGAAATGCTGGCCAAGATTTTAGTGTGTTCTTATTAATATTATTGCCACAATTTATTATTTCTCTACTCATTGCCAGAAAGCTGGTATTTTCTTCCTTTAAAAGGAAGTGGGAATAATTAATAATTAAATTAGCACAATGAATCATTATCAAAATAGTTTCTATCATCTATAACATTTCTCATGGTGATAAACGGTGAGCAATGTCATTCTTTATATTTGTTCTAGCCTGACAGGGACAAACTCATCTTCATTTGTGATAAGTCGATAAATGCCATATATTGTTAAAATCAGAATGGTGTACTTTCACTTGTCTAAATGAAGTTGTGTGTCATGATACAGAACTTTGTGGAGCCTCAGTGGACATACAAGAATATAGTTATAGTTATACCTATTCTATGATCATGCAAGATCCTTTTAATTGCTGCAAGAATTTTGCCATGCGCTGGTGCTGAAACTATATCATAGTCTAAGAAGATAATAAAAAATTGGCAAAACTTTCGAGAAGAGCTGTTTTCTGAGTGTCTAAGCAGCAACTGAATGTTTGCAACTTTAAGATGTCAGTTCAAGAAAACGCTGTCTGCTGTCTATTGCATCTACTCTGGAATGTGTTACAGATATGCTGTACCAACAGACACTCACCTGCAGCTTGTGAACAGACCCACCTGAAATACTGGACCAGACTCTGCCAACAGCCATAGGTGTTAGGCCTGTGCTTATCCACTGATGAGGTAGGATTGACACGACAAATGGTTTTGTGCTTCAAGTAAATACTTATAGAGTTTAAAATAATAATAATTGTTAAATTCTGGCTTAGCAACAGGGCCTGATCTGTTGTTCAAGTCAATGAGAGAAAAATCTGCCCTTTTGGAAACAGACAGGCACTTTGCCATTGACCTCAACTGAGCCAGAGTAGAATATGTGGCCCGTAGAATTAGTTGCCTGTAGGTGAGGCTTATAATATTTAAAACGTTCCAGAAAAAAATGGTGACAATATTATTTTTGATTTATAAAGCAAAAAACTAGAGGCACCAAGGTGAAAGACTGATAATTCCCACACTCTTGGCCATTCACTTTTATGGCTCTCTGGTTGGAGAGTCACAGGCATGGTTGTTCAGAAGAGTGTGTGAAACAAAACACAAGTATAAAATATTTGGAAACTTCACCACTTGGCCCAAAAATACAAGGAACTGGTTGTCTAACACAGTGTCATTTGTTTTACTTCTTCATGACTGTACAAAACACTTCAGATAACTGTGGATAAGCAGCCTAATCAATGAAAACTTTTGATAGCTTTAAATGCAGCAGCCATTTGAACACACTGAAATTAGTGAGGGGTTAAATGATTGCTAATGCATTTACAATGCCTTTTCCCACAAGCTATGATTAGTTTTGTTTTAATCCCCTATTTTGACTTAAATATTTTCTTTGCAGTGCTCATAATAACTGTGTTAGTATAGGCATTTTTTAGAGTAAGTGTTTAATTTTCTGAACCGATGGGATTGTTATAAGAAAATCAGAATCTTGATTAACAAGGAATCAGTCATGCATGTGAGAAGGCGTGTGAGAAGGCATCTTTCTATAGACCTTTGACAATTTTTTCTGTGCTATCTCTTACCAAAGATGTGGAAGATGGGAAAGGTCAAAATACTACTATTGGACTGCTGGGCCTCCAAGTTATGACTCTTCTCTTGGGCCAATCTTGGTGTAACAAAACTTCCTATGAACTATGCTGAGGGATAGTGCTGAGTGCTCCATTTGTCCTCCTCTGCTGCCAGTAAAGGAACACAAAAGAAATATTATGTGCTTTCAGGTAAGTGGAAGAGATAGATTAGGAAAAAAAAGGAGAAAAGGAAATGTATCTTTCAATTACCAGGACTTTTTAAAGAAAGGGAATGGAAAATAAACTTCCCTCACCGTAATGCCCTCTCACATCTCTTCTCAAATTTTTTACTTCTGAATCATTTATGAATTTTATTTTTTTTCCTTCTCTTTTCTTTCCTTTTTTTCTTTCTTTTTTTCTGTGCAGCATGTGGTCTTCACTGGAGAAATTAGTCTCATCTATCTTCAAAAGCTGAACTTATCTGAACACTGTCCATTCAATCCAACAGATACACTGCGTTATTAAATTACTTAAAGACACTGACAAAGCCCATAACTATGAATCTTAATCTTAAGGAGCTCAGTTCTAATTAGTACGATGACTTCCACTAGATTAGCACAGAGAAGCTATAAAGTGAAATGCTGCCTCTGTGTGCAAGCTAGACAGTGCACAGCAAAGCCCAAAATCAATAAAAGTTGCAGAAAGTCTGCTGTACTCCTTTAGGCATTTACTCATGAGTGAAGGCATTTTTATCAACAAGTTAACTGGGTTCCAGAGTAGGCTTTATTTTATATGGGAATTTCCCTTTAAAGGAAGAGCAATTGTATTGTGGAAACAATAGTTTTCTTCTTCTTCTTAGCAGAAAAAAGTCATCACACATTTCTAAATATAATAATAAATTCTTGTGATATGTTTTGAACCTTCCTAAGAGAAGATCCATGAATGGAGAAAGAGAATACATGGTTTTCAGCTAGCGGTTAGCCAGAAAACACCTCTACCTGTATGAGAATTTCAAGACTTCTTTGTCATTAGGGAATTCAAACATGGTATTCTGTAGTGACTGAAAGCTTGAAATGTCATTGTAGTTTTTTAGGTTTTTTTCCCTTATATCCAGCTGAATCCTTCCCTGTTTCGGTTTGTGACTACTGTCTGTTCTTCCACGTTCCCTCATTAAAAGACCTGGCTCTGTCTCAGTTATCTTCCCTCAACTATTGGAAGATTGCTATTAGGGTTCCCCCAGGACTTTCTATCTCCAGACAAGATAGTCACAGTGGTGAAATGCATTTGCATTTGAGACGTAATGCACATTTGTTTGTCTGTTTTATTGGCATCCTTACAAAAAGATATCAGTGAAAGCGAAGTGTCATTTTTCTGAAATAAAGTGCCAAACTGGAAAGTCAAAGCAGAATTACTCAAAAAAAAAAAAAATCAATCCATTTTTTATATAAACATATTCCAGGGAACAATATGATAAGCGATGCTAAACTGAGGCTTAAACATGCAGATACCTAGTCTTAAGAAAAAATTATGGGTTTTTAAAGTAACAGTAATCTTATTCTTTTCACATCTGCATGCAGAATACTACCTAAAACATAAGTCAAACATGACTAAATTCAAATTAATCTGAAGAGGGAATTTGCCTTTTCTGTTACAGGTTTCACAATGAAGGCACTTGCTTTCATAGTGACTATACCTGATAGGTCAGTTCATGTGTGCAGGACACCTTCCGAGTCATCAACTGGTGTTCCTTTGTACTTATTTTAGATGTATAGCTTTTTCTTTATCTCTTCACTACCCAAGGAAGACACAAAATCTTCAGAGAAGGCTCCCTGTTAAACTGTCTTTATCTCAATTAATGAGTTTTCTCTTTTTTGCTCTTCTGATTCTCTCATCCAACCCACAGCAGAGCTGGGGGGTGAGCTCCTGACTGGGGTTAAAGCACAACAGCAAGTAAAGCCACCATTTCTTTATGGCTCTCTCTTGTTATGTAAAGCATAGGGAGCTGAAAATGACTCAGTTAGACCTATATAGTTAAGGTCTAAATGAGATTAATCATGTATTTTAGATTTCAGAAGATCAAATCAGGCAAAAATTTACCCTATGCAGTTCTAGTTCAGATCTACAGGCTTAATTATTACAGCTCCTATGCAGGAAAGAAGATCTGTCCTTCCGAAGAAAGTACAATATGGGATGCTTAGAAAAATAACCAGCATGTGCATGTAACTTCTGTGCTCCTCTGTTTCACCTGGCTCCCCATTAAATGTCCAGTCTAGAAGAGTGTTTCCACAGCATGGAAAGCCTTCTGCAGAACTAGGTATTCTTGTGTACTTGATACTCTTGTAGTGCAGAAGCTGTTATGGAACTTGGTTTTTGGCAAATTACATTAGAGGATAATCTTAATTTATTTGATTACATTTGCCATTGTTGGGCAAGCATGAGCAATTTAGAGGATTAAACTGGAGCTGCACAGAAATGTGAGAAGTCTATTTAGGGCTCTCAAAATTTGATTCTTTTGATAAGAGAGTGTCTTGTGCCAAATGAACTTTGGAGTGGCCTTCTGATTACTTTCAAATATACACTGTAATTTCATTATGGTGACCTTGAATGCAGAGTTGTATCAGTTCCTTACAGGATGACTCATCTCTGCTTCACTCTGTTACTCCATAAAGGGTCAAATCTCACAGTTCTTACTTGTTCATCCCCTACACAGAATTCCCATGGACATCTAAGCCACATATGGCTTTGAGTCACAACTGATTTTGGGCAATACCTTCATGGAGTATTCAAGTAAGTGACTGACATGGCCAAAATAAAAGATGCAATGGCCCTAAGTTCATGATTTTGGATTGACCTCTGGATACAGTAGCCTGGAGGGCAATGCTATTTTGGAAGATTCCTCTTCCATTGCCCAGAGTGAGAAGAGAGTACAGCTGCTGTTTCAGGCACTCTACAGTCTGCCTGTTTGGCTGAAAACTATATGACATTGTTGGTGCACTGAGCACCATGACTGTAGCACATTTCTGAGCACCAGAGAAGGCATTTAAGCATTTCTCTTATGTCTGTGAGCCATGACTTAATCGTGAGTCATATCCTGAAGTTTTGTATTATCAGAAAAATGCCATTGTGTGTGCCATTTATAAATGAATCTGCAGTTTGCTGTGAGCACATAAATTATGCAGTAATATGCTATGCAGTTTGAGCAACAGTAACTTTTTCCTTCCCTTTTTTTTCTTAATTAAATTGGAAATGTACTTTATTACATGTTTAGAAAATAAATAGAAACAGAAGGGGGAGAGCGGCTACAGAGTTGTAATCCATTACCTCTATGTAAATGAATTTGAAGCAACTATATAGAACATCTTAGACAATGAGGATGTAACAGGCAGAGGACCACTTATCATCTATAGGCTATGAGGGAAGGATCACAGTTTAAAAAGGATTTATCTCTGAGAAGATTTGATAAGCCAATCACACTAGAGCTGGGGTCATCACCCTCTTTTCCACCTAAATGTGAGTTTAACTGAGACTTAACACTTCCTGCACCTTGTTACTAGTATGAGAGGATGTCACACAGAGATGTCCAGAGCTCTCATAATGTCCCTAGAGCAATCAGTGACTTCTTCAGGGGTTTCCACATTTCAGTAAGAGTGGAGGGATAGTCAGTGCTTAAACACTCAAATCAGTGCCATGGTCTCTTTTTCTACCCTGCAGTCTATACCTGCTCATATGATGATCTGCCTGAGTTCCTTAGGAAGGGCCCGTAAAGGAAGCCAGAGGGTTGGCATTTGCTTGCAAAGAGCTGCCACGGTGGGTGTTACTATGAGGCAGCACATCTGTGCTGTGGAAGTCGTGTACATCACAGTAGTTACTTTACTTGATTCCTTGGGTGTGGATGATACAAATTACACTGGGGAGTGGCTACCACTTTGCATTAGGAAAAAGTAAACAATTTACTTGATTTTTCTAATCATCCTAGGCAACTATTTTTTTTAAGACTGTGATCTTTTTAGTATGCCACCCTCTGGTCATTTTTCTACTTTCAGAGAGCAAATTTCAAAGAAAGAATCTGATCCATCTTGTCCTGAGTCTGCCAGAATGCTTTAGATGGCTACACTATCTGATGTTTACAGGGCCAGATCGAACCATTGATTTTTTTACACGAAACTTCCCACTGCCCTGAACAAATTGTACTGAGGAAAAGCTAATGGCATAACTATGGCCCTTATAGATAAACAAGACCTGGTTCATCTGGCGTTCTGTTTTGTTTTGCAATCTCTGGTTAAAACATTTCTCTGTTAGTATGTATTTCTTTCTTTAACTTGCTTTCAACCTTTTTGTAGTAAAGCAGTTGAGAGAAGAATGTCTCAGCTCTATAGTATTCAGCAAACGTGTTATTGCTGTTCTCATCTATGACAGATTAATAAATGAAAAATTACTTAATGAATTTTTTTTCTGTGTCAGCTCAAACTTCTGACACTTGCAATTGCTACAACACCTTTGAGGTAGAAACTCATGCTGGAAATGGAGTTGCTTCAGAGTAAGATCATAAACAGCGGCTCCCACATCTCTGTAAAAATGGGTCTTAATCATAGGTGATTTCTCAAAGTTAAGCAAGGGAGATGAGGTTGGCTATGCTTGATGTTCAAATGGGGTTCCCACAATTCCCACTCATATATGTAAAAATAAAATCTCTAGGAGAAATGGAGGAACCTATGCTTTATGTTTAGAACATCTAGTGATCCTAGCAACTCCAGATTATAAATTTTATCTCCTGCTATGTAGGGTAATGAGTGGCTTAACCCTCTTTCCCACACACAACCTGACAATTTTCTATCAGTGTCTGAACATACGTGTGACAGTAACATAAGACTACTGAAGACCAGAGCTATCATGTGTTGCAGAGACAAGACTGTGTAAAATAATGATCTTAAAAATATGCAAGCCCAAGCCCCACTTTTCACTCCAAATACAAATCTATAATAAATGCCAGGAGAGCAGAAATATAAAACTGAGAAACTATTACTTATTTACTTTAATTATAGGATTTCAAAATAGAGATTTACTGACCATGAATGAACCATTCTTTCTCTTGGAAGAGAGAAAGCTTGCAATGTGTTCTTTGCTTTCCAAGCAACTTATTACAAGAACATGTGGTACTCTGACACCTCATTCAACTAGAAAGAGGTTGAACTCTGCTCCCTTAAGGTTTTGCTGCAGATATTCCAAATTTTGCACCCACAAAATGATAGATGCCCTCAATTATGGTCAGGGAATGTTTTCTTTGTAATCTATAAATGGTTTTATTACTATGTGTGCTACTCGGAGTCCTTTTCACTTTTTAATCAGAAGTATTTCCTTCTGTTTGCCAGTATTCCAGTAATTTTTGCATTCCATCTTCATTCTAACCTCCCTGCTATTCACTGCAAGGATAATCCATTTCACTATTTTATTGGCTTAAAACGTTTCTATAACTTTTCATATTTTTCCTCAGGTCCTTTGTGAATATTTATGCAAAACTTGGTCAGGGAGGAAAGAAAATGTTTTGCATACTTTCAGCTCAGGGAAGAGGGTTTTGATGGACTAGCTGATTTCTTTTGATGGTGAATAGTAGCATACTGTGATTCTGCTGTATAGTGTAGAGTATATTCTTCTAGCAGAAAAAAACTGACTCACGATTTATCTCTTTGTGGCACCGAACATCTGCTGAAGTTTCTTTTGATCCCTCTATTCCTCTTTTTGCAAGTTCATGAGAGAAGCAGCTTGCTTGTTTTATAAGTTTGGAGTGTGTTTTCTCCCTTCAGGAAAGAAGCATGTGTTTCTGCATCAACATGCCTCAGTCATTGCCATGTTTGTAGTTTTACTTTCAGGATAATCCAACAGATGCTGACTTGCCCCATGGACAAATATGGAGAGAGGCAGACTGAAAGAGGATTTTTTTGAAGGGCTGATCACTTTTGGGCTGCCCTTCAGCGGTCAGCATGTTTAGCTCTGTGAGTCTGGGCGCGAAAGGTGGCAGTCACTTGTTGCTTTTGGAGCTGATCCATTCCATCTGGCCAACTGCTTTTCAAGTTTTCTGTGTACTACTGGAACACAACAGTAAGAATGACAGCTTAGCTGACTGAATTTGTCTGTATATTTTTCCTGCTTTAAACTTGTGAAAGTCTCATGAGGAGCTCTGCCTGGAACCAGAAACATTAAAATTGTCCTGCTTGAGCAATCAACTTTGAAACTTTGAACTTAGTACACACTTTATAAACATACATTTGGAAAATTACAATTAAGAGTCAAGTATCTCAGGAATTTCATCTTGTATCTACTGCACTATCTGGAAAGTTTCCATTATGTTTAAAGAAGATAGAATTGAGCTGCTGATTTGAAACTGGCATTTTCTCACTTAGAGAAAGAATAAGAAGATGCAGCTTGTGAAGACAAAAAGCTAGTTCTGAATGAGGGACTGCTGTAGAGGAGTTATGCATGGGGGGTGGAGGGACTGAAAATTTAAAAGGTTCTGATGTCATAAGTATCTGAATGGGAGGGTCTGTACGAAGCATAAACAAAAGGGTGTGCTCTATTCTTTGTTGATCCTCTCTCATGTGCACTGAGCATCAAAATGCTGGTTTGGATTACAGATAGATGTCAGTCTTTCTTCCTGCAAATCTTCTCTGTAAATGTGCTCTGTCTTATTGAATGAAAACTCAGCAGTGATAGAAAAAGACCCTCAGTAGCCTGCAAGGTGAATGTCATGGTTAATCCATTTTATTTCAGAGGCTGTTGCCAAACTACCGAGTTTTGCAAATGAGTTCTCTTGCAATTTGGGCTCAAGATAAAAATGTCTGGCAACAATAACTGGAAAAGACGTTCTTAATGAGGAAAGAAGAAATGTCAGTAGAGTTATTTTTATGTTTCTTCTTTCACTAAGATCCAGAACTTTTATCTCACAGGAGATTACATGTATATTGTGAATAAGTTAAAGGCATTCTTTGTAACTGTATCAATCAGCTGGGAGAAAATAGAAAATCATTGCTTGAAAAATTTGCAGATGACTTCAAGCTACTGGATAAGGAAATAAAGAGAGGTGACAAGCTAACTAACCATACGGATTAAACTGGATTATTCTGTAAAGTGAGTTGATCTGAGTTGTGGGCTTTTAAAGACAACTGAATTGAAGACTGGATTTTGAAACACAGAATGTGGTTCCCACTTTTGAGATAGGATACTGTTATGCTGACATCAAAAACATCTTAAAAGAAAGGTACACGACTAGCAGGATGGGCACTTCCATTGAGATGGTTAGCCTAAGAGCTAATGTGATGTGGGGAGGTATCAGCAAAGGCATGGGTAGGAGGAGAGGCAGGGCCGTCTGTGTCACCGCTAGCAAGGCCATCACTGGAGCACTTCAGCTCTGAGGTCCTAATTTTGAGAATTCTTCTGAAAAAATTGAAAAAGTTTTGGAAGAGTCTAAGCTGTCATCTGGAAAACAGGTAAAAACCTGAAAACCAGGTAGAAACCTGAACCAATTACTTCAAAGTATTCATGTTGCAGATGTGATTTCCTCATTGCCTACAGACATCTAGATGTAAGAAAAGCTTCAGAAAACCAACAGCTCTTTAATGCAACAACACAAAACTCAAGACTGGGAACATAGCTAAGTGAACAAAGATTTTAAACAAGTAGCAAATATTTTAAGTGGTGAATATGCCTATCTCCTGAAGCAATTCAAAATGGATGTGGTGTATTCCCATTGTGAGAAGTTTAAGAAACCTGGCTGGACATGTTTCTGAAATACTTAGTTCAGTTTCAGCCCAAGTTCATGGATAATATGGAGTATATTAGGTGAAGTTCTAGTCCCAGGGTTTAGCCTACAAGATTAATGGTCCCTTCTGGATCAAGGACTGATGAGGCTTTAAAACTGCCCTTTGTTAATGAAGAGGGATACTCTCAGCATCGAGTGTGCTAAAAATGGTACAGTATGTCAGTATTATTAGACCTTTTAGCCAAGGAATCTGCACAGTTTCAGATGCGTGAGTTGGGATAGGATCCTCTGCCCTTTTTTAGTCTCAGTCACCCCTCTATCTAATTTGGATGGTGAGAGGGGCCATAGGCACTTCCTGATAGAAACTCCCCATGATGGAGCAGAATGACAGCAGGACTTTGTCCATCTCCATCAGTGACCTAAAGCATGGCAGCTGATGCATCCCCATTAGCTATCCCTCTCACCCACCCATACATTTCCCTTCTTGTTCACCAGCTCTGCTCTGATGAATTCACAAGGAAAAGGAAGATTGCTGCCACAAGGCTGGGAAGGGGCAAAGAGGCAAACTGTAGTGAAAATACTGTGCAGAGAGCTGAGTTCAGCTCTCTTGAGAGGGAATAGGGGGAGGCTTAAGTGGAAGCACAAGAGAACCAGGCAGCCAAGGACTAGTCTGTGCAACACTCCTGAAGCTAGTATGCAAAACAGCTTGTTTAGCACCTCATAACTCTGTTATTATTCAGTAATTGTAATAGGGTGACAAGACCTAACAAAAGGAGTTGGAACATTCCTAAAACTTAACAATACAAGCAGGTAGATGCATGCATATAAAACAGTCTTCCTGGAAGGAGGAAGACCTTTAATTCAGGTTGGAATGAGTTGTACTTTCAGGAAGAACCTGCTTGGATGCAGCACTCAGAGCTTCTCTGCTGGGCTGGTGTGCAGCCTGCTAACCTGATTCAAAGTCTTAGCTCAGATCTTGCCCAGCTGAGAAGATCTGAACAAGGCTAGGGATATAGGATTTCAGCTATGGGAACAGCTTTACCAGAATTAATGGGCAAGGATTGCAAGGAGACTGACAATAGTGCCAAGCTTATTTGAGTTCAGAAAATGATATTCCATTCTGATTGCACCTACTAGCAGAGTTACAGGAACTTCTTGTTCCTGGCATTGAATTTCATCTCAGAATGAAAGCCAGTGTCCTTTGCTCGTGAGTGAGGAGGGTTGCCTTCATACTATGCAGTTATCTTGCCAGGGCTCTTCCCTAAGTTTTATAAACTTAAATAAACACAAGGAAAGCTTTTCTGAACACGGTCAAAGATCTGTAAACATCAAAACTTACTCAAGATTTTAATTAATCTCAATGTAGAGTCTGGATTCCTTGATTCAAAGAGCCTCCCACTAAAGCAGAATGTAACAATTATGTGCATACCCAGAAACAAATTATATTCACCTTGTAATTTGATTTTGATTTTATGTTTTGCAGTTATCTCCTTTGGCTCTGAGTCATTACTTGTAGTGGAAATACTGATACCTGTAATGGCTCATAATACCATATGGAGACTTTCCACTCTTCCCTGTACCTCTCTCACCAGGACTCGTTCACTCGTCATCTTTTAGCAGCAGAAAAACCTCAGACTGCATATGACCACAGGACACTAGTGTACACCTGACAAATGTTGGAAAACCTTCTTCTCATATAAGTAATGGTGATTCTTAGCCAGACTGAACCTCATACATGTGCAGCATCTGAAAGGATGAAAGACTTCAGGACACTGAGGCTTACCAAGAGTGTTTTTCTGATGTCCTTAGAGGTTTTGTGTTACTTATTCCACACTCTTTGTGAATTCCTCCTCTGACTTCTACACATTTAATGTAGATTGTTTTCAGGAATAACTCTAGGCATCTTGTTGGAGCTGGATATATATATTTTTTTTTTCCTCTGCAATCTGAAAACCTGAAAGAATAGATAACTTTCCCTAGTACTTTCTTGCAAAGCATATAAGGGGAAAAGAAATTGATTCCATTGAAAAGCCCCAAACCTGCTTTTAAAAAAGGTCTTGGTACAAATTAAGCCACAGCCATTCTGCCACCTCTGTAGGTAGCACCAACTTTAAAAATTCACCAAACTGCAACAAATGACAACTAAGCACTGCTTTGTTCCAAATTTAGAGAAGCTGCCTTCCTTCACATTCAAATTGTAGATACATAGTTGATGCTTACTTTGTTGATTTTAATGTGTGTCACTCTTCAGTGTCAAAAGTAACTACTACAGTAAAGGCTGGGGCTATTTATCAGCAACTTGCTAAGAAACAGAAAATAAAACCTGTCTCTAAATTTCTATGATCTCCAAAAAGGAGTGTTTTTTTCCAAGTTTGTTGCTGTGACTTCACATGAAATGTAGCCCTTTTGTGTTATGTAGTTCTGTAAAAGCAAGGAAAATACTGACTCCTGAAAACATTCTAATTATACGTATTAAGATTTAAAATTCTATTTTGCCCTTGACACTTAGGAGCACTATATTCATAAAAGTATTTCTGACTCATTGGCAAGAAAGACTATTGCGGTACAGCATACTTTTTTTGCTGAGATTGAGAATGCATTTAGATCCTGAAAATCCTGTTCCACTACCTAGTAATCTGCCATGGCTGCTGTGCTGCCTGTCAATTCTTCACATCTTCATTACTGCCCAGGCTCATCAGGACAGAGACTTCAGAGGTGACCAGCTGGGAGATGGAAAAGAGTCATTATTCTGCCTGTATTCCTCCAAAGGGCTTTATCTAATAAGCTTTTTTATCAAACTCATAGTATGTTCCCAAAGACATTTTGCAAAATGCAACCATGAGTACATTTTTTTTTTTATAACATACAAGAAGTGGCTATGGTGTCCCTTTTTAATTAACTTTGGTTTGGTTCAGCAGGAGCTGAAGGTTTTTTTAGTTCGTTTGCTTGATATTTTTTTTACATGTCAGTAGATTCAATACATACCATTTTTACTTTGCAGTTCAGAAGGAACTGTCTGACTTAACAGCAGGAGGAGAGAGTAAATCGTTAGGACTATAAAAGCATCTTTGAAAGAGGTCAAAAGGCCCAAAGGGGAAAATAGCAAACCTTTGACTCTGTGCACCAAAAGATTATACCTTGATGAAGTAAAGATCTGGGAAAACACACAGGGGCAGCAGGGCCTTAGATTGGGGGAGTTGGAAATGCTGAAGGATTAAAAAGAGAAACTGGAAAGGCAGAAAGGGAGAGAGCAAGGGGATGGCTGATCCCTGACAGATATACTGATGGTGCAGATTTCCTTTTGAAAAGACTTTTTCAATTTCCAAGGCTGTAGCAAACATCTTTTTTTTTTTTTTTTATCCTCTAGGTACTTTACTCTAGAAGTCTTATTTAACACCATAATCACATAATTTTGTGCTCAGTTAGCTTTATAAGCCTCACTGGAACATCATGAGCATCCCTTCCACAGAACCCTGCATTTCTCTTGCTCTTAATTTAATGCTTATGAAGAGCACATAAATTTGTACTGATCTTTTTTTTTTCTTGCAGGCTTCAAACACATTTTAGTATATGAAACAGATGGGAGTCTTTAACTCATTAGAGGGAACCATTTTAATACTGATCCCATCAATCTGTACTATTTTTACCTTGGAGACAGATGTTTTTCTGTAAAGGGTGTAGTTATATGCATCTGTGGTTGTGTGTGTACCTAGACGGCAAGTTCTGAAGTTACTGAGGCAGAACAGAAGGAAACAGGAACATTGCAGTGTAGATGAAGAGGGAACCTTTTTGGCATGCTACCAAGCAGAAAGCATAAGTAGAGTGAATTTATAACTGTAGTGCAGTTACTTAAGGAAAAACCAAGCATGACTTGGTATGGTTCAGACCTGTTCACATTTAAAAAAAACCCACTAACTTAACTGCTGCATACACCAACCCCTCTAAATTTAATCAGAGTAGTTTTGTGTTTTCTACTCTACTGCTCCTCTGAAACTGTAGCATCTGGATAGCTTAAAGGACTGATTTGACTCAGGAAAGCAAAAAAATGTGTGCTTCTGTGATTAACAGTTTCCTTTCATCAGGTTTGCTTTCTCTTTCTTTTTTTGTTTTTCATTGTTGAGTCTAGATTTTTGGAAGGTTAGTGTGTGAACTATTATGGAAAGCTTCACTTGAAAGGTTACCACGCATAATGCACAAATAAATCACAAAAGAGTGAGACATGGAGAAAAATATGATATTCATTTATTAAACAAATCAAGTTTCTGCAATGACAGTAGTTTCATTGTAGTAATTAACCCAGTGTACGATATAGAAATATTCATTCCAAGTTAATTTGGGAAATTTCCTGAAAGCTGGCTGAAATATGGGGCAACTACATATAGCGAGCAAAAGAGTTACTGGATTTTACAATTTTATTTCAATTTAAGACCATGGTCTTCAAAACACTGAAAACACATTCTATGACTGCTTGTTTGAGCAGCAAGTAAAACTTCAATTGAGATGATTTCAACCTTGTTTTTAAAGATAGATTGCTTATACAGAGTGCAAAGTAGTAGTATAAGATTGGTAAACCAAGACATGCAATTTTAAATGTTCATATAGTATAGAATTTTTTAATTGTCTTCTTAACAGTATCTTAGAAATGAGAAATCCCAAACTTCCCCCCAGGTAGATTCTGAGGTCTGATATCAGAGGTTGAATATTTGTATATTTGACTATACATATTATTCTGTCACAGGTTGCCTTTCAGCAATGAGGCTTTTATGATTTTAGATGAATATAGCCCTGCTTGTAGTCTGCATAATGCAATGATACCTTGATAATTATAACATCTTAACTAATAAGATTTTTTTTTTTAGAAAACACTGTCTGATTATAGCTTTAAAGATTTACTTAATTTAGAAATTAAACTGAGCCCCAGATTCTGGGATATATTAAGGTCCAAGAACCTCATGAACTGCTGCAGTCAGCTACATGCAAATTATGCCTAGAAGCAGAGCTTTTGCCTTCACTTCCCAGACAGCACAAAGTTAATGAGCCAAACACATGAAGTCCTTTTACACAACCAAAACAGAGGGAAAGGAAAATTTTGGACTGGCAGTTGTTCAGAAATATTGAGACTGCTTCTAAATATAACCCAAAAAAGACCAAAATCCAGAGGCTATGAACAAAAGAGTATTTGTGATCAGTGGGAGGACTTTATGGTGGAACCATGTTTAGGGTGGCATTTGTGAAAGGCAGTGTGATTTTTATTTAAGTTGCCATCTATCAGTTCATCTGACTAAAGTTTCATGTAACAACTCAAGCTACTTTGAAGGAAACACAAAAGAATATGAGAAGTTGCTGAAATGAGTTTAACTGGGTTAGAAATTTTATAGTTTATATTATTTTGGTTTTTTTAACATTATTTTAATTTTTTACATTATTTCGATTTTTCATTATATTTTTTTATGTTTCCATGTATATCTGCTCTGGGACTGTATCCTCTCAGAGATCCAAGAGCCCTACCTGGATTGCTCCGCAGAATGAGAGCAGCATGTCTTTCTCACTTATTTTGGCATGTTTGGGAGGTGTGCAAGAGCAGAGCAGCAGATTACTTTTTTCTCAAGGGCTGTTTTATTGAACAAAATAACTCTTTACAGATCTACTGTCTCCCTGTTTTCCTGATACAGAGTCTCCCAGCTATCAGCTGGCCAAGGTCAGGACTTCTTACCAAAAGTATGTGAAAAAGTGTCCTTCAAAGTCTTCAATAGAAAGTAAAACTCCAAAGGATAAGAAGAAACCCCAAGACACCAGTTTCATGAAAAATGTCAAAAAGAAGGGCATGTGAAGGACAACAGTTTGTCAAATCTACTACAAAGGCAGATCTAAGCAAAGGGAACCTCAAAGATGGGACATCTCTGAGATCTACAAAAAGAAAATGTGTCACAGAAGAAGAGGAGTATATGTATCTCTGTTTAGAATACAGAAGTTGTCTTTGCCAGTTTTGAATTTCCCAAATGATGAATCCAAATATTTAGTGGAGAGCTTATGGATGAAGAATAAGATAACTTAAGTCTGGATTTGGACTTCAGTGGCAATGGGGACTGTGTGGAGAGACAAAAATTTTGTTTTAGTAAGCTTGGTCATCAGCTGATGAGTATCCAAGAAAGAAGGACCATAGAAACACAGTCATGTTATCTGTTTTTGAATGTAATCTTTTCACATTAGGGTTGTGGACAGCTCTGTGTGAAGTGGGAAATAGTTTATTGCTGGTGGTGTTGTCCAGGCTGTCCATGGTCCCGGGATAAACAACTCTGTTGCCAAGGCTGTCGGTTTGTTACCTGTCACAAGCAATAGATTACACTCATTTGTTAATTCTGTGTAAGTCTGGTTTCTGGGGTCACCCTCTTAAAATGTACACAATCTTCCTTCAGGCTATGTTGTTCTAATAAATGATACAGCTACAGCCTTAATGAGTTTTGCATCCTTCTTCTCTAACTTCTACATGTCACATCTTATTTCTATTGCTGAGTTTGGTAGTTCTAGTTATTTGAATTAAAACTTTATATAATTATACTACCACCCCCTCAAAAAAAATCAGAAAAGAAACCGCCTTCTTTGTTAATGTCTCTCAAGATGCGGGCCAACTTAAATCAGCCTAGACCCCTTGTGCTTCAGCATTAATCGTGAACTCAAGAAAGCTGTGTGTCTTAACACTTCTTGCCGTTCCTGAGCTTATATTTTGATGGTGGTAAAATTCAGTTGTTTAGTAATTTATCCTGGAACTAAGCCCTGAGCACCAAACATAATCATGTGCCCTTTGCAATTTGTTATTCTGTATTTAAAGGACTAGAATCTAGTGTACAAACACACATTTTCTAACTTGTTGGTTAGACTAATCATCGTTTGTTAGACTTGTACTGCTTAAGACTCCTGTGTATCATTATGGTTCAGACAAGGCACATATGATTTCCTGAGGGCAAGGAGATGGCATTTAGCTCTCCTCCCAGAATGATCTGAAGGCACTTTATTAAATAGGAAAATAACCATTCTGCATGCCTGATCTGGACTAAGGAAAAAAATGAAAGTAAGCACAGCGAGAATCACACATGATCAGCCCCCTGAAATGAATTTGGTGGAACTTTTCCAAGCTATACCAAGGACAGAAAGATCTTGTGTCCATGTGGAAAAAAACCAGTTTATACTGTGTTTGAAAATGCATATTGAATTGCTTGGTGGTATGGGTGGGATGCTCTCTGCCTGACTTCAGACACAGGCAGTATGGGAATTTGGATCCTAAAACAGAATGTCATCTGACAGCCAAAGGTCAGCTAAGCCCCCACTAGAAAGTCCACACTACATCTGCAAAGCAGCTTAGTTCAGTCTGCTTAGAGGTGACCTTGGCAAATTAGTCTTTTTTAAGTCACCAAGCAGCTCTTAGGGAACTTGGCCCAAACTCCAGTTTAGCAACCCCTTCAAAGAACAAAAACACAAGGGACTGGCTCAGATCCACAGATGTCCTCCTAATGTCTGAGTTTCAGTGCACTCTTATGTGCATTAAGCCTGTCTCATTTCCCTTTCTAAGGAAAACAGGCCAAAACAAGAGGAAAGAGCGTGGACCTTGTAAATTTTCCAATCCCTGAAGCAACTTTATGATTACCTTTGTTTTGGTAACAGCAGATGCCTGTTAGGCAACCTTGTCATCAAGATAACCTTCCCTGCCAGCAAAATACTTACTTCAAAGGAGGTAGCTTGTTGTATGGGTCCATTACTTTCAAATGGTGCAGTATTTCATCCAAGAGGCTACTTACTATAAGACAATTTATACTAAGGTGTGTGGGAAGATGCACCACAGAAGGCCATGCTTTCAGTAAATGTAGTAGAAGCTGAGCATCTCAAAGTCCCCTGCATCTGTCTCAAGAGGGAGGAAGCTTCTGTGGGTATGAAGGTCCTAGGTTAGATTCCTATCCTGGATCACTGCAAAATACAGTCTTTCAAAAACTGTTTCAAAAGCAGAACAGACTTCATGAGCTCCCTAGGAATCCAGCTCCTTGACTCTGGAGCTGCTTACTGTTTCACTCCTGGCTTGATGACTCCCTGCCATGTTGGTCATTGGAAAGATGAGGGGAGGAAAGAGGAGAGGGCAAAAGGGCCAGCGACCGAGCAGATTTCCATGGGAACCATCCTTAAATCAGTCGAATGTTTTGTCAACATATTCCTGAGAACATTTCAGCTCTGATAAGTCTGTCATTTTCTGTCAGAAAAATGCGAAGTGTAGAAAAACTTCTGCCATGTCAGCTGTATTTTCAAATACATGCCTATTTACGTTAAAACTTTGTCTTTGACATACTGTTGTTTTTCAGTTAGAATTAACTGAGATAATTGAAAAAGCTGCTTAGAATAAGTAGTCCTGAAAGGCACACGTTTTTATATTAACCATAACAAAAAGGCTGTGTGTGGTGGTGGGGCAAGATTGTCATTAAATTGGTACTAGGCTGTGAGCACTTTTTAGTTCTAACAGCTGGGCACCATTTTGCAAGTGAGCATGAAAAGAGGGGATCAGGAGGGCCCAGGATCTTGGTACACCCCTGCCAAAGCCAGCAAGACCTGAGATGAGTGTGGATGTCTGAGCTGGGACCCTCACCCTAAGAAGAGGGCTGAGATGGTGAGTTGTCCTACAAAGAGCAAGGTTTTACTGTAGAGACTGCAGTAGAATAGCTGACACATATGGATCATTTAAATTGGTTTACTGCTTTGTAAAATGCCGTGTACGGTGACCGATGGGAAAACAGATAAGGAAGCTTAGGTATGAGCTATGTTACTTGGGTTTCTCCAGAGAAAATTGGTTTATCTCCCTCTCGTCCATAAATTCAATTTGCCTGTTTGACTTCCTGTATTGATACAAATGGAGTAAATCAGATGATGGCTTAAGCAGACATGTTGAGGTAAGCATTTTTCATTCCCTTTTTTCAATTAAATGAGCTGCAATTGCATTATGGTCGACTCTGCTCGTCCAACTCATAAATATTCTTAATGCATTCTGTCTAGTGAAAGCTGTGGTGACGCAAACAACTGCCCCTCTGACCCATCCTCTCCATTCTTTGACATATGCTTGGAGAGCTACATTTTGAACTGGAGCTATTGCTAGCTGGGATATAGAAAATATTGAGAGTTCTTTGTATATCCACTTTCTTTCATATATGGATACAGACTGTCTAATTGTCAGATGGCCATTAGACCTCAGCAAATTGTAGCTGGAAGCAGGATTTTATAGTACAGGCTTGCTTTTAAGAGCCATTCTGGTCCTGTTTCAAAATTCACTTTCAAAACATTTTACAGGCTGTTTTCTTGCCTTAGAGAAGAGTACACTGGAATGAAGAAGAGATTTAAGGAGTGCAGATGCTTTTGCAAAGCCAGACAGAAAAAGATAAAAAGTGTCCTGCATGATACTGCTAATATACACATAAAAAATCAATGACGGTTGCAGAGAAAAGGAAAACAACAAGCTTCAGTATTTTTGTGGTTTTGAATTCATGTAAATTTACTTTTTCTGAAAAATGCTGCTTTACTAGCCTCTGTAGGGATAATTTAAAATATGTTTTGCAGCCTACCCATGAACTAGTTTTTCATTGCTCTTGCAAACAGAGCATCAGCTCTTTCAGCAGTATCGGTTTTTTTTTAAGTGCTTTGTCTGAAAGTTTAACCTACTCACCAAAAGAATGCAACAGACTTAATTGAGGACTAATTTAGCTCAAGAGGTTTGAAGCTACTGTGAAAGCCAGTTATTGCTTTCTAATTTCAGGTTTTCTTACTGGTAGTATAATAAATTGATCCTGTCCAAATACCCATCTTTCTCCTTCCATCTGGTAAGGATGACAGTAATATAGATATTTAATTTTTATGTCATATATCAAGAAAGTATTTCAGTTTGTAAAGCCTATTGCAGCATTACTTTGGAAAGGAGATGTAGAGGTAGTATTTTTATGCTACCTTAGTGGAACGCCATAATATTTGCACTATAATGATCAAATTTACTTCTCCCCAGTGGGATATCATTGAATTTTAAGGTATTTTCAGAGCATCAGATGTGGTTTAGAGCGGCAGAAAGCTTTCCTGCTGGTGTTGTGAAAATTCACAGAACATTTATCTTCTTTTTAGTTTACTCTGTCCTACAAAATTTCTATAGGCCAGACACTCTGAGATTACTTGGCAAGACCACTGTGAATTATCCACCCTGTCAACCAGAGCACAGACTGTCTATCCTCCAAGTCAATGTTATAATCCATAGGCTGCAAGGTACGATATTTACATTTCTTTTCTCAACCTCGAAGGCTCTGATCTTCTTGGCTGCTGAGCTGCAGAGACTGCATGGATGGTTTTCTCACTCTTTATGTATGGTTTTCTCACTCAGAACATTGTATAGACAGATGGGAATGACCTGCTCCTCAGAAACATGATTTTTAACATGGTTCAGGACCTAAGACTTCCTCTTCCTGAGGGCATCTCAAGGTACTTTTCGTTAGGAGAGGACACCTCATTCAATATTGCAAAGGAACCAGGTCGAATCTCTAGGAAGAAGGTGATAATTTCTTGGTGTTCTGCATTGTGCATGTGATATTTTTTGATTGCCCTTTGGAATTGTGCCTAATTCTCTCCATTACTTATCTGAGAATGCCAGGATGTCTAAACTTGTTCTTCTGAGTTGCACTGCACAAGTGAGAAGTGCTTAGACTTCTGCTGTGGATCTAACCTGTAACACAGGCTCTGTTAAAGATGTAGAAAGCCAACTTTTTAAATCAAACATCAATTACGCTGAGTTCAAGGAAAGTCCCACAGAACTTTGTGTGCTATGTCCTCACTTCAAGAAATTCTTGTTCAAATTAGCATCTCTAAGGTGATGGAAAGGCTACACAATAGCAGAAAAAAACCCACCTGATGGTTTCCTGGAAGACCCCAGCACCTGGGGAGACATTCCTAGAAACTAAGAAGGGGATTAAATGAAGAAAGGAGATAACATGACCTTTTTGACATGTATTCTGACAGATTGGAACACAGGAAAATTACCCTTGGGCTTCTGTCATCTGTCTATCACCCCAAAATTAGTTTATTGACTATAGCTGCTCAAACTGCTTGAAGAAAAAAGGTATAAAAAGAGATTAGACCTAAGC
This sequence comes from Lepidothrix coronata, assembly GCF_001604755.1. Taxonomy (NCBI): domain Eukaryota; kingdom Metazoa; phylum Chordata; class Aves; order Passeriformes; family Pipridae; genus Lepidothrix; species Lepidothrix coronata. The sequence goes on along the minus strand of NW_016690240.1, from coordinate 1,935,231 downwards.
AAAAATTGAGGAGAAATGTCATCAACCCTGTGGAGGTAACTGATGAGATACCTTTTCTACCTCCACCCTCTTGGGATGCCTTGGGGTGATACACATATACATATATACATATAAACTAATTTTACTTTGGCTTCATAGTACTTTAACGTTTTTACTTATTCTTTTTAAGTTACTTTTGCTTTAGAGTGTGTGCTTAGGTTTTTTGCTTTTGTTTTAGAGTTTTTGCTTAGGTTTTGTGGCATTAGTATTCTGTGTAAGTTGTATTGCCTTAGAGTGTATGCCTACTCTTTGCTTTATTACTACAACATAGTTTAAGTGTGTTTTTTGCAATTAGACTCTATTCCAGACACAATGAATCCCATAAATTGTCAAAAATTTTTATTAATAAATGTGTTACTTCACGGACTGAGTCCGTTTTTAGGTGCTGACAGTTTCATCAACAGCAAAATAACTCATAGGAGAAACCCACTGAGGGTTCTATCAGTGTTCTATCGCTGTTAAGTGCAGTCCCTACATAAAAAGTATCAAATGTCCTGTCTATCTCAGCAAATCTGTTAAGCGAAGGGTCTCATTAGGTGAGATGCTAACAGACTGTTTTGGACATTAAAAGGCTTTGATCTCCTGAGGGGGACACTGATAGATAAAAAAATAAATTAATACAGGTTGGACAGAAAATTCATCTTTTCTGCCCCATTTTAATGTGACAGCATCACATTTAACACATACAGAGTAGTTGAAGAGTACAGGATATGAAATATTGACATTGAAAGAGAGCAAAGTCAAGCTTGGGGACATTGTGCAATCCACCTCTCAAAGAGGAGGCACTCCTGGAAACTTCTCATTGCATGGGGCTACTGGGACAAGATCTTTGCTGCCTCTCAGACTTCCATAACCCCTATCCCTGCTGAGAGTAGGTTGGTACATGAACTTCCCTGAGACTCCTCATCTGTGCTGGGAGACTCCTGTGGGTGGTCAAGCAGAAAGCTGCTGATATGACAGAATGGTTTGCTGGAGCTGGATCTAGGAGAGGCCTGGATGGGAAAGGTTTCACATCTGTGCTGAAGGTGTAGTTCCAGAATAGCAGAAAGGAAATGCAGTCTGCTCAAAATTGTTTACAACCAGTCCTGACCAGTGCTTCTGTCTCTTAGTGTTTTACTAAGGAGTTCTTGTGCCTTAATAGAAAGAAAGTGGGTGGTTTGGTGCCATCATTCCTATCTAAAGATCTTTAAAGAGATTTTATTTACCAACTATGCATATGCAGTTGGTACCACAGATACTGTTTAATTGCAAATGGAAGATCTAGTGGACAATATGCAGAGTGTCCTGAGCAGAAATTGTCATTGTATTTCATTAAGAAGCTGTGGCCTAGACTGTGAAGGAGAAAGTACATCCTTCCACTGTAAAGGTCTAGAAATCCTCTGCTGAACTGGATTAACAAATCATTTCTCTCTTCTAAAGCCTGCATAGAGTGATCCCTGGAATATTTATTGTTAATAATTATTTATTCTAATAATACTTAGAATGTTTTAACTCTATGAGGCACTGTTTCAAAAATTTAAAATAACTGCATAGATGTTATTTAACACTTTTAGTGTAGGTCCTGACTGTAAGAATTAACAGTTACTGTCTTGTTTTCTAGATAAAGTATTAACGCAAAACATTCATTTCAGCTGACTATATTCAAAGAAAACTATGAAATATATGAGCTTGACAGATAAGTAAGAACAAAGAAAAAGTTCCCAGAAAGAAATACCTAAATCATACTTGAAATTCTAGTTAGTCTCAGATTATTCATATCCCCACTTATTACTACCCTAGAGGTTAGTCCAGTTTAGTCCTAATGGATATGACTGGAGGTAGAGAGGGCTTAGGTTTTGTCCTGAAGATCGTCTTATTCTTCTATCTCTGTGCCAAAGATAATAAAGCCCATAAGCTGATGATATGAGCTGCTTAAGAGCACAGCATGAGTTATGCTGTTGTGAGAAGAAGCCCAGACCAGCATGAGGTCTTCTTGGACTCTGTCCCCACACAGGGTGCAAGGAAAGCTTACTAGTTTAAAGCAGCCAAAGTAAGCAAGTGCCTTTTTATCAATGATATGGGTCTGTATGGTCTCCTTGCAGAGAGACAGGAGTGGCACTGGCAGCCTCTGTGCTGGAAAGCCATGTCCTTCTCGGATTTCAGCAGACAGCAAATGCTTTTTGCAGTTTAAAGCAAAACTCATGTTCTCACTGACAGTGAGAATTCAGACACTCCTCAGACCGTTTCTGAAAAACATCACAGTGGGTTTTTTATAAAGCTTTAATATGAACAGTGACATTCACAGCCATCTTGCACTGATGACAAGTAGCTTGGTCCTTTATGGCCTTCACTAGCCAACAGATGCCAGCTGCTTTTGTCTCAAAAGAAAAGCAAGAGGTATTTCCATTTGGGCCAATTCGAGTTTTTATCCTGGGGCATTAACATATACGAGCTCACAACTGCAGTTGTCTTCCATCAGAGTCAGAGCATGCCTGTGAATTTGACCAGAACCTAGTTCTAGGTTCATCAGTGGTGTATTCTGGGAAGCTTGTACAGGAAAAAATCCAAAGTGTCCCCTTGCACTTAAATGACATAAGATAGCAGATGCCTTGATTTATATCCCACTCTCTCCCGGGTTATTTACAAGATTAATTATTCTTCCTAGGTGCATCTAATAGCTTTACATGTAATATTTCTGTGTATCTGAATGCAAAAGACATTAATAAATATACTTAATAAATTAGGCTCATTAGGACCACACATATCAGGCGTTCTGTGAATTCACTAATTAGCAGTGCTGTACACTCCAGATAGGAACCTCCAGGACCTGTTACAAACAGTCTGGTGTTCAGGAAGATTAATCACCAGGCTGCAACGCTCAGACGCTGAATGAGAATGTTCAGTGGAGAAATTAAATCCCTTCAGGCAAACTGTAACTTGCGTACCCCGTTTCCACGGTCATCACTCGCCTATTTGTTTATTTAAGTTAGCAAATTACCACTCATGCCTCATTGTAAATTGCTAACTGAGAGATGAAAGAGCCCCATCCAGCTTTACCCATGGGCACTGAGCTTGGGTCCTAACAAAATATGTTCATGAGAAAGCATTTATTTGTTGGGTTTTTTCCACAGTGAAGGCAATAAACTGTGTATGACACAAACACCTACTAGGTTTGTGAATATTGTAAGAATCCTGTGCCTCCCATGGCAATTTTTCTCGTTTCTAAATTGGTTTCCATGTACATGTGGAATAAAAAGGTACGCAGTAAGACAGTCATGTACATTTACCTAAATATCAGCTTTGCAGAAGGACCTGGGAGTCCTGCAGGGCGGTGAAGTTGACGGTGGTCCAGCAACGTGCCCTTGTGGCAAAGAAAGCCGATGGTATCCTGGGCTGCATTCGAAAGAGCATGGCCAGCAGGCTGATGGTGGGGATCCTTAGCACTAGTGAGGCCAAACCTGGAGTGCTGGCTCCAGGATGAGAGAGACTTGGCCGTACTGAACTTAGTCCAGCAAAGAGTCAAAAAGATGTCTAAAACATTGGAGCATCTTTCTATGAGGAGAGGCTGAGGGACCTGGGAATGTTCATCCCGGAGAAGACAAGGCAGAAGAGAGGGAAAAGGACCACATTAGAGGAAGCAGGCTTTTCTGGTCTTCTAGTAAAATTTACTGTTTCAGTGTGCAAGACAGCATCTCCTGTTATGACTGTCAGCTTGCGTTATATGGCAGAAAATAAGTATATTTTATAATTTTGTTGAGCAACTCTATCTGATCTTTTTTCCTTTCCAGAAAGAAATACATCAGTGACTAATGGCTTAGGTCACATTATATGGCAAAATTAAACACACAAGACTATTAGGAAAAGCCATTTTTCTTCTCTTCTTCTGATGTTTATGAGAAATATTTCTGTGTCTAGCTGTAAATAGTTGATGACTAATGCACTAAATTAATGGTAGTAATTTAAGATGGACTATAGCAATATCAACTGAACAGCAGATATGTTTTTTAAAATAATTACAATGGGTTCATTCCTCCTCTGTATTTTAAGATTTTACCTAGGATCCTATGTCCTGTAATGTCTCTAGCTTTTCCTTTAACAGCCTCATATCCTTAAGCTTCTATATACAAGAGTTGTAGTGGAACAAGGCAGGGCATCTGGACTCTGTCTGGAATAATGTAATTTTCTTTTTCTTTTAAGGTCAACCAAGTTCACTGTGGAAAATCAGCCCAGCTGGGGAGATTATTCTGTGACTCTCATTCTTTCAGGAAAACATGAAACCAGATTTCAGTTTCTGGAAATGTAATGGGTTAAAATAGAGTAACAGCCTTTTCTTCATCTCACTTTTTATAAAATAATAGAGCTTATAAGCAAAGAAAATATCTACATTCTCAGAAAGGGCAGTTGTATTTATCATGTCAGTTTTCTCTGAGATGTGCAGCTTCCAATAAATTTAATGTGCTGTCAGTGTGGAGGGTAATGGGTCCCTGAAAGAACAGGTATTGTAGAGCTGAAGAGCTTCTCCTCCAAGAAGCATAAAAATCACAATGAGTTTAAGACAATATAAAGCTGTGTTTTAAAATGTACAAATTCTCTTGAGAGAATTATTAGGCAGAAAAATAAAAAGGCCTTTAATATTATTTTTTAAATTACAAAATTTGTTGAAATATAGAATTCCCTGGGCATAGAAGACTAATCTGATGGCTTGGGCAAACTCAGCTTTAGAAGTACTCTGAACAGGCATTAAAGAGAGAGATGGCAAAGAGGAGTACACCCAATTTCTCTTTAAGAATTTAGATACAATTTTAACATTGGATATTATTACCAGGAAGTGGAAAATATTTACTCCCTTTATCCCAAAAGGGACTATGTAAAAAACCAGAATTTATGTTCTTTTTGGAGTAATAAAACACACTTCCCAATCAAACCAAAGGATCCCTTTTTGCAAGGGTGGGACTAGATTCAGCCTGGTAAGGCAGGAGTGGGCAAGAAAAGACTGTACCTTCCCAGCTCATGTTAAAAATCACCGAGAACTGACATGCCTTAGTCATATCCTAACTCCTGCCTGTCCCAAATTAAGATGTTGACTCATGCTCCTGCCTGTGTGCATGACTTAACTTGCAACCATGTGTTCTGTCTTTTAGTCCTATTGATATGTCAGAACTTTGTGCCTGTGTTAATATCACAAATAATTTGAACCAGTAACTGATTTTTTATTCATACCTTTGAATACCATAGGTTAGTGTTTAATAAATTGCGTGAGACATTGTCAGGCAGTTTGCAACATGCCTGAAGCAATGAAATGATATACGTTTCCATATGTGGACTCTTACATACAAGTGAGCTAGCAAATGTAGGCAACATATGACCTCTAAAATTTAAATTTAATTTCCATTTGGTTGTAAATAAAAACAACCTATACAGAGACAGCACAGCATAAGCTGGCTTATGCAATTTTCATAAGGATCTGTTGTCCTTCTAATTAAAAGAGATTAAGAGATTGAGAAGCACTGTGCTAGGTTATACTTTGGCAATCAAAATTAGTAGATCCATTCTCTCAATGTAATTTATATTCTCAGTTATTGTGATTTTCTGTGAACTGCCTGTAATATTTTTTTTAAGACATCTCATTTGCATAGGCTCTTGCCCAAAACCAGAAAAGCCTTTACAGCCCTGAGTGGAACTGACCAGTGGTAACATGCTTAGCAGCAGGATGAGAAGTCTGGAGATTTGAGACTTTTAGGTCTCCTAGCTTCAGAGGAAGATTTGCTCCATTTTGTCTGTTATGAATAGTGTATTAAAATGTGAAACAAAGCAGTACTGCTGTACTGCAAATGAACAGTGCCTATAGAGAGATCTAAGGAGGTTGTATTTTCAGTGTGCAGTGGTTTGGTCCAGGTTTTTTTGTGTTCAGTATGAATGACCTGACTCTGAAGCATAAGTTCCCAGGCCAACAGGTCATCATAAATCCTGCAGAACACTTGTGGTTCACTGATGGAGAGCTGACAAGTTGCTACATTACACTACTCAGTACACCTTATTAGTAGTCATTGGACTACCAATCATCTGGCCACAGTTTAGCCACCAGTATTCATCACTTTCAGTTGGAGGCTTGAGAAAATTTTAGTCTAAATGGATGTTTTGGATATTTCCACACACCCAAGGGCTAAAGGAGATGTGATATCAACAGGTATTGCTATTTGCTCTGTAATATGCAAACTGAAGGCTATATGGACTCTGTTTATGGGCCTATAATTAACTATGTGATGGCAGTTGTGAAACTGTTAGAGGTGCTCGGTACATTCAGACAGGGAGAGAAAATGCTCTTCCTTGTATATGTTTTTTTATTTAAATCTGTTTATTTCATTAACTTCAGAAGTTTTTGATTATTATCAAAAAGCACAAAAATTAAAGTTAATAATAGATTTTCTTCTAGGAAACTTAGCAATCAAAAAATAACATTCCATACACACAACACATCATCAGCCACGTAATTCTCTCTCAAAAGTCTCTCACTGGAGTGGATATAAATAATGGGTTGTGGCAGAGAACTTGATGAACAATCAATAGCAATTTTTTGCAGGAAGCAAAATCTTAAAAGCACAAAAAAAATCACCAAATTCAATTCTACTGTTGTTACTGTCATTATCATCACAAGCCCTGTTTCAGCTGAAGAAGTGGATAGCAAAATGAAGAATAAACAGAGGAGAAGAAAATAAAAAACCGTCCCGAAGTCAAGCCTAAGGATGATCAGAAGGGAGAAATGGAGGAAAACAATTCTGTTATGATTTAGGATAATAAGTTCTGGAATTCCACTTTAACTAAAAATCAGAACTGGATAAGGAATAGGCATTGCAGATTTCAGGGATTTAAGAAAAGCATAAGGAAAATTAAAACCAGTCTCAAAGTCAGGCATATATACAAGTATATAGACCAAAGATGTCTGGGAAAATGGCTCCAATGCACATGAAATCAAACCAGGTAAATCACTGGCTGTAATCACAAACCATAAAACGTGTGTACACACACATGTATATGTGTTCACATACTCAGATAAACACAAAGTTTCATCTGGATCCACTAGCCCCAGATTAGGTGTGAAACGGCATATGAGGGAAAACATGCAGCTCCACGCAAAAATCAGCCCAGTGTATGCTTACTAAGGCATACCTGGAAATAGGCAATTGTGGATGCAGAAAATGTAGATGCCAAAGACTGTGAGAAGCATCTTGCTGCTAGTGCATATATGATTGTATTGTGAAAAAGATGTGCTGATTTGCAAACTTTAAATGGATGTAGCGTGCAAGACATGTTCCCTAGTATTACAGAAAGGAGAACAGTATTAAATAGGGTAGTAGTATTAGGCTAGAAGAAGAAAGTATTATGGATAGCTCAGATAAGACTTGGGAAGATTGCTTATCTGTGGCCTCTGTGCCTCTGTTATTATCTTTTAAAGAGTAAAATTGTACCTCTTTTGTTTTGCTTGCCTATTTACATTATCTTTTTGTTGCTGTGGATTTGTACAAAAGAGTCTGCTGTCAGCTGTGCTGTCATCCGCACTCTCTGCCTGGTGACAGCACTGCCCTGTTCTCCCTGCTGTGGTGCCTGCACCTTGCACAGCTCTGTGCTCTCCCAGGCAGCAGAATCCTCAGCCCATGCCCTGGTTTCTAATTAATCCAGAACTTCATCTACTCTGCGATTCCTTATAACTTCAGCTGCATGTACTGTCTGCATCGAAGTTTTTCAGTCCAGTGAGAGTCTGAAACGTTAAAAGCAGGAAACACTCAGCCATAGGAAAAAACGTTTCTGCTTTTTGCCATTCAGGCCTCAGTCCATTTACTGACAGAGTCTTGCTGCTTCGTCTCACAGGACAGTGCCTTCACTATCCAAGAGTGACAGGTTTTGTTCCTCATGTTCACTGGAATCACACCATTAATATGAAACTATGCAATGCGCATATATTGCACAAACAAGGGACAACAGCTATAATCACAGACATGAATCCATAATTTAAGTACAGAATAAGACCTCATAGAAGCATAGGGCTTCTGTTCAAGACCATTAACTTTAATGAAAATGCACATTTTTCATTAGGCTCTAATAGCCTGCTGCAAAGTAGGGCAACTGCTGTGCAGTGTTTGTAGAAACAAATTGCTAATCAGTCAATAAAGACCTTTACTGTGCACTCTGCTACAGCCAGCTTTTACCTATTTTCAGCTACACTGAATTATTTTAACTCCTTGAATTGTTACTTAGTGAAAAAGAAAATATGTTTTATTTATAAAGTATTCACTGTGGCCATGCAGAGTGAATTTTGCATCTTGAGTCCATTTTGTTAACATTTATACAGGTGATTTATTATCACGTGGATTTGCCTCATGACTTTTTTCTTCTAGGGTTCAGAAAGTTTTTATTTTATACTGAAAGCCGGCAAAGAATTCAATCAGTCATTCTTTTAGAAATAGATTTTATAATTCCATTACAAGTGCCCCATGCAACCTAAATCTTAATGACAGGAGCTGTTGCTACCAGAGCACAAAAGCCTGCTAATCAGTGTCGAGCGAATTATTCACACAGAGGAAAATTGCAGGAAGAGGATCATATGTGTATATGTGTGGGCATACACGTATGTGTGTACATACATATATGTATAAAAACTATATATCAAACCACATAATTGATTTTAGAAATAAACATTAGTAATTTATTTTCTACACATGATTGGATTCATTCCTGTTAATGGTAATACACACAGCAAACAGAACTGGATTGTGCTTTTCCAATCTAGAATATTCAGTAGTTGCCACATTTCTTTTAGCAAGAAAATAGAACAACTATCATGGTCCTTAACAGGTATGAACTGATGAAGTCCCACGGCTTTATGACAAGGGAGAATATGATATAATATGAAATTCTGTTTTGACTATGAATGGAATATGAAGAAATTCCTTATTTCTATAACTAGTGATAGCATTAACCTCAGTGATGCCATTTTGGATTGAAATACTGAGAGAAGTATTTTAGTGGAATTGAATTTTCTAGTTGAGGACAAGAAATATTGAATTTGAGGCAAAACCAGAGAGTTAAACATTGGTAGCTTGGAAAATAATGCTGGGATCTGGAGAAATATGGTGATTATCTGCAAATATTTAAATGTTATCAGGATTAAGGATTATTTTTATTTTTAATGTTTGACCTTCAGATAAGCTGATGTGAGAGACAAATTGCTAATTAGAAATGGGATAAAACACTAAGTATGAAAAATAACCCTGTAAGATGACTGCAAGAAATCTTAGACATCTTTATTTTCAAGGAAAATCCCAGCTGGATGTCTCAGATGTGTTTGATACTAAGGATGAAATATAGCTTCATGAATATTTGGGAGACATGTATTTGTTTAAGAAATGATTTCACCATTATGACTGCATAGAAACCTGAATTTTAGCATGATAAGCTTGAGAAATACTGTATTCTCCACATTACAATAGTGTTGTCTGTTGATGTTGTGTTTTGGATTAGATTATTTATTACAAAGATACACTGGACATAGTTCTTTGTAAAAGAGGATATAAACCTTAGTGTAAAGCAAATGGAAAGCGGATAGCAAGAGGTAAAGGTAAAATTCTTTTATACATTTTTCCCTTGTGAGTTGTGACTGTGGATCCTGGAGTAATTCAGGAGCTTTGTACTACAGCATGATAAATGGCATTATTGTATTGGTTGGATGGATGCTATCAAATGAGTGTATCTAATCCCTTCTGCTCAATCTGACAGAACTATGGGATGCTATAGGGTTTATATAAACCTGTTTCAGTAAAGATGGCTCATACAGGCTTTTGGAAAAGCATTTGACTTTTGAACACTGACGATGAAGTTAATCCTAGTATTCTGAGAAGCGCACATGCCAAGAGGAATCCTTACTTTGAAGTGAGTGGTATATGCAGGCTACTTAATGCTTCAGGAGTTTAAGCCTAGGGGGAAACAAGATAGGATGACATGAAAGCCTGAGAGTTGGCACCTCATTGTATTAAGGAGCCTGGGAATGAATTACTAACACATGGCCTTTATAAACTAACCCTTTTTCCTTTCCTTCATCCTCTCACACATATTCAAGAGTGGACCCAGTAAAAGAAAATCAGTTCAAGGAGCAACAAATAAAAGATTACTTCCACTCTTGTTATGCTCTATTTATTGAATTTCAGAAGAATATCTGTTTAAAGCACTTGTTGGACCCTCTCAGATTTGTATTCCTTTCACTCAGCCATGTGTATCGATGGCAATGGTGCTGTCCATTAAGTCTGTAAATTAATTTAGTGTGATGAACTGCAGATACCACGTGTGAGGGAGGTAGCAGCCATAGGCCACTGAAGTGTCCTTGTCCTAGTATAAATATTTCCCCTGACCGATCGCAATTGAATTTTTCTGTGCTCTCAAATACATTTGCTCTACTTTAAACATGCAGTTTTATCATAATGTTCTCTTTATAAGGACTGATTTTTTACTTTAGTGTTTCCATCCTCCAGGCTTTTTACTCTGAGCTGATGATCCTGAGGTGGTTGCACTATGTATGTGTAATGAGGAATGTATTTTTTCCAACAGAATGAATCAGAGAGACAATAACATTCAGAATTCCACCCTTTGAGTGATGAGCTCTTGTGAGTCAACATTAACCCTCACCTTATCGAGCCAGCCTCTCCCTCAACTGGATTTGAAAGAAACCCAAGGGAATAGATATAAGGAAGAAATTTTTCACTACGAAGGTGGTGAAATAGTGGAACAGGTTATCCAGAAAGGTGGCAGATGCCCCATCCCTGGCAACATTCAAGGTCAGGTTGGATGGGGCTCTGAACAACCTGATCAAGTTGAAGGTGCCCCTGATCATTGCAATGGCGTTGGACTAGACGGCCTTTAGAGGTCTCCTCCAATTCAAACTTTTCTATGATTCTGTGGTTCTATGACCTAACTGGTATGTCTACATCTTAAGCCTCAGTATTGCAGAATAACACTTATGAGACACTCATAAGTCTCTCCTGAGACTTTTTTTGCCTGCTGCGTGTGTGCAGTTCTACTGTCCCACTCAACCATCTGATCTGCTCCACCTCACAATTTCTCCTGTGGGTCCTTATCCCCTGCCTAACCACAGTCTCGCTTCTTGGGTAACAGCCCTTGGTTTGTCTCTGGGGATAACAGAGGGAGATTTGATTTAGAGGTAGCAAGACTGCTGAAAGCAACCTTACTCCAACAACAGATTTAGTTAGCTTGGATTATGGCTGTGCAGGTACATCTAGATTGCTTCAGTTACCACACCTGTTTGTTTAGACCATCTGAACTATCTCTACATATCCTCACATTGTTCAAAATAGGCTTATTCAAAGCAACAGGTGTAGGTGAAGCTTTGTTAGAGTATAAAGATGATCTCATGTTCCCAACAATACAGTACAATTGAAGGGCTATTTCCAGACCTATGTCTAGACTTCCCCTTGGGAATGATGCCAGCAGTTTTGAAGATAGATGAGTGGAAAAATTTTGCTCAAGGATGTAATTCTGTTTATTTGGTACAAACACTAAAATGTATTAAGACTCTCCTAGCTGGTGACTACCTCACCAACATAAATCTAGGCACAGAAATGTAGGCGAAAAAGAGATCAACACTTCTATTCCTCATTTTTCTCAGGTATCTCACCTAATGGAGCTGCACTGAGGAGTCTTGGCTTTCCTCGGAGCTGTTTGTGTTGCTTCTTGGAAGCTGAGGCAAAACAAGTGCCTGCTGTAATGACAGTACTCTTCTTGAGAAACGTGTTGTGGTCAGTGCAGCACGCATCACTTTTTCTGGTTATCTAGAGTGAATTATTTGGATGCTCCTCTCTGCTGGCTCTGTTTCTGCTTCTATATGATCTCACACACATCCTAAGATTCCCAGGGCAGCATTTAGGTCAAAACAGTAACAGAAGTTATGCTAGTTTTTCTTACACTGAAACAGCCTCTGGCTTGCCTGTTTCACCCTCATAATGGAAAATAACAGCTTTTCTAAGCTGCTCTCTTCATCTACATGGTCTCTCTTGAGCTCTGTACCATGGAGATCCAAATCTCTGACTAATCCTTTCCTCTCAGGCGTCTTCTTTTCTGCAGGACAGGAAATGTAGACAACAGACTTGTGTCCCATGAAGAGCCCTATATATTCCTAAATAGCCTCAGACCTATTTAATTGCAAAAATTATGCATGACAGCTCATAGAGAAGATGCCATCTTCTGCTGACAGGTCCTGTACTATGGTAAAATACTGTCCCTGTCATGTTTGATGTGCCTAACAGAAACCAGAACCCCTCAGCATTTCTAGCCCCAAATCACACCTGCAAATTTCCATGAAAATACTTGTAGGTGAGCAGAGTTCCAGGTTGTTATAAGGATACTGGTCCAGCATATGTGAGAACTTTTATATGTCTGTGTGAAACTCACAAACTCTTAAAGCAATTAGTGAATGCACAGTAGAACATATTAGGGTTTTTTTCTTTTTTTTTTTTCTTGGTAGAAAACGGACTTTGTATTTCTAACCTTGGATTTCAGCTGGATCTCATTGATTTGGACAACAATACATTAATGCTTTGCTGCTCACCAGACTGCCTGACTAGTTGGAAAGCTATGAGGTAGTTCTGGTATGGAGTGAAACTCATGGTTACAATGGTCAAAGAGCCATGGCTGTCAGAAAGACAAGCCAAACAAGTGCAATGCTCATTATCCTTTAGTTTGCTGAGAGTGGTTTTGCTAAGATCTGAGAGACTGAGAGGTACTGGACATAGCTGGTACTTTCAGTTCAGTCAGAAAAAATATTCAAAGATAGAAGGCCTGATACATCACCAGTTGACCCTCCAAAAGTTTTGGGAAGCCATAAAATGGCTACAAGTACTAAAGGAAATCAAATTTCCCAAACTTTAAAGGACATATTGTTTAAAGATGTGCTGTTTGGCTTAAAGCCAACGAACACATTCTTTTCTTCACTACGACTGAATGGTGGCTATGCATTGAAGTACATCCCAGAGTACAGGGTCTTCAGCCATCTGGAATGGGACTTGGACAAGGGTATGTCATGGCACTTGTCGATCCTGAGAAATTTGCTTTTCTCTCTGTGGAAACCATGCACTGTGGAGGGTAAGAAGGCTGTGTGCCTGAGTCGTGCTTTCACAGATATTTGGAGTCAATAAGGGCACAGACAGCAGAGAACAGACGGTTGGAAGAGTTCCCAAACCCATTAAGTAAGACAACCAACATGACCAGAATCTTAAATATTAAGAGTAATATGCTATAATTCCTAATTAAACTATTAGTTATACATAGTAAAATGTAAACCAAAAAGACAAAAGTAAAATGCAAGCTTTTATGGAGAAGGCTATTTACAGGGGGAAAAAATGAGCAAGAGGAATGAACACAGTGGAAAAATGCTATTCAGATGCTGTCTCCATAGGCACAGCAATGAGCTCAGTGCTGGAGTTTCACTGAAAATACACATGCATACTTTCATCCTGAGGGAACCTCTAAACCAATGAAAATACAGACCATTGCTTCTCTCCTCTCCCCTCCCAATTTCTTGTGCTTTGAGCAATAAAGATTGCTAATAAAAGCCAGCACAATTCCTTTGGCAGTTTCAGTCTGACCTTAGCATTGAGAGCCAGTAAAATTTTAGGTGTTAGATTTAGTGTTTTTCCAAGTAAACAAATGAAAAAAACTTCTGTCTTCCTCAAAAGTTATTGCTGAAACATGTTTTTGGTATCAGGGAAAAAAAAATCCATCCAGATCATGCAGTGTAAGATCAGAACTCCTTAATTTAACTGAGTAGCACAAGGAAGAACTCAAATGATTCAGTGCCACAAAACACTGTAAATGCATCAGAAAGTAATCTCCTGTCTCCATAGATCAGAAAGGTACCTAACGTCTTGCAGATCCAGTTTATCTATTCTTTCATTCTGTCATGTTCCTGTATTAGACAAAGCTCAAAGCAGACAGCACCTAACTCTCTTTACTCAGATGCAATCCCCAGTTAAGACAAAGCCTTACTGCTTTCTTATCTTCCAGCACTTGGGAATGTGAAATATCTCTCTACTACTAGTGTTCTGTTGGATTTCTTAGTCAAAGCCAGCTCTAGCAAACTTCATCACTTAGGTTTTAGAATAAGTACTGCTGGAACCCCCTCTCTCTATGGTCTTGCTCAATGGTTGCTCATCATTCTTCCAGAACATGAAGATACTCCAAAATCCTGGCCTCTGTGCATAAAATGGCAGCTCTCCAAAAGGAAATCATGATGGAAGAGGATGAATCCATAGTTTTATTTCTGTTTCCACAATGAACAGTAATAGTGGTTGAGGTATCACATGGTCCTTCTGGTGAGATTTCACTCTACCTCATGACTCCATTAGTGGAGGACAAATGTAAACATCTTAGGCCACCCAGAGTAGGTGCCTTCAGTTCAAAGCTTAATTCTTGCTTTAGTATAAAGTCTCATAAAAATCAGACCTCAAGACTGGGAGACATCTCAAATACAGATAGGCTGAAATAGGTTATTTGTGAAGCATTTGTATAGAAAGAGCTTAGAAGGAAAGAATGAAGTGGACTCAGCTTTGCACAGGTTATTTTTCTGTGAATAAACAGTCTTTGAAGTGCAGTCTATACCCAAAAGCATTGCTGAAATGATCACATGTGGTGAAATCAAGGAAGTGGTGGACAAAGTGAGAGGGGAGACCAGCTGAAGAATACAGTGGAGTGACAAAAAAAAGGGAGGCTAAGATATTTAGGACTGACCAACCATTGAGAACTGGTTGTCTCATTTCTCTAGAGTCTCAGTTTACAAATTAAAAAAAAGAGAAGAAAAAACCTCTGGTTGATGTAATTCTGTATGGAGAGAAGATAGCACGATTTACTAAACTTTTAGGAAAAATAAACATTTGAGAAAAACCTTAGACAGGACCAGCAAGAAGACAGAGGCACTAGGCTTTGTATTCTAACCTTGCCTGAAGTGAAAGTTTACTATGTGCTACTTCCACACCATACTTTATTGCTCAGGCAGCAACAAAAACTGATAGGCAGAAACAGAAGGGCTTGTATGTGTCTATCATATTGGTTTGCAGCTACCATGGCAGGATCTCACTCTCCCAGCTGATCTGAAAGTTCCAGGGTTACAAGGTGAAAAAAAATGGGGGCCAATATATATTTTGATTTAATTAAAACTGAGAGATGCTGTATTTGGATAAGTTAACTTGTCCTGTTGCCCAAAGAAAAGAAGCAGAAAACATAAAAAAATGATGCAGAGAAGAGATTGAGTTTTGAGAGATTTGAGTTTTAGGGGTTTGATTGATAATAATCATTGTAATTTTTAACTTTCTCTGGTATAGGTGTAGGGACTGCTCCCTCAGATGATCTATCTTCTCTAAGAGGAAGGAGAATTTCATTCTCAGGACTCATTTTAGATCCTCTGGATCTTCTTGCATTGTAGAGCTTTTTTTATTTTTTTTTTAACAGTGTTTCTTAGCCCAAGTAAGATGCATTAGTTTATTTTCTTCCATGTTAAGTATATACAGATACATACATATACATATATACATGCACACGCACACACATGTAGAATACTTAAAGACAGATCTGTTTCTGACAGTGGTGACCTGCAAGCTGATGCATGTTGATGTGAAAGAGACATACAGATCTTTCCTCTGCCATAGCCTGTCTACACCACAATTAGTGTAATTTCTGAATTGGAGGCTACATTCAGATTTCTTTTTTCTTATTTTTCCTTCATACCCTTCCTAGGATTAGTGAATTTCTACTCTGCCACCAGCCTGAGCACGGATTGTTTTATCTATACACACTGATGACTTACTGCAGTAAGCAACACTGTGATTCATCTGCTTCAGTGTTTGCCCCAGGTCCATTTTAGAAACTAATTTGAGATATGCTGAATTGAACAGTTAATTAAATCTGGGAGGTTGTACAATTTGCCCAGCAATATTTTTGGAAGGACTGTAAACACTGGTTGTTGAGGGAACAGGCATCTTTATTGAACATAAAGCAGAGATGAAGTCAGAAGTAATCCAAGGTCTCTGGTGTATAATAGCCTGGTATATTGGATCAGCAAACAGATATCAATAACTCATTCTGCAAAAGATAGCTGCAATTGCAAAGGTAATGGTCACATTTTTCTCAAAACTAGGAGAGTGTACTTTTACTTAAGTGACAGAACTATTACCCCTGTATCATAAATGCAAAACGGGGGAAGCAGGACAGCCCTAAAGTTTGTTTCACAGACCCACTTTGAGAAATTCTGTCACACTGTAGTCCTGAAAATGTCTGTATTTTAGTGTTCATTGTAATATCCTTCCACAGAAAGGCAGAAAAAGAGAGGGAAACTAGTGCTTTCTTCTCAGACACTTATCTACTTTGTATGCTTTCTACACAGCTTCCTATGAAATTACCTGCAAACTGTAGACTGGTGGAGACTGTCAGTAGTACCAAAGGTCTCTTTGGACTGAAAGGATGTGATTTTCTGATAGCTGTGTTGTCCCCTGTCTCTGAAACCAGGATTTCTGTCTTTAAAAGGAGGCACTGACACTGGGAAAAAGCAGTGGAAAATCTTTGGGTGCACCCTTGTTGTCCAGAACTTCCCAAACTGGTGAAAATGTGGGTTTATGTTCTGGTATATAGACAGATTGTCCTTGTGACAATGAGCTGATCCATGACATACCTTCAAATCAAACACTTCTAGTAAAAGAAGTCTAAGCTAATATTGCACTCCCAGTCATACTTTTCCTCTAATACTTGTGAGACATTGATTTTGTTTGCATGTGGCATGTAGTCTGCACTAACATACTTTCACTATGATGTTAGAAGAATGGTTTTTAAAAAGCCTTGAACAAATACTATAAAAATTACTAGAAGTACTTTAAATGAATTACTCACTGTTAGTCAAATTAACTAAATGATAATAATACTAAAAATTAAACTCTCTGTTTTGGTAAGAATAAAAAAAAACCAAAAAACCTCAAAATTTCAAACCCAGATATTTTTGCATAGCTGAACAAGGAAAGTGTTTTATTGAATGGAGAAAAAAGAAAATACATCACCGGTTTCCAGGATGTAGAAAGCTGAACCATCCTAGCTGAAACACTGAAGAGAACCTGACATGTTCAGCTCAGTGGCTCAGCAAGATATGTTGCTAGTCCTATCTTGAAAGTAGTAACTATATGAAGCAAGAGTTGCTTCATATTGCTTTCCCAGAAGTCTGTCACATTATATAGTTCCAAGAAGACTTCCTCTACTGCATGCTAAATCAGTTTTTACTCTGCTTATATTATTTTGTTTAGTTTTTCCATTACTGGAAGGTTTTTCATGCTATGCTTCAGCCATCACAGGTATGCTTGGCCTCTGCCAGGTGAGATTTTTAGCTCTGGGTACAAAGAGGAAAGGAGAGGAAGAACATGAACCACCCTCCAGCTTTCTCAGATCTAACTTCAGAGAATATGAAAACATAAGAAAGTACATTTTCCAATCAAATATCTAGGTTCCTCCATCACAGCCCCGGTAACATGGCAGGAATATTAGTGTTTCTTCAGACTCTGAATTTATTTGTCTGATTTTAGAGACCTGGACTTGGATGCTTTCATTGAGGAAGCTATCTGTGTATTTGCTCTGTGTGCTGTGAAATATATTATTTAAGCAGTTTATGTAGGAAGAGCTACTATTGCAGAATGTAGTCACAGCATCCTTGTCTTTCATCAGGCAACAGATACATAGTTTTGTTAGTCCCACTCCATCACCAAAAAGTCAAAGCAGACATTCATATTTAGGAAAGTCTGGCCCTGAATATTCACTTGAATGTCCAAGTATGAGTATTGGTAGCTCTGTATCCATAGTACTCTTCTGTATTTCCCTCTTATCTTTATCATTGTTGGTGTTAAATGGGCAGTTTTGGGATATGGAAACTGCAGAACAGATTCATTAGAGACTTCTCACCTCAGGCAGCAGTGGCTTGAATTTAAAGTCAATCTCCCTTCCTCCGAAACAGAATGCATATATGAAGACAGATCAATGTCCACTTCTCCTATTTGCAATAATTCATTTAGTTATGTTAACAAAAGCTATCAATTCCATTTGTCAAATTGCATTATGGAGCCCACTGGAGCTGACAGGAATTATCTTGTCTCCTGCCCTAGTGCCTGGCTGCCAAATCAGGGGGGTGGAGGTTAAGATCAGTTTTGCCATGGCTCATTTACTCCTGCTGTGCTGGTTTATTCCATTTAGCTCTAAGTAGGATGAAGGGAAACAAGCTTCAGCCAATTTACCCTGCACTAGAGTACAGCCTTCAGCCCTGTAATGACTGAAGAGCTGCAGGAACAAGTAGCAGAGACACAGTGGGCTCCTGCAGGTCATGAACTCTGGCAGGATGACTTCTTCTGAGGCACATGCTGGACTTTTTCCTAGTTTATGTGAAATCAGCTCCCATGGTTGTTAGTCATTGATAGCTCAGGTCTCCAGCTGGAGCATATATTTGAAATGGTTGTAAAATAAGTCTGAAGGCTAAGAGAGTAGGAAAGATGGGGGGGGGGAAAAAAAAGGCTACATGCAATATTGCTGGAAACCCAAGAAGTCACAAAGAAATCAGTTGAAAAAATAGAGATAAAAGCACTAATACAAACCAATACTTTTATTTTTTTGTTTTTGTGTTTTTGTTGTTTGGGTGGTTATTTTTTTGGTTGTTGTTGTTGTTTTTTTTTTCCTCTGAAATGCATGTTTGTGCCTACAGTGTTGTTAATATGCTCATTTGGTATACTACCTCCTTCCATGTATCTTTTTCTTTTTTTTTTTAAATTTTTTTATCAGCAGACTTGGTTCTCTTTGTAGACAGAATCCAAATTCTGTAGACAGAATTTGAAATACCATATAACCTCATGGCAATGTTATGAAAACCCCAGAATGTTTATCTCTCTGCAGGACACTTGACCATATCTATGGACTATAGCCTAGCCATCCCTAGAGTGCGCCTGCATCACCCATCATGAAGCTGGGAAGCCAGTGACCATCTGCTTTTTGGGCTAATGTCAGCACTCAAGGAGGGTACGAATCACACAGTGAGGCTGAGTAGTGGTGAGATCCCAGACTAGGGCTTTATTATGATAAGAGGCCAGTAGATCACAGGACACGCTACCAGTATAGCATGAAAATAAAATGAAAAGGATTTTGGTCTCTGAATCCTGAGCTATGGGTCTGTCCTGGCTTTGCTATATTATCCATCTGTAAGTGATGCTGAAGAAGGAAAAGAGCCAGGCATACAATTTTACTAGGCCACAAGAGGTGTTCTCAAAGACATTCTCTGTGCAGTTATCATCATGGCTAGGCTTCGTGAATGAAGATTTGGGAAGGGCTCTACCTACGTTTGTTACAAGCACACTGGTGGCTAAAAAGGCCAATACGAGATAGACACGTCTGGTTGCAAAAGGCACAGCAGAAAGACTCCTTAGGTGGTATATTCTGCAAGGCACGATTCTTTCTGCGCTGTCTTTTCTCCTCGAGAGTGATCCTGCGTGCTTTCTCAAAAGCATCAGCAGTGTTATAGATGGTGTGTCTCCAGTTCTCCCGATTGGAGGCCAGAGTAGACGAGTTATGTTGATCAATATGGCTGAGGCTGAGATGTTGTTTCAGGGAGTCCTTGTATTTCCTCTTCGGGGCTCCTCTCTTGTGGCAGCCGATGGCGAGTTCACTGCAAAGCATGATCTTAGGGAGGCAGTGGTCCTTCCTCCTTGATACGTGTCCTGCCCAGCGCAGCTGAATTCTCAGCAACATGACCTCAATACTTGTGACTGCTGCTTGTTCTAGAACAGATGTATTAGTCACATAATCTGACCAGTGGATGTTTAGGATTGTGCGGAGGCAGCGTTGATGGAAGCGTTCTAGGAGACGCAGGTGATGGCAGTAGATGACCCATGATTCAGATCCATATCTGAGAGTAGACAGTACTATGGCTCTGTAAACACTGATCTTTGTACTTTTCTTCAGGTGTTTATTTCGCCAAACTCTTTTATGAAGCTTTCCGAAGGCACTATTATGCCTTTGCTAACCTGTTGTCTATCTCTCTGTCAATCTTACCATCCGAGGAGATGAGGCTACCTAGGTAATTAAACTGCTGGACTGATTTGAGCTCTGATTGACCAACGGTGATATGGAGATGATGGAAGACTTCCTGAGGTGCAGGTTGTTGGAGAACTTCTGTCTTCTTTAAGTTGACTTCCAGCCCAAAGAGCTCAGCAGCATCTGCAAAGCAGGATGTTAAACGCTTCAGAGCTGCTTCTGTGTGAGCAACAAGGGCAGTGTCATCAGCATAAAGCAGCTCCCAGACAAGATGGTTTAAGGTCTTAGTGTGGGCCTTCAGTCACCTTAGGTTGAAAAGGCTTCCATCAGTACGCTATCGAATGTAGATACCGTCCTGATCATCAAGGCCTGCTGTGGCCCTTTGGAGCATCATGCTGAAAAAGATTGTGAATAGGGTTGGTGCGAGAACGCAGCCTCGTTTCACACCATTAGTTATTAGAAAGGGCTCAGAAAGTGCATTGCCATATCTGACTTGGCCGTGTTGAACCTCATGGAGTGAGATGATCACTTTAAGGAACTTGGGCATACCAGCTTGGGCAAGGGCCAATCCCCTTTTTTGGCCTGGCCTAGGGGCTGAATACAACTGATATTTTTGCACTGAAGTCATAATTCCTTCCCCTGTTTTTTTGTAGGACACAGTCTTCCCTTTCCTGATTCTATTTACCAGAAGAAAAAACATTCCTTCCCTCATATCTCAATTTAACAATTACCCAGGCTTAGTATACCATCTGGAATATCTCATGGAGAAGGTGATTTACTGAGTCCCTGGATAACTGAGCAGAAATTAAAAAGAAAGGAAAATAAAACCAATTCACGTCCTATAGTCTAAACTGAGCCTCGGAGTAACTTCTCTCTAGGCCCTTAAAAGATTTAGGTTGATGCTCACAGAACAAGCTATAAAACATCTCCTATTTGTGAGAATAACTGAATTTGTAAGGAAAAACTGGAGGACACCTGAAATATTCCAGATTAAAACAGTTTTTGTCACAGACATTTACTAAGTTCTTTAACAGAGAGACACTCGTGCATATCTTTAGTGGTATATGTTTAATGGCTTATAAATACTTCCCAGAAGCCAATAAAAAAAAATAACTTCAGTTTGATGAAGAATCAAGCTCTGAAATGAAAATATTGTACATTTATAGGGTTTGAGAGGTGATAAAAGTCAGTGGTTTAGTGGATGTTGTATTTCTGACCAGGCATGATGAAATTTTACAAACCAAACACTACCCACTTACTCAGCTCTGGAAGAAGCACGTAAGATTTCTAAAAGCCATATTTGCAGTTAAAAACTAAATAGGATAAATAACTGCAAAAGAAGCAGAAAACCTATTTTGTCTGAAGAGTTTCTCATCCTTTACAGGAATGACTAGAAAATAGAATGTCACTTTGGGTTAATACAACCTGTCTTGATCAGTCTTGCTTCGGTGCAGGTTGCATTGTGTGGCAGCAGACATAAGATGTGCTTAGCTGGATGCTAAGCTTGAAGAGGAACATAACCACACAATTCCTCTACCATTCACTGTCTGTCCCCAGGCAGGTATTCAGTTTTTATAAGTGATGAGCTCATTAAGACTTCTGCTTCTTAAAAGCCCCTCAGGGAGACACTTGTCTGTTTGCCATTCTGTGTTTAAAGTCTGTAACTGCAAAAATTTGTTGCAATGTCGTCATTCAGCCTTCATCATAGTATCAATAGTTTGGATTTATAACACATGGAGGGTTAATGTAAGTTAGTCAATCAGCTTTGGAAATCAAACAAATAGTTTTAGAACTTTTAACAATATAACCACTTTTGGTTGCACGAAAGTTTATTTGGTTTAAAAAAATTGTACTTTCTGTTGTCGTCTTGTGAAATTTGCTTGCAAGCTAAGGGCATGGTGAAACCAGTGTTTGCATGCACAGATCACCCATGAAGAGCAGTTGTAAGGAGGGATGGAGAGTGGCTTAGAGAATTGGTCTCATGAGAATAAAATATCTGAAATCAGAAACCGTCTTGGAAAATGCCAGCAACACAAGTATTTGGCAGGACACTTTGTAGGAGAAAATGAAGATAACTTTTAGCTGCAATAGAAGTTCTGGACACAATTCTGCCATCATTTTAAAGTGGTGCACAAGGCTTATAAATGCCAAGTATTTTGTGTCATGGTATTGCATTTTGATAATTAAACTGCCTAATTAGTGCAGTCTCCTGTATCAGATGATATTTTCAGTTAGAGGGTATGCATTTACCTAAAAAACAAAGACAGAAAGCTAACTAAAAAAAAATAAAGAGATAACTTTATGCAAGAAGCATTCTATCTTCCTGTTATTAATGATAGTGTCCAGGACATTTTTATGTTGAGGGATTTAAAAGCACAAAAAAGGGATTTGAAAGCATCTCACCACAGAGTTGGAACAGAGTAGCTGTTTAAAGTGAGCAATATATCCCGGGCTGTAGAGGACCAGAAGATTCAGATACAAGGACTGATGTTAAAGAAGGTTGTGAGAGTGTAACTTTCCCCTGAATGTGAATGAAGCACTTAGCTAGCATTAAAATGGCTTTGTCAGTTTTAGGTAGCTTGCCTTTGCTCCCTACAGGAGTGGCCTGTAGGAAGATACCTCTACTGGCATCCACTGATGGGGAAAGGTAAGCTGCATTATTTACCTGTGTTGAAAACAAAGGTCTCAAGTATGTGCTACAAATAATAACATTTTTTTTATGCAACATGGCAACCCTCATCTAATTATTGAATTTCTGATACCACACATTCTCCATACCATGTTTTGTAGTTCTGCAGATGTGCTTCACAGTATCTCCTTCACTGAGCTTTCCAGCAGCCCACTTTTGCAGCTCTGCCTATGGTCAGCTAATGAAATCATTCTGTCCCATTTTGCATAATGAATAAGTTCATACTGCTCTTTGTTTAATTTTAGTTACTCACTCAGTAGCCTTTTTTCAGATCTGTGATGAATCTCTGCGCAAGCTGTATAAATGACAGAGTATGTAAAGAAGGATGGACCTGTAAATTGCTTTATTTCTTTTGTGTACTGATATCTGTGCATTGCCTCAAGGTGCCTTAAAAACCCTCAGATATTAAATATCCTTCCAACTAACAAAGCTATGACAATTCTGTTTTTTTATCTTCTGATTTATTACTATTTAGTTACATGAATGTGATGTGATCTTATATCTGTTTTGCTGTCCTACATAAATACTGACATCACAGTATTTTTATAGTCTAGAACCTAAAAGGGTACCTAAAAGGGGCAATATGATACCAGTGTCAAGCCAGGCCTTTACCCTGAAAGCCTCCATTCTCTTTACCCTTCACTACAAGGCATATCCAGAGCTGTAATATAGCTTCACCTTTCCTCAGTGCTTTATTTAAACATACATTCCCATCTTCTTTAAACATAAGACTGTTGTATTAAGTTCCTTCTGATCTATTTCATAGAGTCTGAGAACCATTAATGTTGGAAAAGACCCTTAAGATCATAGTCTAACTCTTGAACTAACACTACCCAGTCCACCACTAAACCATGTCCCTCCCCACATCTACATGTCTTTTAAATACATTCAGGGATGGTGACTTCACCACTTCCCTAGGCAGCCTGTTTCAATACTTAACCACCTTCTCTGTGAAGAAATGTTTCCTGATATCCAATCTAAACCTCCTCTGGTGCAAATGTAGACCAATTCCTCTTGTCCTGTCACTTGTCACTTGCAAGAAGAGACTGACCCCCATCTTGCTGCAGCCTCCTTTAATGTAGTTGTATAGAGTGACAACATCTCCCCTCAGACTCCTTTTCTCCAGGTTAAACAACCCCATCTTTTTCAGCCACTCCTCATAAGAGTTGTGCTCCAGACAAGTCAGCTCTGTTGCCCTTCACCAGCTCTGTTGCTCTTCTCTGGACATGCTCCAGAATCTCAATGTTTTTCTTGTAGTGAGGAGCCCAAAACTGAGCACAGAATTCGAGGTGAGGTCTCACCACTGCCGAGTACAGGGTGAAGACCACTAATCTGGTCTTGCTGGCCATACCATTTGTGATACAGGCCAGGATGCCATTGGCCTTCTTGGCCACCTGGGCACACTGCTGGCTCATGTTCAGCTGCTGTTAACCAGGACCCCCAGGTCCTTTTCCTCGGGGCAGCTTTCCAACCACTCTGCCCCAAGCCTGTAGCTCTCCACAGGTTGTTGTGACCCAAGTGCAGGACCCAGAACTTCACCTTGTTGAACCTTGTAGCAGGAAGAATGTAGCAAAGGATTTTAGGACTTGTAATTTTCTGGGCTCTCATGCACGCTCAATGAAATACTTTAATGTCATTGGTTGAAAGATCATGTGACACATTTTAAGCACTGTATTTAAACTGATGCCTTTGTAATAAAATTTAATTCTGCTCTCGCACTCCCTGGTGTGAGTAGTGGGGTCGTGCAACAAGAAGCACCTCAGAACCTCACACAATTGTCCCCAGCTCATCAATCCAGCCTGCCCAGATCCCTCTGCAGAGCCTTCCTACCCTCCAGCAGATCAACACTCCTGCCCAACCTAGTGTTATTTGCAAAGGGACTGAGGGTGCACTCAATCCCCTTGTTCAAATCATTGATAAAGACATTAAACAGGACTGGCCCCAGTACTGAGCCCCAAAGAACACCACTGTGACTGGCTGCCATCTGGAAGTAACTCCATCCATCACCACTCTCTAGGCCTAGCCATCCAGACATTTTTTTAACCCAGCAAACAGTGCACCTGTCCAAGCCACAAGCAGCCATTTTTTCCAGCATAATGCTATGGGAAACGGTGTCAAAGTATTTACTGAAGTCTAGGCAGACAGCCTCCGCAGTCTTTCCCTCAACTACTAAGCAAGTCAACTTGTCATGAAAGACCAGGCTGGTAGAGCAGGACTTGCCTTTCACAAGCCCCTGCTGACTGGGCCTGATCTCTTGGTTGTTCTGTACATGCTGTGTGATGGCAGTTAAATGTTCCATAATCTTCCCTGCCACCAAGGTCAGGCTGCTTGGCCTATAGTTCCCTGGATCCTTCTTCTGGCCCTTCTTGTAGATGGGCGTCACATTTGCCAACTTCCAGTCACCTGGGACCTCCCCACTTACCAAGACTGCTGGTAAATGATAGAAAGTGGCTTGGTGTGCACTTCCACCAGCTCCCTCAGCACCCTTGGGTGGATCCCATTTGGCCCCACATACCTGTGTGTGTCTAAGTGGTGTAGTAGGCATCTGATAATATCTTCTTGGTTTACGGGGGCTTCATTCTGCTCTGTATCACTCTTCCATCTCCGGGGGCTGGGTACTTAGACAATTATTATTTAATTATTTAATAATTAAAATTATCAGTCTTTTCCTCAGCCTTTGTCCCTATGGTTCTTCCCACATCCAATAAAGGATGAAGATCTCCTTAGCCCTCCTTTTGTTTCTGATGTATTTATAGAAACCTTCTTGGCTGTCTTTTATGGCAGTAGCCGGATTAAGTTCTAGTTGGTCTTTAGCCCTTCTAATTTTCTCCCTGCAAAACTTCATGACATCCTTGCATGTCATCCTGAGTTGCCTGCCCTTCCCTTCAAAGGTCATAAAGTTTCTTTTTGTTTCCTGAGTTCCAGCCAAAGCTCTCTGTTCAGCCAGGCTGGTCTTTTTCCCTGCTGGCTCATCTTTCAGCGTATGGGGATGGGCTGCTCCTGTGCCTTTAAGATTTTCTTCTTGGAGAATTTCCAGCCTTCTTGGACTCCTTTGCCCTTCATGTCTGCCTCCCAAGGAACTCTCTCATCCAGCATCTTAAGCAGGCCAAAGCCTTCCTCTGCAAGTCCCAGGTAGATGTTCTGTTGGCACCCTTCCTTAACTTCAGTGGCAATTTCAATCACCACTGTATTGTTCAGAATTATTTTGGGATTTTTTTTTTGCAGAAACAAGCTTAAATTTGACCTGCTTGAGATGCTAAGGTTTGTCAGAACTGGTTAATATTAGTATGGTCAGACAAAAGCACTGCAGAACCTAAACTATCCCTCAAATTCCTTTGTGGACTGCTGGTGGCAGCAATGTAATATGCCAGTCATTAAAAATAATAGTGGAAAGGGACCAATATATATCTGGGAATTTTATTTATTGGAAGAAGGACCTACAATATCTAAAGTTTTCCATTTCCCCCTATAATGACCTTGCATTGGAACTTTTGACTGCGACAGGGTCAGAATTGATGGTGGTGATTTACACTTTACTCTCCCTCTTGATTCCATTTTAGTGTCTATACAAGATTATTGACTTGCAAAGTGTTTCTTATTCAGTTGGGTCTTGGAGAGTGATGACAAATAATTAGTCTCTGGGAGCTTTTACTCTAAGCTTTTGTTCTAAGAGCTTTTGCTCTAAAAGAAATACGTGTATCATTCATATGATTTTGGAGGCAGAGGATATTGCAACAATGAAATAAATGTTTTAATTCTGTGTATATTTGAACACAGTACATTTCCTGTGGAATTCCTGATAGTTGTTGAGAAGGTCCCTCTGACATTTCACTTACATTTATTGCTCTTGAGATAATTTTAGAAACCTACAAGGTATGGAACTATGGCACAAAAAGGCTATGAATGAAATATTTGTGTTCTGTTATTACAAGTCAATATATTTCAAAAATTTCATGTTTCAAGTCTTTTAAAGATTACTTAAAATATATAAGTTCTAATTATTCTTAAGTCCTTTTCCTGTATATGTACTTACAAACTTACATTTGTGTGTACAATTAGTTTACCACTCTCTCTGCACTTCTCTTAAAATTGCTTCGATGTTCTAGATATTATATTGTATCCACCGGAAAAACTAAAGCAAGGTCTAAAAAGGGGAGACATTAAATATTAGCTAGTTGAGTAGCTAATCTGTGGACCATGCAAAAAAATGCTATTGTATTTAGGGTTTGGTTTTTTTTAAATACTCAGTCAAAAACAGGAGACAAGTATAAACATAAGTCCTGGTTTAAAGTGCTTACAGGTTAAAGCCCTTCAGAAAATTACTTACATAGGGATGAAAAATCTAATTAACATTAAAGTTATGCACTGTGAAATTCAAGGAATGGTTGTTTTCTATCACAGGATTAGTATAAATATATGATATTGGTGGCATACATTTAACAGGCTGTCTAGGCCATGTGCTATTACTCCAGGGTTTCTTTAATAATTGGCTTCAAAGAAACATTTCAGTATTTGAAAGGGAGGACAGTTGTTTATTCTGAATGTGCCGGCAATGGAATTCAAATGTCTACCAGATCAGGTATACACAGTAAACCTCCAAGTCTTAGATAATGAAAGGACAGATAAATTATAAAAGCAATAGTGCAGACCTTAAAAACAGACTGGAGAAATGAAAAACTACAAAGTTCATTACCTGCTAATCCTGCAGGATTCACATTTCATTAAAGAGGAGATCATTTTAGGCATTGAAGCAGAGCGCTGAACTTATAAGCCTCTAAGGTGTTTTACAGGAATGTTGGAAAAGGGTAGGCAGCTCATGTGAAATTAAATGCCTCTTTAAACAATAACATTATTGTAACCAATTAGCAATTGCTAATTTAGCAGTAAACACTGTGCCAAATACAGTATTGGACTGGAAGAGGGCATCTTTGCATAGCAACTTGACAGTTTTATAAATCTACTACAGGAAATAGTTCTGCACATCAAATTGTTAACACCATATTGCACCCACAAGGTCATATAAAACTTGTCAGACATTACTCAGAATAAATGAGAGCCAAAGAAAAACCAGCTTTTGAATTAATTGTGCTAATAATATTGTACTGGAGAAATGGCTGTCAAAGCAGAAGACTAGGGATATATTTATTATTTCTAACATTATTTATATTAAAACAGAATGTAAATATTCTAGAAAAATTTAGGCCTCCTTAGGCATATTGCAGCCACACAGGAAAAGATGTTGCCTTAGAGACCTTAAAGCAAAATCACAGAATCCCAGAATCCACCAGGTTGGAGAAGACCTCTGAGATCATCGAGTCCAACCCATGACCCAACACCACCCTGTCAACCATGGCACTAAGTGTCACATCCAGTCTCTTCATAAATACCTCCAGGCATGGTGAATCCACCACCTCCCTGGGCAGCCCATTCCAACATCTGATCACTCTGTAAAGAATTTCTTTCTAATGTCTGACCTAAACCTCCCCTGGCACAGCTTAAGATCATACCCTCTTGTCCTGCTGCTGGTTGCCTGGGAGAAGAGACTGATTCCCACCTCTCTCCAACCTCCTTTCAGGTGGTTCTAGAGAGTGATGAAGGTCTCCCCTGAGCCTACTCTTCTCTGGTCTAAACAACCCCCGCTCCCTCAGCCTCTCCTCACAGGGCCTGTGCTCCAGTCCCTTCACCAGCACTATTGCTTGACCCTCCAGCACCTCAATGTCCTTCCTGAACTGAGGGGCCCAAAACTGGACACAGAACTCAAGGTGCAGCCTAACTAGTGCCAAGTGCAGGGACAGAATCACTGCCCTGGAGCTGTTGGCCCCACTGTTCCTGATAGAGGCCAGGATGCCATTGGCCTTCTTGGCCACCTGGGCACACTGCTGGCTCATGTTCAGCTTCCTGTTGATTAGAACCCCAGGTCCCTCTCCACCTGGTTGCTCTCCAGCCACTCTGTCCCCATGGGGTTGTTGTGGCCAAAGTGCAGGACCCAGCGCTCGGTCTTGTTAAACATCATACCATTGGATTCAGCCCATTTATCCAGCCTGTCCATGTCCCTCTGCAGAGCCCCCCTACCCTCCAGCAGACTGACACTCCCCCCCAACTTGGTGTCATCTGCAAATTTGCTGATGGTGGACTCAGTCCCCTTGTCCAGATCATCAATAAAGATATTAAACAGGACTGGGCCCAACACTGATCCCTAGGGGACACCACTAGTGATCGGCCTCCAGCTGGATGCAGCATCGTTCACCACCACTCTCTGGGCCCAGCCATCAGCCAGTTCCTAACTCAGCAGAGAGTGCTCCTGCCCAAGCCATGAGCTGCTATCTTTTCTAGGAGTATGCTGTGGGAAACAGTGTCAAAGGCTTTGCTGAAGTCCAGGGAGACTACATCCACAGCCTTCCCCTCATCCACCAGGCAGGTCACCTGGTCATAAAAGGAGATCAGATTGGTCAGGCAGGACCTGCCCCTCCTAAACCCAGGTTGGCTGGATCTGATCCCCTGTCTGTCCTGTAGATGCTGTGTGATCAGTGTGTGACCATGCATTTCAAACAAAATAAAAAAGATGACAAAAATCAAAGAAGTACGGTGACTTTGTTCTGGCCAGGCAACATGGGAGTGATGGGACGACAAGTCAGGTTCATTTCCTTTGTGTTCGCCCACTTTCACCTGCTCCTGCTCTGGCTGCTTGCCCATCTGGCCTGATCTAGAACAGTAGCGTCAAACACCCATTCTGTAAAAGTGCCCAAGATGGCCTAGGACACCAAAGGCCCCTTTGGATGAATCTGCCACCTGTCTGGTTCTCTGGTACTGCAGACAATGACATTCCTTTCCTGGGCCCATTGCTCCTGTTAGGTTATAAAATGGGACACTTAAGAGGCATGTAACATGATTTGGCATTTATTATTTTTAATAGCAAAATATAAGCCAAACTTGTGCTTAGCTAGTTTGTATGAATGTTTGCCCTTGTCTTGCCATTCTATTCCTTGTTAGCTTTATATATATTCTCTTCTTCAGGTGTATGTGAGTAACTCTCACTAACAGGGACTGTCTCCCTATATATTTGTGTTTTTCTGCAGTACAGTGAAACTGCAGGCATTTGGCCTTTGCAATAATTGTCAACACCAACATAAAATCATAAGGAGAAATTACATAAGGAGAAATGAGACAAATCCAGAAGAATAGTGCAGTGCAAAACTTTGTTATGGTAGAATAAATAAATATACATGATCCAAACCCTTTCATTATCTCCCGCCCTTAGTGACAGCTTGGGAACAAAAAGATGGGGCAGAACAAGTGTGAAGACTCTAAAAAAGTCATATGCTTCCAAGGCCTACTTCAGCCCTCTCTAATGTATCCTCTAGTGCAATCCAAATGATACTACCTATATGAGTTCTGTTCTTGTCCTCCTTGTCACAGACCCTCAGTTCCAGCTGCATATATATAACATGGTGGATTTGCACTTAGAAAAGCAATTTATTGATGTCTTAATGACTATTAGTTACAGGGACTCCACTACTTATCTAGAACTTTAGTGCCTCTCCATACAAAATATTTATTTAGAGGCCATTGCTGGCTACTGCATAGGTGAGATGGGGTGTAGCACAAACACATCTAACCTATCCATTCCCATCTTCATTTGTTGGAAATGTCTTGATTTAGAAATGAAAGTTAACTTGTCATTAGTGGCTATCATTATTCCCAACTTGCTTTGCCTCCATACATACACTGTTTAGTAAAGCCTAATATTTTTTTTTGTTCTTGATACAGGCCTTTGCTACCCTACAATGTCCTGCGTGACTGGAAACCATCCCAGATTATGTCGGTAAATGGGTCGGTAAATCTGCACTGATACCGTCTGTCACAATGTCTCGCTGTGTGATTAACAAGAATTTATTATTAATGTGACTTTTTTTTTGAATATTCCATTACAGTTTGTAACTCTTTAATTGCACACCCACTGTTTTTTTCCAGGACTACTCTGGCATACAGTGACAGCAGAGACAGGACCATTAGCTATCATTACTAAACTGAGTAATGGAAATGCTCTGCATTGTCCTGGTATTGCCATTCAGTGTTGTATTGCCAAATGCCTATTTTCTCTGACATTTCTTCTCATGACCACAAATACTGTAATTGCTGTGAGACCTCTGCATTTTTATGTGCTTATTTTTAAATGAAAAATATGTTGTGAAAAATATCTTTTTACTGACAGTTTCTCTAATATTTTCAGTATTCCTTAGGTTGCTGGAAAACAACGTAAATCTACAGGATGAGTGATGCAGTTGTAAATGCTTTACTAGGTAAAGTAAAAGGGAATGACTTAAGAGATCCTTCAGACAAAGCCCTTCTTTCTGAATGCATGGGCTACAAGACAACTAATTTCTGGTTTTACCCTGCTAATGGTGTATGTATTTTTCCCGTAGTGTATCTGAATAGAAATGGTTTATGAATGAAAATTAGTTATGAAAGGGCAGTGCTGAGTATCCCAAGTTTTGAAGGAAGCCTGCATGCAAGATAAGTTAAACATATGTTATAGTCAGTTCATCGTTTGTAGGACTGAACTGTTTGTGTGACCCAGATTTTCTTAAGTTTGTATTTCTTCTTTGAAGTAGGTTAAGGAGATATGGTATTGCAGGAGCAGTCATTCAACTATTTTTAAAAATTAGGTCCCCTTAAAATGTTATCATTGGAATCCTGTGAGAGGTTTTGTTCAGGAATGAAAGCTCCATCTTTCCTTTTTTGCAGGGAAATAAGCTCTTTATGAAAACATAACTTCTTTATTTTCTTATTCAAATGTTATGTTATGCTGCTAAAATGATATTTCCATTATGTTATAAGCAGTTTTGATTAAGTGAAATCCTTGAGGACACTTTACCAGGAGTAGAAAAATGGATTTTAGACTGATGGAAAATACGAATTTGTTTTTCAATCCTAAAATTGGATAACTGTGCTTGCTCCTCAACATGGACTCCTTACGTGCATAGCTGCTGTAATGAGTGCATAAACAAACATCAGATACTATACAAATATCATATTACCTTACACAGTAGAGGAATACCAATCAGTATTGGTAGTAACCACTAAAAAATATCACTGGGTCTAAACCTTTCTCTCCTTGTCTCCTTGTCTCCTACATCATCGTGTGATGACAAAAACAGCTGTTGATCATTACTGAGTGGGAAAACCACATTGTAGAAGAAGTCAAATTAAGATACTCTGGATTTCAAAGTAGTGGTGTATATGAGAGCAAAAGAAGGAAACCTTAACATTGTTAAAGGAGCAGTTGCATATTAGACTGAGCAGTTCCACAAGCAATGTGGAATTGCTCAGTATAATATGCAATTGAACCCAGTAGAACTTCATTGATTATTTTTTTTGCGTGTGATTCTGTGGGATGATATGGTTTTTAAAGATGGCTCTCTCCCATTACTGACTGACTGTTGGTAGGCTATATGCAAGTTCATACCCAGAAAACTCACTGTGGTGCTGAGGAGAGACTTATTCACTATGTTTGACCAT
This sequence comes from Lepidothrix coronata, assembly GCF_001604755.1. Taxonomy (NCBI): domain Eukaryota; kingdom Metazoa; phylum Chordata; class Aves; order Passeriformes; family Pipridae; genus Lepidothrix; species Lepidothrix coronata. The sequence goes on along the minus strand of NW_016690240.1, from coordinate 1,902,905 downwards.
AGACCAGAACAACACAAGGGCAAAAGGACTGAGACAGAGGCAAGACCAGGAGGCTGGTGGGCAGCAGGCACCTACTCATTACTCTCACCATGACCATGCTTCTGTCCAGCCTCAAAGGAGGACAAGCCTTATGCAGTCATGGCTCTGCAGTGGTTAGCAACATAATATAAAGTGGGTATCTCTGCTGTCAAAATAGCATCAATCAAAGATAATCTGTGTTTTACCTAATCATGCTGAAATCACAGGAAGCTATGTAACTGGAGCTGTCCCATTCCTTGAATAGCATGCCCTCAGTGACACATCAGGTTTTTTTGGAGCACCTTTCCCTTGAAGTCCTTTTGAAAATTCTGTCCAATGTTTTGATGGATATGAACTGCTGAGTAGCACAAACTGCAGTTCAGCTCTCTAATCTCTGTTATTAATACATAGACAATAATTATATTCCATTAGTAAATTGGCAGGATATATTCAATTCCTTTTGCTTGCAATGAAATTCATTAGCTTGTCAAAATATGACCTTGGCCATCTCCAAATAAGTAAATGAATTTTAGTGCTTCAGCTATAACCATAGAAAACTCTTACTTGGAAGAATTAACAAATGGCTGAATGCCATTATAAATTGAAGGATGCCACTCAAACTTAATTCAAATGGGGTTAGACTCCTAGGATGATGTATATTAGGACCAGGAGCAACATGAAATGTAGGTCTGAGACATGCAAGACCCGACCATCATTGCTGTTTTATCCACAGTAGTATTTTAGCACTACTTTTGCTTTTTGCCTACAATATTCCAGTTATTTCAGAAATTCAATTATGTGATGAGAAATCTGCCTGTGATTCCCACTGAAAATCTACTCTAATGTATTGTATACCCATATGTCTTTTAATAGTATGTTTCTATCTGAAGTATGTCTTCTCATTGCTCTTTGTATATGTAGATAATCTAATCACTCTTAGCTTCCTATACAAAGCGATTTTCTACTACCAAATATTTTGTTATGCACTAAGTACGAAGTTGAAATAGCACCCCTGTTTTTCTGAGCTTCGACTGCTTGAGGAAGAATCTATTACCCACTAATTTTTTGCCATTGCAAGAATTTTTGCTTTCCTGGTCTCTGACAGATTTCAAATGTTTACAGGATCATACAGTTTGAAGCAGGATTTCTTTCACTAAAAATATTAATAACTGTGTTTGTCCACATTCATGTTAAATTCTTTAGGCCTATATAACCTCAGAAAATGGTCTTTTAAAATCCTTTTCTGTCTTATAGATATCCTATCATCATTCCTCTACTCTGCATGAGAAGTTTTCACATCTTGCTTCCACAGTTCTAGCTCTTCCATCTCATTACCCATGTTTCCTGCATAAGTCCACAAACAATTTTTTCCTTCTGACCTCACAGTGTTTTTAAGTCAATTAAATTTAGCCAACCTAATCAATTCTTTCATCCACGGCCATGCTTTCTTTTCCCCCCTGCTGTCCACTATCTTATTCTCTAGTATAGCCTTGTATCTGACTACAGCCTCATTTACATTTTTTACCTTTCATTTGTTAACAGCAGTTGTTGAGATAGCATATGTCTCTCAGACACAAGATGTCTCCTGTACCCTAGATGGATGATTTATCTATTTTTGTAGCCCTGGTTGCTGAAGGTCAGTGCTCCAGACAGTCAGGTGCAAACCCTCCCCTGAGAACTGAGCTCTTTCTGGGAACACTTCCTGAAAGTAAAGCCCTGAAGTCCTTAAGTAGAGTTTCCTAAGCAGGGTTTTGCTGTTTTTTTGGCCACAGTTGGCCTGCACAAGGCATTTTTATCTATCATGTCATGTGGCGAAACAGTTCATTAATGCTTCCACAGCAATCGTCAGTGCACCATTACTTTATGCTTTTTCTTGCATTTTTGAATCTGCAGGATTATGGACTTGCTTTCATTCTGAGTTAGAAGTTACAGGATATCAGGGCTCATGTCTTAAAACCTGCTTTGGTGTATCAAAGGTGCGGGTGGGAATGAAACTCCTAATTGCAAGTGACCAGAGCATTAGGGCCTCAACAAAATGTCTAAACTATTTGGCACTGTTTGAAAACCCCAGACTGTGCTTTATCCCATGAGGAAACATCTCAGTGCCCTGCAAAACAAACCAGTGTGACTTATTTTTCCCATCCATGAGTGGACAGTATTGCCCACGCATTTTTTCAAAGCATCTATGGGATAAATACTCTGCATACTTGGCATGTGTCATTATAATAGCTTTTGGATAACCACCCATTAGTATCTTTCCTTTGATGATCAAGCTCTTAATAGGAGTATAAAAGTGTAGATTCAGTTTTCAGTCTGCTACATTTTTTATTTCTAAATAGTTGTATTTATAACACATTCAATGCCAAGATGAATCACAGCTGCAATCTCTGGGCGTGTGAGTTCCTGCTCCTGTTGTGCATTTTGTGCTCCTCGCCAAACTCACAGCCCCTGTCCCATTACGACACCCCCAATTAAAAGATCCCTGGCAAGGGAGTCTGTAGGAGGGAGTGCCACTGGATGTAGATTTTCCTGGAGCTCAAGGGCTTCTCCTATTTTTTGTGACTGTGAAGACAAGGAGGAGTTTACTAAAATGAGAGCTCTATTTCCAATATGGGAGCCAGCTTTTGTGGTAGGGCTGTAACCATGGTGACCATGCTGATCCCTTGGGTGAGGGCTAGATCCCACTCTGCCAGGACTACCTAATCTCTGTGAGGTTATGCCTGTGAGACAGAACTTCAGATGATGCTGAGTGATAATAAAATAAAATCTTTATTTTTAATAGATGGACAAAACAGACCCAATACCAGACAGTATTTTCCTGAAATGCATGGGCACTATTGAATACAACACAAATGAAGTCAAAACATATATATCTATATTATGCTTCCTATCTGCTTCATTAAGTATAGTCTTAATATAACATTTCTGACACGGACAAAAATATACTTTTTTTTTTAACAACAGCCACAAATACTGCCCTGATTAATAGCAGACTTACAATAACTTACTAACGCACATGGAACTTGATCAATACAGTTGAAGGGCAGAAGGAAAAATTAATAACAATTTTTTTCCTATGATACTTTTATCTGAAATCCTAAATTGTTGTACTATATGAAAATAAAAGACTAAATCTGACTTTTACTTTATTTGATCCACTTAATGTTTACATTCAGTTCAGGTTCACAAAAGTATTTTTTATTTATAATACATATACCATCCCATTTGGACAAATATAGATGAAATCATAACTTTTTTGACATGTCAGCTATGTTTTTAACCTTGATTTTATGAAAACATCTCATGCAAAAGAGGTAAAAATCCCTGTCAAATAAATGTTATTCACAAATGCTAAGAACATGAAAATAAAATGCATGATTGTGATATGAATATTTTATCTAAATATTGAAGGCTCAGAAACAACCACCTCAGTGTCTGAAAATGAGCTGTTTGCTTCACTGATTATAGATCCAATTTACTGCACAGTACTACTGTCTACAAATTGTAAAAGTGAAGAAGGAGTGTCTGATAATTCCTCTGAAAATAAAATCTACTTGAAGAAACACATTCTGTTGGCATTTTGCTTGTGGAAGTAACTTAGTTGTATTTTGTTCCTTTTTTTTTTTAAACCCACATCTATCAATCACAGATGTAGCCTTTGGTTATATGAACAGCTCTGTACTAATTTAATGGTAGGAAAGCTGAACTAAGGCAAATAAAACCTATAAACAGACTTTGCATGGGGCTATTTAGTTTAGCTTTTGTAGTCATCCCATCCACTATACAGCCCACCACCACAACCATGGCAGACATTGCTGGACTTGCACAAAGACACACACACAGAATTGGTATGTGGAAAGCAGGATTGGTATATGGTCACAGGATAAACAAATCACTTCTCTCCTTTGCATGATAAAGCTTCCATGGTATGCTATATGAAAAAGTGCAATAACTTTTCAGTCTCTGCAGAGAGTACTGAAAAACTTTATTGGAACCATTTTTCACACAGGGAATGCCTAGTTCTATCTGGGCAGGAATAGTGTGCAAAACCACACCAATTTAAAAAATTTTCTATAGGATAAAAATGTAAAATATTCTAATAATGTTAAAAGCATCTGGGTTGAAATTTTTGGACTAACACCTTTATTTTTTTCACTTACCTTTTTTTGAGCATTATAGAAACATTTACATTTTTATCGCAACAAGGGAATATAAAAGAAAAAGATTTTAATTTTTCCATCAAAATGTCTCAATATAAAATATTGCAGTATTCAAAGCATCTGGTCACTATGCAGTTTCTCATAGTTAAATTCTAGCAATTCCTGGACAAAACTTAGGTAAGAGAATATTTTTTTAGGAAGACCTAGAGGTGACTGTAAAATGGAATTCTCTAACTTAACTTGGAACTGCAGCATAAGGCATTGGCTATGTAAGCAGGCAAAGCCGTGGCTTGATATCTTCCTGTAAGAAGGGATTTAGGCTAGAGGATTTGGGTAGGAAATGGACAATAATTCAGCAGTGGCTCTGTTCTCCCCCTCTTTTTCCTATACAATCTCTTTTCTCATCTCTCCGCTGTAGTTCATGGGGGAACGAATACTGCTGGGCTTATGTTTGGTTTGTGATACCCAGCACCCTGAATTTTGTAGTTGGCTTGTTCACTCACCTTGCAGGAATTATTAGTTTCTTTGCTATATTGGCTCTTGTGGGTTTTTAGTGCAGATCCTGATTTTGATTCCCTCCACCCAGAGCACACTCAATATTTGTTAGCACAGTAGTACTGCAGGTCACAATGCATATTCAGAACTGAGATGCAGTGTTATTTTTAAATGCAGTGCAAGGAAAAATAATCAACATATCTAAAATTAATTTTTTCTACATATAAAATATATATATGCTGTTAAGACTCCACAAAAGGAGCAAAAACATACCTAAGAATTCAGCCTTGTGAAAGCTTATGTTAACACTGAACGCACAAGTTGATGGCTTCTTCCTTTAGCAGCAAAACCTATTCTTACATCTACTACCCTCTAGTATAGCTCCTCGCGCTGTGAGTGTTAAAAAAAGAAATTTCAGCAGTGACCAGCAACACGAGGATGTCTGGATTTCAATGGAACATTTTGTGTCATGCGCAGAGTTTAAAAAGAATTATTGGAGCATAACTCTTAACTGTACAGAAATCTAGCTACTAGAGCTCCCACTGTGAAAGGCACGTACCAATGGGGACAGACACAATCATCTTGGCCGTGGGCAAATGGAAACGATGTTGCGTGTTCCCTGCCAGCCAGGGCAAAGACAGGAGAGGCCTCATCTCCCTGCTTTGCTGCCTTTGGCCGTTCATGAGAAGTCTTGTCAGCATCCGGCCACCGCTGATGCTCCGCAGCATTAACTGTGATGGCCAGGAGGACAGATAGTAATGAAGGAGTCCAGCATTTAGTGGAAGACACCACTGTGACTTTCGCTATGCTTGTGGTTTCAGCTTTCCTCCGACTTCCTCTCCAAGCTGCTTTTAGAGGCAGACACTTACAGATGTGGAAAGCTGTCCAACAAGCCTGTGTTTTGAAAAATTTTTGAGAAAGAGTGATTTTCTATGGAAAATCTACACTTTCCAGAGTAATCCCAGCAAGACCACACCAAAAGACTTTTCGATAACTTAGAGAAGACTTTTTTCAGTATGTGAAAATGTCTTTTCAAGCCTTCTTGACTCTCCTTACTTTTCAATATTTATTCCATTGGTGCAGTTGCTTGGTGTCAGAGTGCTTTGCTCAGTGTTCATTTTGATGATAACTCAAGATAAGACTTCTCAACATTGAAAATTTCTATCTAGTTTATCAGGGGTTTTTTATAAGAATCATTTTTAACAAGCTGAATTTCAACTCCAATTATTGCTTTAAGAATTTTTGAGACAGCCACTAACCACAAGAAAACAAAGAACACCTATATTAACACACTTTGCTTAAGGTTGTCTTGCATTAGGTACAACAGAATTTTAAACTGGTGAATTAATTTTAACTTTTTTTAAATTAATATATGATGTTTAGCACTCCTGTAAGGTATTTATTACTATTTGTGCATTTTGCTGTCTCATACAAATAATAAAATACTAGATTGTGTTATTTAAATTTCTTTATGAGAAAAAAAAATGACCAGATCAAAACTCCAGGGAAGTTATCTATCTGTCTTTGCTCAAGCAACTAGCTCTTTAGTGATAAATCACTTCCAGCTGTGACAATATATTTTCACTTAATACCAATAAAATGTTAACTGATAATATTTCAGAGTGACTGTATTATAATCTCTTCATATGATATCCTAGCTAAATAGCTGTTGCACATTTTCTGCTACATGTATTTTCAATTGTAAATATTTTTTTAATTGCACAGTATATAGTTCTGGGTGCAAAGAACGGGATCTGAGTGTATATTTTGGTAAAAGCTCTATGAATTAATCCAACATGTTAGATAATAACAGAAAAGAGTTTCTCTCATGCTCCTGCTCCTAGAAACAACTTGAATGTGCAGTGGTATTTTATTTCCAATTCTTCCTTTTCTTCTGATAAAATGCCTCTTACTATTCTTTGTAGAATATCCTATTTCTCGTTATTTTGGCTGTGGCTACCAGATTTTTTTAATTATCTTCAGTGTTGGACAGCTCTGGACTTGAATCAACGTAGTTGAAGGCTTCCTTGTTCGTGAAAGTTGAGCTCAAAGTTAGACTGTGTCGTGGATTCACAGGTGCAAGTTCATTTAGTACAATATTGTCACTTTTTACAAGAGTCGCTTTGTCCATGTGTTCTCTACTGTACCTGGCAACAACAGCATCAAGGAAGTCCAGCTTTGGTGGCAAAGTCCCACTTTCAAATAAGTATTTGGCTAAGTAAGAGACTATAACATTAGTAACGAAGGAGGTGAGCATAGCAAGTGTTTTAAATGGGAATCGCTGCACATAGATATTATTATCATCTTGATACCAGCCAGGATAGTAGATCAAGGGCTGAAGGTAGAGGTACGGTTCTCCTCCAGTTATTCTGAGAACAAGGCCAAATAAGTATCCTGCAATGGCACCATAGGTGTTGGTTCCTTTAATAAATAACACACACAGGAGCTGGGGGAATATGATGATATATACGAGGTCAGAGCTGAGGTACCACAGGCCGTACACTGATGAAGCCAGCAGTGCCATTGCTGTTGCTGATGCTCCGAACAGAAGAACAGTGATTCTCATGACCCACACAATTTCCCTGTCTGAAGCCTGCAAAAGAAGGGCAGTGTTAGGTGGTTTTTTTCATGATGAGACATGTATGCCTACATTTATGCACAGTTAATATAAGATGCTGCATTGTAAGAGGAAATTTTGCATGATTCATTCAATAATATTTACAAAGTCATATCTCTATCTCCACCTCAAACTCAGGAAAAAAAACCCCAAGGGTTATGGTTGCCATTCCAAAAGTCATTAATTTTTGAACACAAGGGAAAATTTGAGAATGTGTCAAAGGGAAAAAGCAAAAGTGTTAGAAATAACCATTAGAAAGAAACACAATATGGCTCAACTAGAAAAATAACTGTCAGCATCAGAATTTCTTCTTCTCCATTTCCTAAGAAAAACTCCAACTCACTAGACCATTTTGTTATCAAATGACTTCCTGATAAATGAATAATTAGAAAAAATGTCTCATTTTGTTAAGGATTTAAGTAAAACTTACGATGCAGTGATAGTAATTAGCTCTTTGGATAAACTGCAGTGCCATGAAAACTCTTGAAAGCTGCTCTTCCCAAGCTGGCTTTTTACCTCCATCATCGGTCACAACTATAAATATTTTTATGACTTTCAGTTTGTTCAATAAACTGTTAGGAACTAAATGACATCCTTTTCCCCTAGTCATAGGGAGGAACATGAAAGAGGTGTTTCATTAGGAAATTACACCATAGTCAATCACCTAAAATTTTCTCTAAAAATAGAAACAAAAATGTTATCTCACATTTTGCCGAAAGGAAAGCTGGTAAATGTTCCGAGCAAACATAGAACTTGCTGATAAAATTGAAGAATCAGCTGAGGACATCACTGCAGCAGATACAGCGCCGAGGCCAAAGAATGAGATATAGACTGGGCAAAGGTACTGGAGCACGATCGGTAAAATCATATCTGCTTCTTTTTTACTCTTGGGGTCAGGGACACCATAATCAGTCTGGTTCCAAGCTACAATATGGACACAGGTATGTTATTAGTAACATTAGTGGTCATTGGCTACAGCATCGCTTGAATTCATTTGTAGTGAGCTATTCATATTGTCACATGTTCATTCACATTCAATACCCAAACTGTTACCAGGACCAGACCAATACTTTTCAGAGAGACAGCATCCCACTGATTTCTGTTAGGCAGATTTAATTCTGCTCAGCATTTTTTCTTATCTCTAAAATAAGTCTCACCACAGCCTGGGGTTATCCAGTAGAAAGTTTAATATTAAAACTTTGCAATGCTTGCAAATGTAATTTTCTTCAAAACAAACCTAGTGTCCATGTTCCTTAGTAATGTGTTTAACTACCCTCTTGGATTACAGACAGGGCTCAAAGCCATGTGTTAAACATTTCTATCAGTTTAGCTACAAGGTCACTGTGATGGGGACAACTCTTACTATGACAAAGGTCTTGACAAGGATATTTTGGTCAAGATAAGAAATTCCTGATAAATCATAGAATCATTTATGTTGGAAAAGACCTTTGAGATCATTGAGTCCAACCGTCAGCCTAGCACTGCAAAGACCACTGCTAAATCATTATCCCAAATGCCATATCTACACGTCTTTTAAATACCTCCAGGGATGATGAATACACCCTGTGCAGCCTGCTCCAAACAAGCCTGCTTGACAAACCATTTGGTGAAGAAATGTTTCCTAATATCCAATCTACACCTCCCCTGGTGCAACTCAAGGCCATTTCTTCTCATCCTGTCACTTGTTACTTGGGAGAAGAGACCAACCTGCACTTCGTTATAACCTCCTTTCAGGTAGTTCTAGAGAGCAACATGGTGTCCCCTCAGACTCCTTTTCTGCAGGCTAAACAATCCCAGCTCCCTCAGTCACTCACCATTATTACTGTTAGGACCAAATAAAAGTACCACAATCTAACTCAAACATTGAATAGAGATATTATGTCTGTAGATATCTATAATGTGTAAAATGATTTCATTTCACCCACTGGGGTAGGAGTACTTTCCTTTTGGAGAAATATTCTATAATGTTATTTTTATGTGTAGTTTCCTTCCCATAAAGAATTTATGAGTTGATTAACAGTGCCACCTGACTATCTAACCTATATGTCACCTATATCTAACATAAGCTTTGTTTTCTCAAACTTATTGCACTATTCATTTTACATTTATTTTACTACTGATTTTTAATCATTTACCTGTAGATGCTCCAATTGCACCAATGAGTACTGCAGGAATAGCCATCACAAGACAGCCAAAAGCAGCCAGGAATGACAGAACTTGAGCATATGTGGCAGAAGATGAGGAAAGAACTCGCTGGAAATATGCTTGCCATGGTATTCCTCCTAATGTCTGCAAACACAACAGGCAGAATGCTGTCATTGGGAGCTAAATGGATTTTTTTGCTATCACCATATAGAAAGCATGTAGAAGCATCACTTGAATGCTGAAAGCCATGTTGCTACTTTTTAATTTATTTAGCCAGTAATAACTGCAACTTTCATTCTCACAAGAAATGTCAAACCTGTGTAAGTCCACTTAAATCCCATTCTTTTAGACAAGTTATTTTTTTTTTTATGATTAGAAGCAACACTTCGTGCTTACATAGTCTCTGTAACCCCCAAATACTTAATAAAGTCTTACGTAAAGTTATAAAATACTATTGTCGTATTTCATATTTGAAGAATTTGCCTCCAATACCCTTCTCCCATCAAAATTAGATTGGACTCTCCGATAGGATTTGAAAGCAAGAGTTTATCTTCCTTTGCGAATGCATGTGGTCATTTGAACAAGGCAAGATGTTCTCTATACAGTGAACTCAAGAAACTGAAAAATTATTCTCCCACTGCCTTAAGCAAATACAATAAAAATAGAAATTGAAGACAGAGTAGTAAAAGCAAGTTTTCTTTTATGGTAGAAACCCTTATCTTTTATTTCGTTATATAACAGTGAAGATCTTGATGAGCCAAAATTATTTCTGCAAAATACAACACAGGAGAGTATTAGCAAAGGTTAAAAACCCAAGTGCTTACAATTCTGTCTTAAGAGCAGGATTTGAATAGTCTCCACTAAATAAAGAAGTGTCTGTTACTAAACAGCATGGAAAGAAAACCAAGCAAAGTGCTCACTAACTGGACACTGTCCAGTTCTACACACTAAATGAGGTAGGAGGCATTTGGAGCAAATATTGTGTATACAGGTGTTTCATGTATGTTTCAGGCACATATAGGGACTAACAATGTTTCAGAGACAAATCTGGTTTTGACTTGCTATTTATGACTGTTTTCCTTTGCTGACTTAATAATCCTTTAACAAAGCTTTCCAAGGATGTGCAAATTTCTTGAGCTATAATGAAACAAACAAGATGAAAAGAAAATGTGTCACAATTTGGCAACATCAGAGCTTTTCTTTGGTCATCAACAGAGATGAAACCTTCAGGCTTACCAGAGGGAATACAGCCACTTGAGCTAATGCCATACTTTGGATCTCTGAGAGAAAGCTGGATAAAATAATGTATTTTAAGAGCCCAATTATCAGAAAACCCTAAAGATTTTTTTTATTGAGATGATTTAAAAAAAAGACAGAGAAGGTAATCCCGAAGTACAACATGATAATAAAACCAGTTCAGATTTGCATAGGGACACTGAGAATGGAAAATGTTAGCATGTGTTTCTAGATCTTCTAATGGAAAGTACTTAATAACCACTGATCCCACGTGTAATACATAGTTATTAAATAACAAAAGCTCTTGGTTCATTCTGGGATGTGTGCATGTATGAATTCATCCATCCTGCCATCCATCTCTGCACAGCTTTTTCTACTTCACCTATACCTAAGGCATATTTGATCATTTGTATAACATATTTATTGCCTTCTGCAATATATAAATTCCTCTGCCAACAATGACATCAGTTAAGTATTAGCTGCACACTTTTATTTAATTTTAACATGTCAACTCTTTCAGCCTGATGATATCTAAATTGCATTCCTGGCAATGATGACTGATATGTCACTGAAATCATTCAAATGTGCAGAAAGATTGAGCAGGAGTCAAGAGGGTTTCAGTTTGCTGGAAACTCTTAATTAAGCTCTATTACTTTCAGTTGTCACAGTAACACAGTGTGAATGTATAAATGCTTCATTCCTTCACACAAGTCACCACTTACCAGTAAAAAGAAATTGTCCAACCACGTGTAAATGTCAAGTGAGTTGATAGATCCAAGCCAAGGTGCTTGGTACACCTGGTGCACAGCTGTGAGCCCAATGTCTGTTACTGCAGGATGGGACATCGCAAAGGGGACACTGATCCACTGTAACCAAAGAGAAACACTCTGTTCATGCCTAAAGAAGACATTCTAAATTTGTGAAATGTTGATATTAACCCTGATCTAGCCAAACTGCCACATTGACTTGCAGTAAAGTCGAGTTATGTGCCGGAGGAACATCTCTGAAATCCAGAGAGCTTGGTAGTGGATAGCTTACGTCTCTCCTGGAGACTGTGAGAAGAGAATTAATCAATGTAAATCACAAAATCAGCAGGGAAGACAAATTTATACATCTTCGTTTTATTTTCCCTGAACTCCTCATATATTCTTTACACTCTTTCCTGGACCAGACAGTAGAGAAATATTTACATATAAACTTGCATGTAATAGCATAAGGATTTGCCAGTTTACAAGCATGAGACATCACACCTGAAGGCTTGGGAATTTGTTCGTGATTCAGTACAAAACTATATCATGACAAGAGAGTAGTGATGTTGGTGCAACCCCAACTGTCTACCTCCAAAACTCTCATTAGCCCAGTGTTACATCAGTTTTCTGCCTTGAGGGTGTTTTCTTGGGATCTCCTGACCATTTTCAGTCTCTCTCTTTTTTTATCTATGCCAAAAAAACCTTTCGCAGAGACAGTTTCTGCCAGAAGGTCCATTTCCTTCTCCAACTGACTTTTTGTGCATTTACTTGCCAACTCGTTTTGCAATGGTATAACTCCCTTTCTATGGAGGAGAAAATCAGCAGCTCCTACTGAGATGAAAATCAGGCTTTGTGCTATATGGGTTAGACCATCACAAACATAGCATCCTTAAGGATCCAATGATATCCAAAACCACACAGATTGCTACAATTCAACTGATCACAGTTAAGTATATAGGGTCAACAGGAGCAAGGAAGGGAAAAATCAAACATCTTTCTCTAATTTGTTGCATAATTACTGCAATAATGTATGAAGAATATTTTGCAGCACTGCCTGTTATTCTGGCAGTTTAACACATACCATAGGATTCTGTTCTGCTACATGTTAAACTTCAATTTAAGCAGTTGGGCAGAAAGATTCCCTTCTTACTCCATGCTTGAGCTTTTCTGTGAAAGTTCACCAAAATGTTTCAACTGTCTCCAAGATATTTTGAGGGAAAAATAAATATATTTTCAAAATTAAAGGATAGTAATACTGTTCTTACTGAGAAATTAATGGGGAACAAGGATGTCAAAGGATTTTTTTATTCTCATTTCTGAATCTCAAACATGTCCGACTGATGAGCTTCTGAACAGCTGTAGTTTGACCATACTCCACTGGGATTTTCAGTGGGGTAAATCTCTGAAAGTCTATCTGGACTCTGCATACCACAACCCAGGATTTAGTAGGTACTGTATTGCAAATGCATTATGAGCTTTTGTAAGCCATTCCAGTTCCTGACAGTAACCTAGCTTTTTGTGGTCTCGAGGACTACCTTTACAGTAGTAAATAAAACAAATCAAGACACTTTCTCTGGCCCTGCAGTTCACTGGCATGTCATGGTTTACATCCATACATTTAGACTCCTTTTCCTGGCAAAAATGACAAAGCTGGCAAAAAACTGTCTCTGGGAATTATCTGGGAAAATAGAGAGTACAGAATGGGGAATTAATAATACAGATGAGATGAAGTCAGTAAATAGTGAGGATACAGTCGAGGAAAGTCTCACCAGGCAAGATAAAGACAAAGAGATGAGAACTCTAGATGTGGATACAAGAGAGTGAGGAAGGTAGAAGAGACACTACATGAGATTGTAAAGAGAAAACCAAGGATGTACATATGGCTGGGGTAGAGGTTATTGAAACATAAGGAAGAAGCTGTGTCTGAAATGAGGAGTCAGGGTAGGGAACAGAAGTGATTATAACAAGTGTTTCCTCCTGGGTAAGGAGCAGGAGAGAAACCAGACATTAGAGGAATCAGCAGTAAAGCTCTGCACCAGTGGGAATAAAAACTGCTTCAGGGCCTGCAGGAGAAGCTGGGATAAGTGTAACTGTGCCATCTTCTGCTGTGACATCTCCTGTGAAAGGATTCCATCTCATCTAAAACTGCCTGACCGTTTAGATACCGAGTCTTCCAGCCTCACTGATGACACTCTCCAGTTCATGAATGTGGTTTATTCTACAGTTGTATTATTATTGATTATTTCAAATGGGAAATTACATAAAGAGCCCAACCTGAACGGAAAGAACACTATAAAGCTACAGATCCAACCATTTAGAAGACTGCTATACAACCTTCATTTGCTTTTTCCTGTCTGTCAGTTTCATCCTGATTTTAATGTTGTTATTCCCATGGGATCAGCGTCTTTAGCAGTTCAGAGGTTGATCTCACTGAAGAAGCATTTTGATTTATCTAAAATGTTGGGAATTTTTGTAATGCATTCCATCTGTAGAAAATGAATGTTTCACAAATATTAACCTTCATGTTAGGGAAGGAGACAGTATTTTCCTTACTGTATAGGTGAAGAACAGAGGTATGAGGAAAGAAGATCTGGAATAACTTCTCATTTGACTTGGCCAGCTGGAACTTTGATTTGCTTTTTCAGTGTATTTAGCATCATTTCCATTAAGTCAGTTACAAGAGGGAACACTCAGTATTTCTGCAAGTAAGGCCATAGCCCTCACAGTAAGATACCACAGAGTGAGGACACACACAGAGCTGGTTAGTGACCACCTGTGCGAGCACTGGGTAAACCAATTTCCCTAGAGCTGCACAAGAACTCTGCTGAAAGTACAGAAAGAACTCTAGGTCCCCAAAGTGCCGTTTGGCTCCTTCACACTGAGCCACCTCATTTATTTTAGGCTATCTCAGTTCTCTGCACACCTGTGACTATCTATTACTGTCACTGGCAAACAAAGACAGCAGCTGCTTTGATTGCACCCTAGTGATCTGGGTCCTGTTACACTGGTGTTTTTCAGTGTGGGTCTTAAAGAACAGCATTAAATAAAAGGCTGCCCACTATCATTAGCAGCTGATAAGGGGATATTCATACTACCATATTAAAACAGCCAAGACATCCGGTAAAACCTCCTGTGTTATGGTCACCAAGGATGGTGGAGGGAAATGAGGAAAAACCCAAGAAAGTTAGCTAAGTTAACAGGAGGTTAACTAAGCTGCATGAGTAGGTAACAACCAGAGAAAAGAGAGGCTGGAGAGTATCAGCTCTGCAGGTCCAATGCCAGTATTTCAGGCATAGGACTGCTTCCTATGTCTAATGCTTTCTTCCAGTGCCTGTGTCACAGTCCCATGGACAGACAGGGAAGGAGTCAGCTCCAGTCCTATTCGTAGGAGAAAAAAGCCAAAGAAACAGACCTCTTGGGCAACATTATTTTCAAAGCACAGAGTGTACCTTAAGGCAAATGCAGACTCTTAAAGTCAGTCTCCACTATGAGTGGAGATATTCCTTTTCCATGCTTTCAGTGGAGAAAGTTCCAAAACTAAAACTGAGCAATAGGTCTCAGCAATCATCTTAATGCTCAGGGCAAAATTCTCAACAAAAAAGGAAAAAAAGCATCAAACTTACCAGTCCCAGGAAGATGCAGAAGAGTTGAACTACATCGGTGTAGGCCACAGAATAAAGCCCACCCACAAGTGTGTACATAGTTGCAATCAGGGCAGAAATAATAACTGAAATATTGACGTTAATGTCAATGATCACACTTATAGTTGCACCTAAGGGGAAAACCAAAGTACTGTGTGTTAGTGTAAGTCTGATGAGAAGGTACACCTTTGTTAAGTTGCATATATAGGTGCTGGTCTGACACTTAATACTCATGGCTAGGCTTCGCGAACAAAGATTTGGGAGACATTTAATATATTCCCCCCTCTGCACACCCCTTCTGCACCTTTGAAGGGAGTGGTAAAAGGGATGCTCCTGTTGGTCCAAGTTTAGCATCTGTCATTTTGCAGGTTCTTAAGAAAATGAGGACAGAAGGGTCCCAACAGCCCTTCCTTACAGTGCTCAAGCTCTGTAGGGACTACACTCTCTTGTTCTGCCTGGGGAAAAGCAGCTATGCACAGACAGCTGAAGCTTCCCTGGGTGAGTAGCAGCCACATGGGAGCAAGTGTATCTTTGCAGTAAAGGCTTTTCTTGGGGATGTCTGCTGCATCCCATTTATGCTGTGAGCTAGCTCCTTTTGGCCAAGGAAGGAACGGTAGAGGAGGCATCTGCTAAAATGTCCACTGACATTTCTAAAGTGCTCTCGAATTTTTTATGTGGGACAAAAGTGGGTTTCTTTGCAAACTGCAAAATCCATCCTCCACTGTTGACCCAGAAATCAAGAACTTTCTCAAGCATTATCAAGCAGATTTCATTTGTAGAAAGCAAATCACAATGTTGAGCTGACCACAAAACAGCTCATAGAATCAAAGAGTTGCTGACACTGAAGAACACCTGTAAGAATTGTCTCTTCCAAGTCCCCACGCAAGCAGTGTCAGATGAAGCAGGTTGCTCAGATCACGTTCAGTCAGGTCTTGACTATCCATAAGGGTGGAGACTCCATAGCTTCTCTGTGCAGTCTGTGACAGTGGTTGATCTCTCATATTGTTAAAAAAAAGAAAGTTTCTTTAAATTTAAACACAATGTCATGTAGTTCTTTTTGTTCCTATTTCCTCTTGTCCTATCTTTGGGCAACACAGATATGAGCCTGTCTCCAGCTTCTTTATCCCAAATAAATAAATATAAAATCAGGTGTTTATGGAGATGGATAATTTCCCCCTGAGCCTTGCCTTTTACAGGCTGAACAGCCCCACCTCTCCAGTCTTTCTTTGTATACCAGATACCCCAGTCCCTTAATAATCTTTGTTGCTCTTCAGTAGTGTCTCTCTGCTATGGCCACATCTCTTGTATCAGGGAGCACTGGATCCAGTATTCCAAATGTGCTCTCAACCTGCTGGCAACGGTCCTTCCAATGCAGCCCAGTATGGCATTGGCTTTCTTTGACACAAGTTCACATTGCTGGATAATGGTCAGCTTCATTGCCTTCTAAGACTCCCCGGTCCTAGCTGCAAACATGGTTTCCAGCTGGTTAACCCCCAGCCCGTACCGGAACATCAGGTTTTACCTTCCCAGGTACATGATTTATCATTTCTTTTTGCTGAACTTCATGAGGTTCCTGTTGGCCCAGTTCTGCAGCTTTTTGAGATCCTACTGAAAGGCATTACAACTATCTGGCCTATCAGCAACTCCTCACAATTTTTTATTTTCTTCAAACTAGAGAACGGTGCAATTGGTCCCATCAGCAAGGTCATTAATGAAAACATTGCATAATATAGGAGTCAGTATGGACCTCTGGGATGGACAGTTGGTGACCAGCCACCTGGTGGCAGCCATGCTGCTGGTCACAGCCTGCTGAGCCCAGGAGTTCAGCCAGTTCTCAGTCCTCAATCTCCTCCTCACTGTCCCCTTCTCTTCTAGTCTGTACTTCACCTGTTTGTCTATGAGGATGTTATAGGAGATGGCATAAAATGCCTTTTTTGAAATCCTCAACATGCCCTGTTCTCCCTTTGTTTACCAAGCCAGTCAGCTCATCGTGTGAGACCCCAGGGTGGACAGGAATTATTTCCTTTTCATAAATCCATGCTGACTATTCTCAGTCCCCTTCTTGACCTTCATTGGTTTGAAAGTAGCTTCCAGGAGTATTTTCTCCATCACCTTCCCAGGGACTGAGGTGAGGCTGACCAGCCTTTAGTTATTAGTGTCTTGCTTCTTGCCCTTCTTGAAGATGGGAGTGATATTTGTTTTCTTCCAGTCTTCATGAACATCCGTGTTCTGAAGACCACAGTCTTCAGAAGATTACTGAGAGTGTTCTTGCAATGTTATCAGCCAGCTCCCACAGCACTCATGGGATGCATCCCATGAGGTCCCATGAAACTGTGTCTGTCCAGTGTATCTGAATGTTTCCTAACTTGATTCTCCTCCAGCAAATCTTCCTTGCACTGGACTTTCCTAGGCTTCTTAGGGTCCTGGAATTCCTGAAGGCTAGTCTTATCAGCAAAGAATTAAGCAGAGAAGGCACTGAGTACCTCAGCCTTTTCCACACCCTTTGCTACCAGGTGCCCCCTCCCATTCAACAACAGTCCACATTTTCCCATTTGTCAGGATGGACTGTTCTTGAGCTTGGAGGAGGTAATGGTTGAATAGTAAACAGCTCTTCTGGACTCCTCTCCAGGACCATCTCCCATGGGATTCTTTCAAGCAGAATACTGGAGAGTCCAAGCTCTACTCTCCTGAAGTCCATTCTTGCAGTCTTGATTTTTGCCTTGTTCTCCTTTTTCAGGACCATGAACTTTACCATCTCATGAACACTGCAGCCAACTCCACCTCTGACCTTCACACCCTTAACTAGTTCTTCCTTGTCTGTAGGTAACAGCTTCAACAGAGCACCTTCCTTCATCAGCTCCCTGATCATTTGTGTGAGGAAGCTGTTAGTGCACTGAACAAACCTCCTGAATAGCTTGTGTCCTCCTGCATTGCCCTTGCAGCAGCTATCAGAATGGTTACACATCTCTCTTAGATGTATTAACCATTTCAAGTGATTGCAATGTTTTAAAACCATGCTAAAAAATTCCTCTGCTTCTAATTAGGATGATTTAAATGAAACATCTTGCAACAACTTTTAGGCCTTGCAATTATTGTAGATGGATATTCTGGAGCACATATTTGGAAGAGTTCTGGCTACAGAAGAAAACATGATGTGTGATATATATTAGAGTTTCTGGGAGCTGACAGGTGTGGTTTTTGCTGTACAGTGAGACTTCAAAGTTCACGTGCTTAAGGATAACAAGCTCAGACCTCTTTCACAAGTTGTAAGACCTGCTTCCCTTCTACAGCTCTGCCAAGCAAGGAGTCATAATGAAGATCAAGTAGTGAAGAGCACTGGGATTAAACATTCATCAATGAGGATAGGTGTGCAAATCAGGAGACATAAAAATTAGTCACAGAATAGTTAAATCAAAATCTTCAATGACCTTCATAATCCTTAACTGTCAGCTGTTAATATAAATCTAGAAAGGCACTCACACCACTTGCAATGAAATAAAACAGAATGGCTTGTCCTCAGTCAAAAATATTCCAAACATTCTGAGTGTTCTTCAAGTCCTATCACCTCAGTATGCAGTTTGTTCTTAGTCTTTTAAGGGTTTTGTGATGAAATTGTGGTAAACAAGCTCCCCCATTGCTTTGCAGTTCATCACAGCGCAGTTGGAGAGTACCTTCAAAGTTTATTTTTTGTTTAAAATAGCATATGCTAGAAAGCATTACCACATGCATGTGCATTATTAGTATGATTAGCTGGTGAAAGTCAATTACTGGTGCTTCAACTCAAGGGCTTTCTCAGTTCTTGAAGGGATTGCTAAATTCAGGCCTGAAATATAATTAAAACCCCTGGAAGTTGATTTTTTTTCAGGACTGGATGAGTAGTTGTGTGATTTTCTATTGAGTCATAATTTCACTAATTCTCTGAATCCTTTCTTGAATCCCAAGTATTTTCTTCATTTTGTTAAGAAGAAAGGCATTTAGAATTGAAGAATTCTTCAATTTATTGATCAGCACCTGGTTTATTTCTATTATTTGTGTTATGGAAAGTTCTGTATATGTACATCTCCAATATGCAAAGGATTATTTTGTTTAGATGCATTGGCAATGATGTTACACATTGTTAAGGGAAATTTTGACTGGCTTCTGTGATGCCAGTGGTGTAAAAGAAAAGCTGGGTCAGATAATACAAAAGGGGCACTTGGATTCACTCACATCACTCTCACAATCAAAGGAAATTTTTTGCTAAATCTTTTCATGCTCTTTGAAGAGGGACAACTTAAAGGTATGTGAAAACAATTAGATATCTTGCACGTCTTTCCATTATCAAAATAATTAATGGGGTACCATTACTGGATTTAATTACTAGTTAGCATGGGTCTTAGAACTGTCACACTCTGAATCATTTGGCTTGAATAGTTAGCATTTGAAGCCAGAATTTTAATGCATTTCTGATATTCCTAATATTTTCTACCTGTGATAAATTAATATTTATACTGCTTATTCCTTACCTAAGGCAGAGAAGATGGCAGCAGCCCAAAACATTTCTCCCATTAAAGCTGGAATAAACAGTAGTCCTCCCATCCTTTTTCCATAAAGCTGCTGAAAAGGGTCTAGCATTGTCACATAGCCTTTGGATCGCATGGGTTTTGCAAAAAAAAGGCCACCTGCAAAGAAAAACAGTATAAGACACCAGCTGCAGTTTAGAAATGCATTGCTATTAAGGTATAAAACATTCATTGTCAGTTAAGGGTACAAAAATATCAGTAATAGTGGGTTTTTTTGTTTCTTTCTTTGTTTTTTTTTTTTTTTAAGTAAAAAGTACAGTTAAAATATCCTCTGGGAACTCTTATCTTGCAACTGTCTACAGAGTTACTTAAACACACCCTTCCTGCCCATTAATACCTATAGTCTGATAATAAAAAATATTTTTTTTTCTTATTTTGTCTGGTTCAGTTTATGTAATCTGCCATTATGGATGCTGTCAGAGTTTTGTCTCATTTTGCATCAGCCTAAGGTAATGCCTTTCTACCTAATCCTGTTGATTCTTAGAGCAGAATCCAGCATGAATTTTCATATAGCCCTACTCTAAAAATAAAACTGTCTCAGATTCCTGGATCAGAAGTACAAGTTCACATGTGGTTTAGTGTATACATAGCAAAACTGATTCTTTCAGGACAATTCAAATTTATTATGTATGCTTAAAACAACCTTATTACACCTTCAGGGTAGGTCAGAGGTGGTCTGGGCTCTGCAGATGTCAGTTTTCCTGAATATTTGTCATTTGCTTATTTCACTTATGTATGTTCAGGAATTTTGCTGTATCGCAATTCTGCTCCACCTGGCTTGTATATGGGCTGGATATGTACATAAATGTGCAAAGGCCTCCCCTCCTAAAATTCTTTCTGGCTTGGGAAAAAAAAAGGACATACCTCAGTAAAGCTGAAAGATCACTTGTATGGAAACCTGTTTAGTTGAGATCTGCATGACTATAACTAAGTAGACTTCTACCACAGTAAAACTGCTATATAAGGTACAATAAAAAAAATGATAAACTAGTCAGTTCCCAATAAAATCTACTGTATATTATTTGGCAACGCTTAATTAGGTTCTTTATCACAAGATATGTAATGTATTCATTCTATTGTGCAGAAGATTTTCCACATTTCTATGTATTGCCTTCTATCACTCATATTTCTTCATTACATTAGGTTCCCTGAACAGAAGGTACTGGCTTAACAATCATAATTTATACTGCTTATGTGAATACTGTCTTTAGGTGGATAGATGCAGAAACTCTCCAGCATTTTTTACTATACTTGGATTAGTAATGGATCCCTTTGCTATTCTACTTGTTATGCCATAATTACAATAGACAATTAAAAAGAAAAACAAAGAGTCACTGGTATTATAATCTATTACGGTGTTCAAACACCTCTCAAAAGAAATAGGAGATATTGCAACTTTTTAAACTAAATTGATTGAAAAATTAGGAAAAGTGGTATGGAGAACAACACTGAACAAAAAGGGGGATTATATAAATTTTAAATCCTTCCAGTCTGAAGCAATAATATTTCTCCTAGAATTTTATTTATAATTTTGATTATTTATTTTTCTAAAGAAGAATAAGCACTCCTCCACTCAAAACTTCACGTAAAGCTCATGCCTACAGAAATGCTTTCCTCTCTGTGCTCAGCAGAGAGATCTATGGTCCCATGATACAGACTTCTTTACTCTGCAGTGGTTATTGT
Organism: Lepidothrix coronata; assembly: GCF_001604755.1. NCBI lineage: Eukaryota > Metazoa > Chordata > Aves > Passeriformes > Pipridae > Lepidothrix > Lepidothrix coronata. Next base: position 1,881,599 of record NW_016690240.1, on the reverse strand, counting down.
AATTTCCAGGAAAACAAGTCTGGATATCTAAAAACAGCCGGAAATGAGCAGAGAGGCTAACTCAACCCCATCTGGGCTACTACTAAATTGTGTCAATTCTACAAAGGCTGAGAGTCAGCAAGATGCTTGTGACTACAATCCTAACAACCAGTTAATGACATCGATGGATCATGACCATCATGACCTCATAATGACATAAACCAGTCTCTGGCCAGACAACCACTGTTATTATTTTCTTTACAGGAAATAGAGCTGTTCTCAGGGATGGGAACCACTATCAGAACTGCAGCTGGCGTACACATGCCAGAGAGGAACATCTATGATGGGTAAAGCTTCTGCCTGGGAAGAAAGGATAACCAGGACAGGCCATTGGAAAGCATTTTCAAGGGGAAAAAAAGAATGAGGAAATAAAACAAGCGTATAGGAAGAAAAAAAAATACTGTGAAAGAAGATCTAGATAAGCAACCAAAGGAAATAAAGGGACAGATTAGGTGGGAAAACCATGAGAAAAGACTCAGAATAGACTGAGAGGTCAAGTAATACTGGAAAAGCTAGTACACCGGACACATTAAAGCAACATGAAAAAAAGAATCTTTTTTGTAACAACACGCTTTTTAAACACTTGCATCATTACTGCAGCATTAAAAATTATAATGCTGTCTGTGTTTTACACTCTGACCTTGCATGTGGCAGGATTGTGTATTTGCATTTTGACATACGATTTGGAGTTTCGTACTGCATATGATTTGGAGTTTCGTACTGCAATTAAGAGGACGCATGGTCCAATTTTAAGGAAATAATCTTGTTATACTGCAGACTTCCTACACAAAATTAAAAAAGTTACATAGATTCTTGGTGAAGATCTGTATAAGCACTTTCCTAACCTGAAAGGATATCTGTCTTTCTTGAATTCCAAGATTATAGGTGCCCTGATTCCTGGGCACCTAGGTCATGATACAGATCATGTAGGCATTCAAAGAAAACCCAAATATATAAAACTTGGTATATGTAATTTAAATACTCCCTCCCCCCAAAGGACAATATGGTTGTAATAATCAAATAGGTCTTGACAAGGAGTCCAGGAGACTTAAGATATCAAACTATTTATAGTTATATTCTGTTTTCTTTGCAATAGCTAAATGTGCCGGCAGAAGGGATCCAGTTTACGGTAGCATCCTTTTATCAGACCCTAGTTGTTTCATTTGACATAATGAACTTTTCATCAGAACTGTTTAAACTGAGAAACTATTAGTTTTAGTCTTTGCTTACCTAAAATCAGGCTAAGGGAATATCCAATAGGTGCCTGAGCCCAAGCTAGACCGTAGCCTGGGACATACACAGCTTCTGCTGTTCCATTGATGTAACCACCTCCTACCCATGTGGCTGAAAAGGAAGAGATGGAAAAGTCTTTAATGTACAAAAAGAAAGAAAAGCTCATACATTGTATAATGAAATTGTCATTACTATAATACTGTTATTTTTTATTACTTGTACTGTACAAGTGCCAGGCACAGCATCATTCTATAAAAGGCAGCCCTAATTTGAACTTACAGCTTAAGCATATGAAAAAAGAAGTCAGATGGAACTGAGACAATCATCAAAGTGTCTAAGTCTCTGTATAGTCAGTGAAAGTGTGAGGGCTGAGTCCCCCACTATTTATTTTCCATTACTATTCTCTTTGTGTTAGTCCAAATGAAGGAGAGATGTAAGGGGGAATCTGAAGAAGAACAATAAATGCACAGTGAAAAAGTCATCCCAGCTGGAAAAACTCAAAGAATTTAAATTAGGCAAGAGTTTAATGAATGTGTAATTTATTTGGGCCTTCATGAAAAAAAAAATGCCCTTAAAACCTTGCTGAATATTAAAATTGTTGTTACATGAAGTACATTCAGTAAACTCTGAGATCTCTAAATATTTCTCTACAGGGTTGTGTTGCTTTTTTGTTGCTCTGTAAATTCTAAACAGTGAGTAATTTATTCTTGTTCTTCCTGAAGACATATTCATGCTATCTGCAATATTTCTGATTTTCTCTCTCTCTCTAAAAAGCAGTCTTTTTAATATACCAATCACTGACACTTAATGAATTGATTCTTTGCCTTTAAGGGAAGTTTCTATACTTGACAATTTGGGATCTACAATATGTATGAGAGAAAAACTCCAACATAGAAACGTATTGCAATTACATCTGCAAAAATATTTCATAACAAATCACATAATAAGGTTTATCTCTTCCTGTTTGCAGATTCCATGCAAAAATTTTTGATTATGTCTAATGTACACTGGTAAGTTTTAAGAATCTAGGTTTGTAGTTTGAACAAAGGCAGACAGATCATTACAAGTCCTAGCTTTCTGTAATTCTGTTTTGATTTGTGTCAGAAACCTTTACTTTCTCATATAAAAGTAGCTCAGGCTTTCTTTGTAAACAGTCACAATTTTTAGAAACGTATTTTCCTTAAACATTCTTCACAATTTTCCCATCATCCACCATCAAACAAGCAAACTTGATTTTGTGTTTAAGACAAAAAATTGGACAGAAACACAAATGAAGAAAATTAAATAAAAGTCCTTCAGAAATTTAATTAAAATCTAAATTACCACTCTTTTCCACTTAACTGTGATATTTCCCAAGTAATACCAGAGGGTATTTTGCTGAATTTCACCATGGCTTTAGAAACAAAGATCTCTAGGGATGGGGCATTCACAACTTTCCTGGGCAACCTGTTCCAGTGCTTCACCACCCTCACACTAAAGAATTTCTTCCTAATATCTAAGTCTATTCTCCTTCCATTTAAAACCGTTACCCCTCATCCTATCACTATATGCCCTGATAAAAAGTCCCTCTCCATCTTTCTTTAGGTACTGCAAGGCTGCTACGAGGTCTGCACAGATCTTTCTCTTCTCTGGGCTAAACAACCCCAACTCTCTCAGCCTGTCCTCTTACAGAGGGTGCTTCAGCCCTGTGATCATCTCTGTGGCCCTCCTCTGGACTCATTTCCACAGGTCCAAATCTTTCTTATGCTGGAGACCCCAGAACTGAACACGTTAACCCAGGTGGGGTCTCATCAGAGAAGAGTAGAAGGACCTGCTGGCCACACTTCTTTTTGTGCAGCCCGGGATGTGATGAGGTTTTTGAGTTGTAAGTGCACGTTGTTGGCTCATATTCAGTCTTTCTTTTACCAGTATCAAGTTATTCTCAACAGGATTGCTCTTAATCCACTCATCAACCAGCCTGTAAGCATGTTTGGGTTTGCCCCAATCCGTGGAGCACCTTAGACTTGGCCTATCACAGGCCCATCTTCAAAAGCCTGTCCAGATCCCTCTGCATGGCATCCCTTCCCTCTACATTATCAACCACAGCACTCATCTTAGTGTCATCTGAAATCTTGCTGAGGGTGCACTCAATCCCACTGTCTGTGTCCCCGACAAAGATGCTGAATAGCACTGGTCCCTGTAGGAACCACTGAGGGCCACCACTTGCTACTGATCTCCACCTGGACTCTGAGTTGTTGAATGTTAAGTCTGTGACTACCTGGGATGCCTATTGTGTCTCAAGCAGCACAGTCTTATGGTATAGGCGGTAAACAATATTAAAAGTAAATACTTAGGAATTACATTTGTCTCCTTCCCTGAAAATGCATGAGCACGAATTCTACATAAATGGTACTCAGTTATAGATGGGGAATAATACCCCATAGTCAACAACAGATGTCCAGCATTGCTGCAGCTGTGGTGCAAGGGTGCTTCAAGTTCCAGCAATGATTTGGGCTTGCTACAGAGGTGGCAGTTGTTTTGTCAAGTGCACTTGGATGCTATGTCTAGCTGCCTCATTTTCTTTTGGAGAAGAAAAAGTCAATTCCCTTCTGTGTGATGTTGCAGAGGTCATTGCTCTCCCCTGGCTGGGGACAGGAACAGTGTCCTGCAGGCAGATATTACATAAGGTGGCATGGAGAATTCAGCCTTTATTTTTAATTTCTTGATTTCTGGATTGGAGTTTGAAAAATAGCTGCTGATCAATTTTTCTGTACACATGTCTGTATTGCAACATCTGTCAAGAACTACAGAGCTCTACAAAGGTTCTATATGTCTTCTTCTGAGGGGGTGAATGGGTAGTCAGCACATATATTGACATAAATAAATACATTAGAAGCAGAATAATGGGATGGGATTTCAACCTGGGATATTAATTTTTTGATACTCAGTTTGCTAAGCCACAATTTAAAGTTAGTTTAATACCTTTATTTTTGGTGAAATTCTTTTTTTTTATCATAAATTGGACAAAAGGAATATAATGTTTAGTAATCTGTGGAAGCATTCATGTGGTAATCTATTTTAATCTTCTCTTTGTCTGCCATCTGAAGAACCAAAAAACACAGCAAAACCAACATCCACTTAAAACATGCACCCTATCAGACAAATACTGAGGAAGTGAAGTGCAATTCTGCTCCTAGTTCTTATGAGGCACACAAAAGTTGATCTCAGACGTCTTTACATATATTGATATATATTAGAAAACCAGATATTTTGGCACTTCTTTGGGAATGATCCACTGATCGTCTGACCACTCAAATTATTTCATAAACTCATCAAATTCTGTAAAACGGAAATCCTGACCCAAGGATTACAACAAAATATAATGTTGTAACGTTTGTTTTTTTTCTTGTGGAAAGATACATAGGTTTATCCAACTAAAATGAAAAAATTACATCAATAGATTATGACCTTTTGGGTCATGTTTGTGAGCATTTGGTCATGTTACGTCAAATATTTCCTTTGGGTTTTAAACTCAATCACCAAAATCAAAGTAGACTCAAGTTTGTTGCAGTCTTAATTCTTCTTAAGAATTTAATTCACAAAATAAGGAAGCCTAATATTTAATGCAACATTTTATCTATAATTATGTAAAAATCATACACATTAAATGCAGATCTTCTATGGTGAGGTCTTAGTTCATTTTAATACGAAGTGCTGTGATCCATCCACAATTCAACCTTTTCGCTCTTTCTATTTTCATAGTTGCAGACACACTCAACTTTCAACAGGCTTTGTGTTCAGTATTTCAGTAGCTAGTTGATACAGCTACTTCTTCAGGATCATAGAGTATATTTAAATATGTCCATAGCTGTTACTCATAGGTAGTGCTTTAAGATTTTTCAATGCTGTTTAGAGAATCAACTACAATTACTCAGGAATCTTGAGTTTGATGCTTATGCTCCGAATTCTATTTCAAATTTATAGGCTAAGTGCTGTCATCCTCCCAACCAAATAGTCCTGGAAACCGCTACTACTTCTGTAGCCAATATCCATGGAACATTGTAGTGTTTGTCTCAGGAAAGACAGAATTAGGCCTTATCTCAAGGTGCTTCACATCCATATAAACAATATTCTTTCTGGGGATCTTTAAAAAAAAAAGTCGTTTTCCTCTTTCAGGGTGGATTTTGCTTTTTAGTTCATATTTATATAATTAAACCAGTAGAATATAAAGACAATGTTGGAATACTCCTGTATCTTTGTTTGCAAGGTGCCATTTCTGCATCTATAATTTTTTAAGAAGCAAAGTATACCCTTGAATAATGTGACCATTTTGTAAAAATTATAAATCTGTAAAAAATATTGCATATTTTGATCAGCTTACTTTCATAATTGTTTTATTATGACTTTACAAATTGAGTGTCCCAAACACCCTCACTGAAACAAAACTCGGACTAACTCCTGGTTCGGGAGATTTGTGCCCACGTCTAGCTTTATGTGCCAGGCGTGGCTCCCTGCAACTGAAAGTGCAGTTTAGTTGCCATTTCAAGCTTTAATTGCCATATTTAATGAAGGCATAGGAGAGAAAGTGTGTAAAGCCTGACAGTATAAAATCCATGACAGTTTTAGCTACACAAAGACTTTGGGATAAGTCGGACGTTCTACTGCAGAGATGAGATACTAGAAGCCATCCCTAGAGCTTCCACGAAACAGAACGAGCATGTGTGGATGTGAATTGTGGTGGTTGTAGTAATTGACTGCAAATAGGAAGCCTCAGTTCAAGTCTCATCTGTGCTTCAGCCGTTACACAAAGTGCTCCTGTAAAACAGGATTAAGGAGACCAGAATTTGTGTCTTCTTCATGCAAAACCATTAGTTATAACCACTTCTGTGGGGCGTGCCTTGTTTTATCTCCACTCCCTCGATCTAATGTTTACTGTTTCGTGAAAACCAATATTTCTGCAAAATATTTTTGTTTCAGTGCTCTTGAGAATATTTCATTCAGCAGAAGGCAGTCCGATCTGTTCTTGTTAGGAGTAATCTCATCATATCTTATGCTTCAGCAGCTGACGGATACGTGATACAGTAAATTACAGGAAAGTGCAAAAAGTAGAACTGACTGTATTCAAACTTTATTGACTTTTACAAGCATTCTTTACTCAATATCTAATATTCAGTCTTTGAATGAGCGAAATGCCCCTGCAAAAGGATGAGAATTTATCTAGATTAAAGAACGCAGAATTTTGGCCCAAGTTTTACGTGGCTCTTCCTTATTAAATAACTCTGAAAGCAGAGTAGGGAAAAACTGCAAAACATAAATACAACTTGATAAATTCAATTTGATAATTGAAAGGGCTTTGCCTGCATAGGATTTAGAATAAATTTAAAAAAAAGGCATGATTAAAAATTCAATAGCCTAAATAAAAATAGTGTGCTAATTTACTGCTCTTATAACGCATTTTTGTTCCAATACCATAATGTAAGTTTTGAGATTTTGGACTGCATTGTGAATATCTTATTTACCCAGGGAAGGCAGCTGGTTTGACTGGCTCTGGGAAGCCAGACAGCACTGTTCACAAAATTAGTGAAGAACTCTTCATTCACCTAGGCTTTTCTTACTGATACTACTATTGATAGTAATGTATTATTTTTTCAAATTGCTGCAAAAGAAGCTGAAAGAATCCACAAAGTAAGTTTGCTGAAATGTGTAGAATTATGAGTTTGGAATCACAACAATTTTCTTTTAGAAAGTTGATTGATGTTGCACACCCTCCTCCCCACCCCCCCAGTCTTTTTCCCTATAAACTTGGTGTCACTCAGACTAAACAAAACCAAAAATAACGCACAAATTTGGATGGCTTTAACAACAATAATTTAATACTTATTAATCTATACAAATTCCATACTTCTGTCCTGAACATATCTGATCCACAGATAAATACGGAAGCAATGAACACTAATATTAATATATTCTTCCTGTATGATTTACAAATATTTGTTGTTTTATACAGATGCTACATTTGGCTGTTCACTAAACAATTAGATAAAAAATATATGTATTTTCTCCATTTTGCATTATTCAAAATGCAGGTTACACTTCATTCAGATGGAAAACTGACAAGTTATACACTGGCTAAGAAAAAAAAAAGGAGTGTTTTTTACATACCGGTCATTGTAAATCCACCAACTAGCAAGCCAATGTCTCTTCCACCGACTATAATAGCTTCGCTGCGGTCTCCTTCACTGCCAGTGTTCTTGGTTTTCCAAGCAGCCCATATCCCTACTGCCAGGATAGCCAGGTAGAAGACAACTATGGCCACCAGTCCCTCCACATGGAAAGCCATATTGAAGTCCCAACTGTTTCTTTTATTGCAATTTCATTAAGACCTCTGGGGAGAATACAATAATAGGTCTGCTTTTAACAAACCTGACTTTTAGAATCAGTGTACAAAACCCCCTCAGATGGTTATTCCAGTGAATTTATGAAATGACAATTTCAGGTGTAATTGAGATTAATGTTACGTATGAATTAAAACGCCTGTGGAGCAACAACCAATGGTTGTAGCCTCTGATTACAAAGGGGAATGAATGATGTGGCTGAAAGCTACACTATTCTTAGAAATCAGTTATTGGGCACTGATTTTTTTTTAGTGTCACCAAGTTCTCAGTATCTGGGAACTCTTCAGTCAAGGAATACTTCAGTACAGGGAATAGAAGAACTTGGCCATATGGACTAATACAAAAGTCTCTAGCTTGAAGACAAGCCACAAAACTGCTTTAAATTATATAAGAACTATGGATAAGTAATAGCTACAACATCAAAATACATCTTTTATGTCTTTGTGTTGGAATGCTGAGTCTTTTCCCCCTTCTATCATCTCCCGTATTTTAAAATCTGCACTTTCTTTTTTGCAACATTCAATTGTCCAGCATGAAAAGTATCAGTCTATTCTCTCTCGCAATCTGAGAAGCAAACGGAGAGCTTACAAGCTGTCGGACGGCAGAAATGTCGAGGTATACGAACTACAGCGGGGGAGAACTCCCGAGCGACGCGGACAGCGGCTGCCCCGAACCAGCCTCTCCCGGAACCCCCTCCCAACCTCGGCTCGCCGCTCCGCGGTCGCTCCCGCAGGGCCGCGCCGGCGAGAGCCGTCCGCGCTCCCGACGGATCCCGCGGACCATCCCTACCTACCGGGGCGCTCCGCGGAGGTGCCGCGCCCTCGTGCGCGGCCGCGCATCCCGCCCCGCGCCCGCGGCAGGACCGCCCGCCCCGCCCGCCGCCCCCGCCGTCGGGCAGGGAAGGGTGTCCGCGCCCGCCGCCCACCTGCGCTCCGCCGCCGCGCTGCCCGGCACCCCGCGGGGCACGGCCGCACATCCCGCGGGGCGGTGTCGGGGCCGAGCCGCTGGGCGCTCTGCCCCCCCCGCCCCGGGGTTTTCCCGCTTGCGGGGGCAGGGAAGGAGCAAAGGCAGGATCGTCTCTTTCCCCTCCAGTGGGGCGGTGCGCCGAGTGCTGAGGCTGCGACAGGGGGCTCGTGGATTAAAAAGAGGAAAATCCCTTTATAAAGGAGGAGGGTTCAGTGGGGTGAGAGGACCGTGTCCGTCAGAGCTAGGGGGAGGAAGGGGGAAAGACGTCAGAGTGCTAGGGGACGCTGGGGGGAAGTAAGGATGACTCAAGGGAGACTGATTGTCGTGTCATGGCAGGGAAGCAGGGTTAGGAAGTGGAACTGGGGTAAGAAAACAAAAGAGAATGAGGGGAGACGGGAAGGAACAGGATCATGCCAAACCAACGGGAAAGAGGAAGAAGAGAAAGGGCTGATCTAAAGAGATATGCTGAAAAGAGAGGTGAAGGAAGGGGAGAGAGTGGAAGTACGGAGAGGGAAGGTGAGCTCTGTGCTCTCTTTGCCCTCCCTGGCATCCTTGTTGCTCCATGCCTGGGCCTAGCATTGAGCAAGCACCAAGCCAAGGCATGTCTATGAGAGGCTGGTCAGGACCATCTTTCCTCACAGCTCCCTTTCAAACCTGGTTAAACATGCATCGTCTTTTCCCACATGCAGGACAGCTAGTTCTTGGGGAGTCTCCATTTTTTTGCCATGCCTGTCATAAATGTCACCTGCAGAGCTACAGTAATACAAACTTTCCTGTTACAGGTCTCTTGCTCTCTGTCTCCAAATGATGCTGGACAATGAGCCTCTAAGTGCCATGACTAAGGGTACATGTGCAAAGAAGACCCATATGTGCCCTTGCCCCAGTTTTTATGAAGGGAAGATCATGCTAAGCTGTAGCAGTCTCAGCTCTTAAGAGGCAGTTAACATGGGGCATTGGCTCATGCAAGTTGAAAAGTAGAAATAAGAAGCCCACAGGAGTACAGAATTGGTATTGACAAAAGAACTAATTTAAAGCAGAAAATATGAAGTCATGCTAGACTCAAGAGGAAAACCGTAGTATGAGAAGATGTAAAATCAGAGAGGAGGAAGGTGGCAATTCAGGAAAGCTCAGCCCACTGCAAGAAACAACCCAAGGGCTGGCACTTTCCTGCATATTTGCCAACTGCCTGGCCAGCCCTGGCTGGCAGAGCGGCTTCATCTGCCTGGTCACGAACTGCTGAGCACATCACACCACATTGGCCCCAGCCATTTATTACGTGCATCATGCACAATAAATTATGATTGCATACTCATAAATTGATTGTGTGCATAAGACTGCTTTCAAGTCTGGGGTCAGTTGAAGGAACCCAAATAAAGGTGGCCAAAGCATTAAAGGTTAGAAATGTTACTATTTTTGTCAGCCAAATTTGTAGTTTGTTAAGTGATGCCAGTGATGCAATGTTTGCTTTGGGAGTGCACAGCAAAAACCTCCTCCCAGTAAAAGGCAACTGAGACACTTTAGACACAGGTGAGCGTAGAGGCATCACCTAAACAGAAATCCTGTCATAAGCAAACACCATAATATAAATAAAAGGTAGAAGTCACACACCTTGGAAACGATGTTGAGGGTGTCTCAATTAGAAATAAACAAACAACTTTCAGCAATTAAAATGTGATAGAAAATGCTTGGATGCTAAAATGGATGTTAAATTAAATTCACATAAAGTTTTAATTAAGAAAGAAGTCATGACAACACAAAGCATGGCTCAAGTCTGTCTGAGGCAAATTCAAAAAATGTTGACCTATGGAAAAGAATCCTTTCTTAGATTAAATTCCAACTTTGATCTTCACTGAAGACTATAATTAATTTATTTTGTCCTTAGTAGGTCATATTAACACTTGTTTATGGCACTGGAGTGGGGAAACTGCTTTTTAAAAATAATTATTTCTAGAAAAGAATTAATTTTAAATTAATTATATTTTGAATTAATTAATCAAAACTAATCCTGAATGTCTATTATTTTTAATTTGTGTAGCCTCTTTGGACAAGTTTTGTCTCTTTGATACTCAGGAGTGGTTTGCAACCTTCCACCCAACAAGTCAATTGTGCTGACCAAGTTTTACCTTACATGTGTACTCTGCTCCTGTAGTTACTTAACTACAAATAAGTTAAATCATACATTCTCTCATGAGATATCCACTTACACTATAGGTTCCTTGAATCGATAAGGCCTTCAGTTATGAAATCATCTTCACCTGGATGTAGCTGAGGTCTGATACAATTATTTTAGTGAATATTTGATTTAATTTAGTGTCCCTTCTTTGCTCGTCCACTGCTACTGTATCAGGTAGTTTTCTAATGCTTTCTTTTGGGAAAGGACCCTGCTAAACTGGATGCCTGTGTGCATTTTGCCAGCTGCACCCCAACAGCATCCATCACCCAGCCATACACAAAGCTCATTTCTCATGATATCTGAAGGTGTGCACAAATGAGTACCAGTAAATGTTATGGTTCTTGGAAAAAGATTTGCTTTGGTGCCAGAGATACTATATGCAACTGCAAGACAGAGTCCATACTAGACCTGACTCCATTTCCAAAGAGAACTGCTGTTGAAATGCTTAGAACTGAGGTCATCTTTTCCAGGAAAGAAGTAGTTAATTGGCAATTTGTGGCTTCTAAAATAATTGTTCTTTATTTGAATATAATTTTCTTTTTTTAAAGAGCATAGATTGAAAATATGCTCTTCGAAAAGAAATCCTGAAACTTAGTTTTATTTATATTTAAGAAAGGACACACTTTCCAGTGGAAGGTGTCCCTGCCCTGGCAGGGGAATTAAACTGAATGATCTTTAGGTCCCTTCTAACCAAACCATTCTATGATTCTATGAAAGCTGGCATGGATGCCTGCATTAATCACATTTCTTCATACAGCTCTCAAGCAGTGTTTTGTGGAGAGTGGAAATTAGCTTTCATGTACAGTACTTGTCTTTTAAGCAAAGATATTACAGTATGTCCAAAAATTTATTGAGCTTACATATGATTATTTGGACTCCCTCTGAGTAACAGTAAATATTTTTGCATTTTTAAACCTATGTTTATCACTGAGACTTTACTTAGAAAAAGGTCACCCTGGATACAACTCATGGAGCTGATAAAGATATTTGTTTAGGGACAGGTAGCCTAAACTGTCATCCAGTTTCTTTTTTTCTAATGTCTCCTGCTAGTTGGTCTCTCAGAGGAGTTTGAACAATAGGAAATGTAAGGGGCACAATGAAGCCTAATCCCAATGAACATTTATGTGAAGGACTGTAATTCACAGTATTAAACACAGGTTTAAGTCATGATGTAGAACATCTAAGCAATAAGTATGTTTATGGCTATAGAGATATTTTATGTATATATTTACTTATATATTTTACCTTTGAGGTAAAATTCTAATTTCTCATAGATTTCTATGTTTAAAATTTTCAATGTGTAATTATGCATTTTATGAGATTGGACTACAGAGTTGCTTAAAATCACACTAGCTTTCTTAAGAAGAAAACCAACCAACTAACGACAACAAAAACAAACCCAGTGTTTTGATGTTGTGCCCTTAACAAAAAAGCTTTTACTACAGGTTAGTTTAAGGCCTATACTAAAAACTTTCTTGAGACTGATGCTACAGAAAAGTTTGTGGTAGAATTATTCTAAAAAAAGGGCCTCTCAATCAATTTGTAGTTTTTGGGGTAGTATCCATCTTAGATTCCTTCTGCAATTTCTCTATTAACCATGGAGTCCCCAAAGAAATGATTGATGCTCAACAGCTCAAAAAACCCCCATCCAGATGAGAACTCTTTTGGAAGATATATTTGATAGGTATTAACAGTCTCTGGTTATCTTGCAGAAACATAAGGCTGCAGTTCTGAGCTTTTAGGGTTCCAGATGGTGTAGATCACTGATGTGGCTCGTTTCATAGTAAACAGGAAAAAGTTACATGTGACATATTTTTTAATACTGTGCTTTNCAGTCTCTGGTTATCTTGCAGAAACATAAGGCTGCAGTTCTGAGCTTTTAGGGTTCCAGATGGTGTAGATCACTGATGTGGCTCTTTTTTTCCTATTGTGGCAAATGTTACATGTGACATATTTTTTAATACTGTGCTTTACATACTTTCTGTAAGTTTGTGGTATAAAACAAACAGAAATCCGAAGTAAAACAATGAAGAACTGTAAGAATCTAAAGTTTAGTACTTTTTAGCCATAAAAAAAGCAGAGTTGAGACTGTGCGTGAAATCTTAATACACTCTTCTTATCCATGTACTTTTTGAGTCTTTACCTGCATAATCATGTGCTAATTTTTCCATGAGATACCCGTCTCTTCAATGAGAGGTAATCTTCACTTTTTCTATTTATATTCCTCATTAATTATGTGGCCTTACAACTACACTTTATTCAAATTTCACAATGAAAACAAAACTGGTGATTTTCTCTGGGTATTTCTGTGGTGTAAAGTATTAGTGCTTCACAAATACAGATAATTTTATCTACAGAGCACATAAGGGAATAGGTGACATTTTTGTACAGCTTTATATATTTTTATATATTTAAAATATAGCTCCAGTCAATTTCTGTTGCTGCTTTATGCAAACCTTAGAAGCAACTAGTTGGGGTTTTATTTCTTTCCTCCCCCCCCCCGCCCCGAAATTCTAAAGAAAAGAAAATCAATATTCAATCTAAGTCAGACATCTAGCATGAAAAATTTCAGCCTGTAGCCTGGTGCCTGGCAAAGTTGTATGCAATTAAAAGCAAGCATTTTATTATGTGAAATTTCAGGCAACCTGAACTGAATCAGCTTTTGAACACCTGTTGCAAGAAAGCTGTCATAAAAAATTAAAATTAAGGGATTGAAAGAGAAAATAGAGCATGTCCATCTTTTTCATTCTCTGGCACTGTCTGTATTGCATTATTCCTGTTTTACTTTAGTGTAAATAAGTGGTGTAAATCAAAGAACTGCTTTATGGTAAACTGTACTGATTAAAATGAAACAAGTAAGGATGTTGCACATTATTATAATTATTGAATATTGATATTGACAGTTGTTGCCAGAAGCCAGTGACATTAAAGCTCTATTGCAATAAGGGCTATCCAAACATATTATAAAGTGAAAACCCTGACTTTTCCTGCAGGTTTTTCTGCATTGTTGATCAGCATCACTGAATAACATGAGAAGTAAGCAAAATAACTGTAACAAAATAAGACAAAAATACAAATTAGAGATTCTTAATATAGGAAATAATGCAAAATAGCTATTTGACAATCTATTTGGAAGTAATGCTTGTTATTATTTTGATTTTTTTTAAAAAGACAGTGAATTAGGATCAGTAAAGGGGAATAGGTAAACCAGGGATCCACCTTTCTTTGAATGCCTTGAACTAAATGAGATCAAGCTGATTGAAATGCTTATTGGATTTCTGGGGAAATCTCTCCCTGAGCAATATATCTGTCTGAATGGAGACTCACCATTTATCAAGGTTACAGCAAAGGGCCTTTGAACTGGTGGACAGTTGGCATAGAAACACCCTCAGCTAGACTGGCATTTCTAGCATTTATGTTGTATGACAATTTACTGTGTGTCAGTGACCAGTCACATACCCAAGAAAGCAATGAGCATGACTACATGGGCATTATGATCTTGAAACCACAGTAGTACTTCCCATCCACACAGATAACAGAAAACCAAATATAAGCCAAAGCTGAAAGAGGAGTGTGGTGAATGGAGGGTGCCAGAGCCTCACCCCAGCAAATCAAGTCATGACGTCATGAGGGAACTGATGCAGAGGTGGACCACAGATCTGTTTGCAAACTTTGGAAACAATCAAGTGCCATATCATAAGAGAGAGCACAGAACACAGGGAGAAAGCAAAGGAGAGAGAGCAGTTTCTGAACAAATCTTGGAGCCATTACTGGCTATATGAACATTCTTAAACCACGGTGAAGACAGCTGTAGTCAGTTTGGGACTGAACTGAAAGGGATGCAAGAAAATACAACTAGCAGATGAGTTAAATTCCCGCTCTGCTGTTTACATTCTTCCACTTGGCCCTGCAGTGCCAGTCATGACGGCTTGATGTTAATCTGTCTGGGTTCAAATAGTCCATTATTTACTAGACAATTTTCTGTTGCTGTATTGGGAAAAAAAATATGTAGAAATTGAGAAAGCATTTCAAGAACTTTCAGTTTTCAAATTTAGTTTATGAAGGATTTTTTTCTGGTGATATCATGGAAGAGATTATTTACAACAGCAGTCTCAGGACTGTTTAGAAAAACGTGCTTCTGTACCTTCACCAAAACCCCACCCCACACAGCACCATGCCGTTTCAATCTTTGCTCAGACTTCAGTCTTAAGAGAAAACTGATGAAGAATTTTGGTAAAGCCTCTGGTTCTTTCTCATGATAAACTTCAGATGAATAATATAACTCTTATAGATCCACGGATACCACCTTCTAGTAAGAAATCAGAAAGCAAACTGAATTAAAAACAAAAAGCACAATAAAAATCTTATGCACTAAACAAAACCACGCAGAAATTGTATTTTGTTAACTATGATTCAAAGATACTATATGAACTTTATCTTACTATTATTAATAGGTGTGGTGCTCATGTTCTTATCATGAACATGGTTAAATAAACCTGGTAATTTTCAGTGCATAATTTTGACCAAGTAAGAACTAAAAAAAAAATTTGAAGAAAATCCCATTATGATTTAACCATGGCAATTTCCTTAGAAATATCTAGTGAGAGCAATGTGAAAAACTGGCCTTCCGGGTATCACTATCAATAACTAATCCTAAACAATATAAATTCATTTTTTCTGTGGCATTGGGCAAATTGATGTATCAAAAACTGTTGCTGTTTGGACTCAATTTCTCTTCACTCACGTCCATACACTTTGGCTAAAGAATCAATGATTTCTTGAGGAAAAAAGCTGAAAAATTGATTGGATTATGTGAGGATTTTATTATTAGATAAATCAAACCTTTTCTAAAATTTTACTTATTTATTTATTTATAGCTGAAATGTCCATACAGCATAAGTTGGATGACCCTGTTTGGGCAATGAATTCATCTGTTACTATGTGAATGGTCTGTAATAATGAAAAAGTTGAAACTAGTGTCAGTGAATTTAAAAATCTTGAGAAAGAAGAAACATGTATCAGTTTTAAACTACTTTCCAACAGACCGCTAGACAGAACAATTTATAGATCTATATACTAGTTACAGAAGTGTGATAAAGTCTACATCCACTTAGCTTGTTGTGAAAGTCGCATAGAATGTGATTCAAGCTAGCATGATTCTTTTCACAAAGAAAGTTAGACAATGAAAATAAGGCATATGAAGACAGTCAGTCACTGACAGGTAGTAACCCATTAAACAAAGATATTTCCATCCTTGTTCACACTTCTAAAGCTTTCAGAGTAATCATGAGATCTGTATTCTGCAGAGATTTTAGATTCTGTCTTTGAAGTTGCCCAGTATCTCTTCAAATGTCTATTTCAATTCTCTTGCTCCACCATTCCATCTATTCAGGAAAAGTCTGTACCTGCTTACTGTTGTGTTAAAGAGCACACACAAGACAAAGCGAATAGAAGAGAACCAAAATAGAAATCCTTACTATAAAAGCCAGTAGTACTAAAAAAAAATATGTCAGGTTCTCAGCAGCCAACAAGCTGCATACAGCCATCAGGGAGTATTTCAGAGCTGTTTCTGAATTCCGTGATTTAATTTATAAGTGATCTATGAGAAATGCAATTTGGCATTTTCAAATTAAATAACCTGTCTAAATAAAAATGGAAAATGTATTATTTCACTACTGTTAAGTCAGACAACTTGAAATAGCATTTGCAGCCAAATTGAAAGCAAATGGTAAAATTATTCTGATTCTATCCCCTTTGAAGTAATTCTTCTCATCAGTGTCAACTGATAAGAGGCAATTTTATAAGCACATCTACTGCTACCAGGAATTTGTAAACAATATTTATAATTAGTTCGGGAAAATAGTATCACAGTAAATATATCCTTGGAGGATTGTGAAAGAAATGTTTGTGTTTTTTGCTTGTTTTTGGTTTTTTTTTTGTTTGCTTAGGGTTTTTTGTTTGTTTTCTTTTTTTTTGTTTAGTATAGACTTAGACAGAGTATTCAGGAGTTTATAAAGATCCTGTTTAACTGCAAACTCTATATTAGTTAAAGCTCATTAAATATGTCCTGAATTTATGTAACATTGTCAGATTGGAAAACATGCACATGAGGTTTACAAAGCCAATACTTGTGGTCTGAAATACTGTCTAGTTTCACCAGAACAGTCCTTTCTAGTCACAAGTTATTACTTTATGACTGTAAATGGTTCCAAACTTCACAGGAGTAGTAGATTAGTTAGTTGTTTGTTTGTTTTTTTTTTTAAAAATTTACTAATGCACATTCAGAAATGTTATTGAACACAGTACTATAATACTTAGTTGAAGCTGACTGGAGTATTTCTTCTTGTTTTAGAACAAGTTTGTTGAAATTGATGAGATTAAAAAAGCACCTCTAACTTCCTCCTTTTGAAAAATCTTCCTTTTTAAAATCTTCCTTTTGAAATCATACAGCGTTTCACAGGAAAGAAAAGACAACTGGATTAACAGGATAATCTTGACCCTTGTAAAGATACAGTATAAAAATATTTATTCAAAGGTCTGGGCATTCTGTAGGCCCTTGTACACAAATGTAAAAAGCATTGTTGTTCTTTTGTGTTTATCACTTTGTTATTTGCTTCAGTCAGTGCTGCTTAGATAGAAATACCTTGTTTACTGTATCTGTAATGTCATCTATTTAAAACAGAGAATATTTCTGTGTTTTGATGTTTGTTGTTATCAGTATTTAGTGATTGCATCACTATTTAGTGATTGGGCTCTGCTTTCAGTAATTCAGGTTCCCCCAATGGATAACTAATTGCTCATCAGGCTAATCCTGTGGATTTCAGTGCTTCCACTAACAGGTTAACAAACTGCTTTAAATCTGAATCTCAGTACCTACAGGTATCTTGAAAGTGATCCATCAAAGCTGAAAAATACTTGCACTGAAAAGTTTTTGACTGTGGACAAAAATGTCTTATCTCATTTGAGATGTCTTATTTCATTTGAATGCTTTCATCCAAACCCCACCATTTTATTTCTGAGCTTCCGGATCTTAGTGTTTATACTTTACATGCAGTAAGAGAACACTTAGTACACAAATCTATTTTGATAAAATTACAAACAATATCTTTTGTATCTTCTGTGTATCAGTAAGTGTATGATCCCAATTCAAGAAGGCTGCTTCACTGCTTGACAGAATGACTGTAACTGACTTCAGTGAAACTTGTATCAGTACGTAAAAAAATGGTGAATTATAGAAATAAAATAGAGTCCCCAAATGCCACAGATTTATAACAGGAATCTTAGCCTGCAAAGCAGAGTGTAAAATATTCTAGGTTGTGAGACAGAGATACTTGATAAAAGAGCATCTGATCACAATAAAAAGGATTTTGAAAGGAGAATTTGAGATTGGAATGGCTGATGTTGACCAGAACACCTTGTATCTACAGCTAATTCTTGGGCTCTTGGTGCTGTTTGCAAGGCATTCTAGGTTCTCTGTGAGTCAAAACCCCCACAATTCATAGTCATGCTTGCTGTCTGTTGCTAATCTTGATGTACTCAAGGAATGGAGCAGGTGACCTTTCAAGATCTGTGGTTCCCGCAGACCTGGGTCTAGCGGGTCAAGGAAGAAGGAAGCTTGCATGTTGTTGCTAAACTAGTTTGTGGATATGTAAGAAGCATAAGTATCTAGTTTAAAATACATCACTGTTACTAAAGCACTGGTGAAACCGACACTGTCACCATAACTTTCTGTAGCAGTTTTGGTTAATCCAATTTTTTATTAGAATAATTACTTCTATTGCTTTATTTATGAGAAAAATGTAAATAACTGAGCTCACATTTGTGACCTAATCCTTATGGTATTAGTGCTTTGACACATTTGGGAAGCAAATGTAAACAGCATGAAAGCTGGTATTTTTCTATGATTTGTTGTTCATTTAACTTAAAACTGTTCATTGAAATTGAAGAAAATTTGGTATTCCATAGATGCATTTCACTTGGGGAATTTTCTAAAAATGCACTTTAGAGAATAATTTTGGGAAGGGTTCATAAATTAGCTGAGGTGAAAAATTAAAAGATAAGAAAAGAAAAGTAGCGAGGCTCCATTACCCAGTACTCTAGCAGATTTATTGGGAAGTCACTCTTTCAGCTAGTGTTTTTATAACTTAAACAAATTACAAGTAAACATCATATTTGTATGTGACTTTTCATGAAAGCAATGCTTCAAAGTGATTCATTATTTATTACATGCTCTGTGGTATACAGGCTATCCATCCTGCAGCTGTTAGACATAATGAGAACAAGAAAAAGACCTTGTGTGCTTTAGTAAAAGATAGCAAATCTGGAGTAACTTTCAAACAATATAAAAGAAAGGGATTTATATACAAAACTGATGAAACTTAACAAATGAGAGGCTCTCCAGAAACTCAGTAGCCCTTCCTATTTGCCTTCCAACTCTGACTTAGTGCTTCAGTATATGGGGTTTATGCTTATGTATAGGCTTAACCAGTATTTATGGTTATATACTGGTTTAACCAGGCTCTCCTTCTCTACTTTTATTTAATTAAAAATATCAACATATGGGAAAAAAATAGCCAGAGGCACATACTCTTCTTCGATTATGAATTTTCTTATTTTTTAACATATTTTTGTAATTTATAGACTGGTTTTGTGCTGTGATTCCAAGACACATAAACTGGCACAAGGAATTATGTGGGTATTTATATTATCACAATAATTATTAAGTGGTGTAGTAATTGTAAATTCTTATATTTATAATATAATAATGAATATAGATTAATTAAATTAATTTACGCATTTTAAACCCCAATTTTTCACTGACTTTCTAATAAAACTATTATTTTTACTTCCCCCACCTGTTTACGGAACAAGAACCAGGCAGGAGCCCGGGGTGATCAGCACCATGGACAGAAGCCACGGTGGCGGGTGGTGTTCAGCGGCACACGAGACACCCACCCATCCACCCGTGCGCGACTCTAAAGCCTCCCGAAGGACTGATTGCCTGAAACACATCTTAGCCTGCAGCAGAGCCTGTCACAGGAGTCATAGATCAGCTTCAGTCACCCAAATAACCAGTGCGTTGGGAGCAAGAAGAGAAAGATTACAGTGCGTGAAGGTCTCGTAAGTTCCAAGACCTTAGTAAACACATTGCAATGAAAAATGAAGTAAATCATGCTTTGTCAGCTAAATAAACTACTTTGACACCGTTAACTCTTTGATGCAAGGAGTTTATTTTCCCTTGGAGCTTTTATTTGTTTGTTTGTTGTGGTTTTTTTTTTTTGTTTATTTTGCTTGGTTTGGTTTTGGTTTTTTAAGATAGTGTTAGGCATATTTCAGATACTCTTAAAAGACAATGAAGTACCCATATTTAAAAATAATGATCTAAGCAATATTAATTATGGCCCTCTTACCTTTTTGATAACAACCTTTAAGTTATTATGGACTAGATAGCTAATAGTCAAATTAAGAGACTATTTTGTTCTCTTCCTCCCTCCTTGTGGAAAAGATCAATACTGGAAAGTCTCCCTGGGAGGTTGGATAGATTCCCACACAACAAAATTGTGAAAGCATATGTGGTATGTGACGCTGCATTCATTAAAAAAGCCCCAAATAAAACATCAACATTCTGTCAATGGCATTAATTTCTCACTATTCTGATCTGAGTCAAGAATGACTTGGGAAATAATTACATTTTCCATTAGGTGAGTTGAAAGCCTGTATCAAAACCAGGTACTGTGGTGGCAGTAGATAGCGTTTGTGGTTCAAGTGTCACAATATTAACCAAAAAAAAAAAAAAGAAACCTTCTTACCTAACTTCAGACAACAACGTTGTATATATCTTCATGTGAACTAGTCACTCTAGATTCCCTTCATGGTCAGTGAAGTGTGTGTTCACTTGAAGTGAAAGGTGCAGGTCACCTGAAACTTTGGAGACATCTGCTAAGGACAAGGCAAACTTTGGTCTTATTTTTTTTTCCAGTGGTTAAAAAGGAACACTGCTTAAAAAGGTAACTGGTTTAGAAGACATATCCACTCCAGATGCATGTTTTTATCCAGACAGACCCCTCGAACACTAAGTAGTGTGCAAACAACTGGGCAAGAATCAAGAAATGCCAATGTCTTTGGGAAGATTAAATATCTGGGGGTGGGGAGGCTGCTGGGAAGCTCCACACAACACCTCATTTGCCTGTAGGATGTGCTGTCAGATGATAGATAGTATCTGACTTGTTCAAATACTTCCACTCATACTGAAATACAACCTAATGACAAAAGTCTACAGATTAAACTCCCTCTGTATGCATTTTATACCTCAAATATAAGCCTTTGCCAAGAGTATTTTATATATGAGACCATAACTAATTTAGCTTCACATTCTCCTCACTGTCTTGGATGCTGGTTATACTTATTTCATTTTTCGACATCACTCCCACTAAAAATTTCAACCAAAACAAGTGAAATTACTCAAGAGACATTGAAAGCTGAAAAGTATGTTTCAATTCAACTGCCTTTTTAAAATTATTTTTTATTTAGGTATTGATACAGAAAAGCAGAGTGAAAAGATGGAGATAAAGTTTACATTACAGGATCAGGTGATTAAAGGAAAAGTATCTAAAACTCCCTCGTCTGTATTTGGGGTCTGCCTTGAATGAAATCTCTTCTTCCTATCAGTCCAATGGAAATCAAATGCAGAAAAAAATTAATGCAGTATTGTCCTCTTGGGTCTACAGATAGCTGAAGAAACAGTTCTGCTTCAGGAAATAGGAAAGATACTCTAAACTCATCTAATGTGGTAGATGACTGATAAAGACTGGAGGTAAAAGCTGAAAGTAGTCTATCCAGTTTTAGGCATCTGATAGAGCTACTTGAGCCAAAAGTTGATTTTTCCCTAGACTATGTATGCAGCCAAGGAAGAGAGACTGGACTGGAACTGGAGCATCTACTGAGATCTGTCTGTCTTCCTTACTCTGCTGGGAAATTTTACATTTTGAAGCTCTTTCTATAGGCATCTTCACTTACTGCCAGAGTTATGTGGTATGGACTTCTTTTCATCCCCTCTCAGTGCCTCTCCATCCAAATTATGGAGTGAATGAAAAATTATCTCAGTAAATCACGATGAGATTCAAGAGGTCAAAGCTGTTTTCTGAACTCTTGGTATGCCAGAAAGGTCATGTAATTGCTATAATTTTCAGAGGGCAGTTTCTCTGATGTAATCATCAGCTTCTCTGATGTCATCAGATTTTGGTTGTCCACTCACTACCAAAATCTTTCTAGGTAAAGAAAAAAATTTATAGGTGTACTAAGGATTATATCTTGTGGTGCAATGAGTAGATTTTGCCATGCTGCCATAGTAAGGAATACTCATGTATAGTGCCAGAGTGGTAGACAATTTACTCATATCTATGGTAATCTTGAAACTGGAAATTTGATAATGGCACAAAGTACAAGAAACATGGAATTTTTAAAATTTATTTCCTTTTTTTTGCAAATGGGGAAAAAACACTGTTCCACTTGATCTATTAATAAATTTCACATTTAATACTGAAAAGTATTCCTCATCATAAGGAAGTCGTTGTGGCATTTCCAGTCTCCTAGAGCACTTCTGCAGTTCTTGCAACAGAATTTAGACCCACCTGAGGACATCAAGGATCATGGAGCAGGTCCTCCCCTCCTCTCCTCTCTCCTCCTCTCCCCTCTGTAGATAATTTACAGACTAATATGTTATCACTGGATACTTATTATTTGTTTAAGCCTGTGGGGCTCATGCCTTACATGTCAGACGGTGAGTGTGAAAGCTCCCTTGGGTCAGGGCCGATGCATGAGTGCCATCGTGGGACATGGTGAAGGGAAGGAATCTCTCCTCAGACAGGCATACTTCTGCTTGAGTTCTGGCTTAACTCCCATATGCTATTAGGCTAGATAAAAAGCAGACATAACATGCCTTGATAGTTGGTGTCATGTACATCCCAATCCTTTACCCACTTTTTCCATTAGTAGGAGGGGTCAACAGCAACTACTGAGCCCAGCATCCCGACCTGTGGTATCTTGAGGTGATAGCAAATGATGAGTGCTACCTGTAACTTTCTGTGCCTTTTAATGGTAACTACAATAAAAATTCGGTTTGCTTTATCTTTATTTATTTTTTTATTCCAAAGAGAAACACAATCTCAGCATTTCCAGATTGAAGTATGACCCCATGGAAAAAAATGAAATGCATGTAACCTCAAACACAACAATTTTTGAAAAGAAAAAGATTTTTGGAAAGCAAAGTTGCTGTCAGCAAGGAAATCACTTTGTATGAATCTGACACTGACTTCAGTTCTCTGTCCCTCCCCCCATATTTTTCCCCCTTTTCATCATGAAGGGCTACAGTGGAAAGTGTAGCTCATTGTTAAATGATCTGAGAAAACAGGCAGGAAAGAGAAAAGGACAAGATCATTTCACTTGTATAGATGAGCAGACAGAAAAACAACAACAAAGCAATCAGTTGAGCAAACAGAGACTGTGGCAGTAACAGAAATGATCATCACTCTCAAAATATGAGATGCAAATAAATTTGTAGTGGAGATATTAATCATGACATAATTCATATCAAATAGATTTGTTTATAGAAGGACTTTCATTCATAGCTATAAAATACTAAAATACTAAACAAAATCAGTAACCCTATTCCTCTGTGCAAGATTTTTAAATCTCAGCAGACCCCTTTTTCCCCATTCAATTAGTTTAAGACTAGATCTTCCACTGCTCTGAATTGCCATGCTTCCGTGACAATCATGGTACTTTGTTGATGTACATTACCTGAAGTTTGGGTTCTTTGTACTCAGTTTAGTGATTGTGAAGATATGAAAATAAAGTATGGAGTTGAAAACCTTTTTCTGTTCAAGATATGAACATAGCCTTGGAAATACAAACTTTCCTGCAGCATGTGAAGGTATCAGGAGCAAGCACCCCACAGTCAAAGAAAGCATACAAAGTGTACAGTGTATTCTTATTTGTAAAGGAATATTTACAAGAAGGCACTCCAAAATGCCATTTAAACTGTTTTCTATTCTGGTTTGGCCTTTAGCTTCTAAATTAGCAGGAATTTCTCTTAACAACAACAACAAAAATTTTAATATGTTTAAGTACCTCTTAGATCTGGTTTTTTTTCAGAGGATATTTAATACATAGATCTGATAAAATTTAATAGCAGCTGATCACCGTATTGATTAGGAAATCTTAAAAATTGATCTTTGATATTGAGTTCCTGGCATCCATAAGTTTAAAAATTCATAGAACCATAGAATGGTTTGGGTTGAAAGGGACCTTATAGATCCTCTATTTCCAATGCCATGGGCAGGGACACCTTCCATGAGACCAGGCTGCTCAAGGCCTCATCCAACCTGACTTTTATATTCCTCACAGTTTTGTGCCTAAACCAAAATGAAGTCCTCCAGTAAGGTTACTATCTTCAGAGCTGAGTATATCAGGTGAATTACTTCAGTATTTCAGTCTGTAGTCTTGTTTTAATATTTGTTTGAATGGTGATTTTCCTTTTGCAGCTGTATTGAATATCTATATAACTTGGTTTATAGATATTGGTTTATAATTGTCTTTCTTTTTTTCTCCTTTTTAAAATATATTTTGTGTTTCTCAGTATATACAGCTAAAAATAAGGATAGATGTAGTTTCTCTACTAAATTCAGTGTCAATTTTCCCATTGTTTTCAGTGAAGCATAGAAATTATTGCAAGATAGTTCAGTAGAGAAGTTAATTAAAAGAACATTACCTTGAAACCTGAGAAATTTTAAGGTTTTTTTCTATTTAAAAGTATTTGTTAAGAGCCATAAAATGCCATACATGGGTATTTGCTGCACTTTCTATTAAATGCTTGAGAAGGATGTTTTGTAGTAGCACATACATACATTTCAAAAAAGCTGCCATTTTATATTTAGTAGCTAGATATTTTTATTCTAGATATACTCTCTAGGCCTTGAAAGTATTACAGATCTCACAAGAAGTTAAGTAGGAGTAGTCTCATTTCACTAAAATAAAAAATCATGGAAGAGTGGTTTAGTGGGCTGAGCACAAGAAAAAAAATATATGTCCTTTAGATTTAATTCTGTGGTAAAGCAGAGTTGTGAACCATGGGAGAAGTAGTCTGCATGTTGAGAACACACATTAAAAAAAACCAAACAAAAAAAAACAACACAAAGCCCCTTACCTGGGGATTATGTCAGGAAGGCTCAAGTAACTGTGGATCATGAAAAAAATTGACAAGTTATAACTGTCAATCACACAGAAATGTGAAAGAGGTTCATTTCTTAAATGGACTGTCAAGAAAGCATTTGCTCTAAAGTGTTTAAGACATACTTGGTGATTCTCAAATTCTTTGAGATATCTTATTCTTCATGATGAAATATGCTTCCTTCATTTCAGGGGGACTGAGAGTCAATAGGAACATGTATCAAGTTATATATCCAGGAATAATTATAATTCCAATATAAGAAATATAAGGAGATGCGTCTCACAATAAATGGTCTGACTTCCTGGCATCTGTTAACACTTCTAAGTAAACAAACTGTACAACTGGAAATGGTCTTCTGGAAATTTAAGTAGCATACTCATATAACCTTTGAAATAAATAGAGCAAAGTTTGCATCCAACACCTGAGTGTTAGAACTTGTTTTGTTAAATATTCAACTTAGTTTTCTGTTCATTAGAAGGGCTTATATTCACCCATTAGCATACAGAATTCCTGCTCATACAGTATGGCATTTCTTGCTTTCCATTGCTGTGCTAAACCTACCCAGCTAATGTGACCCATCCCCTCTGGGTAATGCCATTTTTAAGAAGAAGGAGCTAATAAGAAATATTGTAATGTAGATTTTAGAGTAGTTCTGAGAAGAAAAAATCATAAATGCAGATGAAATCTTGTTTTAGTTTTAAAAAATCACTTTTGATTCTTCAGCTTTTTGATATTTTCTCTTTTTTCTAAAGGCATTTTATTCTGAAAAGCTGAACACACTCCTATTAGCAATATGTTCAGTCAAGAGCATCTGGGGAAATATATTTGTTGTATTAAAAAAACATATAAATATTCCCACATTTGCTGTGTGGGATAACACATAGCAGCTGTATTGCAAACCCTCATGCTTTGCAGAACACACTCTATCAGAAGAGACTTGTTTTGGTTCATTTGAGAGAGAGATGACTATAAATCACCTGGTGGTAATAGGAATTGTCAGGAAAAGCTCTACCCGGCAGCACAGGAATGGAGGCACAGAGCAGAGTTTGTTGGGAGGCTGACTTCCCTACCCACCTGTCACTCCTTCCCTGTGCCCCTACAGCCATATGCTCCCAATTTTAATTTCCTGTCCCAGGCAGGACAGCTTCCCTCTGCCCTCATTTTGTCTGCCATAAATGCCTCTGCCTCATTTAACCTGCCATTGCCTCAAACAGAAGAGTTCCTCATCACTTTCTACCACCTGCTTCCCTGAGTAGGCTGCCGAGATTGTCATGGTTTGAGATAGCCTCAAAATCCAATCCCCTAGTCTAAGCTCCCTCCCACATCTCAACCTATCTCAAACCATGACAGAGATACTTTATTTACCGGCACCCCATTAGGGACCTCCCTGCCTGTTAATAGGTGTGATCTCATCTCCCCAAAAATCCTTGCTGCTTTTCTGTCAGGGACATGCAATGCTCATCATAGGTGAGAATTAATGTCTCAGTATGATAAAATGAATTCCTAATGGAGTTTCAGACCTTGGAGATTGTGAGAAGCACAAGTAGTTAGTGTGTGACACTGGATCTGATTGTATATCTGTTTTATATTAATGGAGGTGGGAAGCTGCTAAGAGAGTTGTGATTAGTTCCCAGCTCAGTGAATGTAGGTACCTTCCAGACTTCACTGGGATAATTCAGCTGCTTTGACAAATCCCAAAATTTCTGGAAAAAAGTTTTCCTGTAGATACCTGGTGATTTCTTCAGCTTTTATTTTGCACAGGAAGGCAAGGTTATTTTAAATTTTTTTCCTACAGATAGAAGCCTAGAAGCATGGAATGGTTTGCATTGGAAGGGACTGTAAAGATTATCTAGTTCCAATCCCCCTGTCGTGGGTTGTGACACCACTAGAACAGGTTGCTCAAAGCCTCATCCAGCCTGGCTTTGTCTATCTAATCAGTCAATGACATTTTGCCTTGCAGAATGATTCATTTGTTCATGTTTCTTACAAAAAGTTTTCCTGAAAAAATACCCTGTTGTCCAATCTATTAGGTATTTTATTCATGACAAAGAGCCAAGTTTTGGCTCAAGAATCCTGATGTTGTGGTGGTTTTAAAATAGAGCATTGATTTTTCAGTATTTTAGAAATGCCAGTCTCCTGCAGTAACAGAACTGAGTAATAAGTCATTTGATGTTGACTTTGAGGTAGTGAAATTTAGTTAAAGCAGAGGAAGGGTGAAAGGGTTGTACTGCTATAATTACTTTTATGTCTGTCCATTTTATTTAAAAATATTTCTGTGTTTCAGGCATACTTTTGGGGAGTTATACTGTGGTTACAAATTACTATATTTCCACACATTGTCTGAGATAATTCTATTGGATTTGCCACAAATACTTGCAGGTAAGGTCCTGCATGGTGAAGCAGTGAGATACTGGAGGCAAGCAGATGCAACAAGATATGCTATCACAGATCCTTTCATCCTGCTTCTGGCTTGTATTCTGGACCCAAAGATTTCCGTGAGTCCAACAGGTTGGAAGGGGTTTTGTGTACTCTATTATTTGGAAGTGGTGTTGCAGGATGATGTCTGCAGAGGTTATCTATGCATCTATAGAATTGAGCCAGGGGTCACAGTGGGTCCCTTACTGAGGAACACAAAGCAAAGCTACATCCATCTGCATCTCAAACTCCTCTAGGAGTAGAGGAAGAAAGAAGCAATTTAAAGATACTGTGATTCCAGATGTTTCATGTGAGAAGAGCCTTTTGAGACTAGTAAAGGTTACAGTCAAGTGTACAATATCTGCTGAAGTGTGAAAATCCTGGAATTAGAGAAGATAATTACTCACCAAGCAGCACCCACAGCTCAGGGAAGGGGAGCTGTTCTTGCAGTGTCACACAGTGACAACCTCCAACAGAGCTGGTGGGGAAACAAAACACTTGCCACTCTCCTCAGCATTTGGCTTCCTTTCCCCAGCTGGGTGAAAGGAGGCATGGATGGCAAGTTCAGTCTTTAGTTCTCTTACTAGAGATCAGAGATACGCTGACATGGTTTCTATTCCTTGGCTCATTCAAGGAGAGCAAAGAACACAGAGTAGAGAAATATAGTGTTTACTTCTTCCTCAGGCCTTTTATTTAGAAGAAGACTGTAAAAAAATAGAACCAGGTTTTTACGCCCTTTATCCCATCTAGTATCGGGATAAGAAGATCATACAGACATGCTGTATTGTATCTTTCTTATGGGAAAAATAAAGGAGACTATTGGAAAGACCAAGATTGTGACATATATAAAAATTGTAGGATTTTTCAGATAGGCAGGTCTTGTTGCACTTCTATCATGCTAATTTTTAAATAGAAACATGCAACAAATTTGTGACCTCTTGTTATGAAACTTAGAACATGATTACCATTATGGATAGTGCACGCAACCTAGTTAGTGAAGTGAAGTTTCTAAATTACAAGTATCCTTTTATTAATCTGCATTGGAGGTAATAAAAATGTCTGGTGAGTCTGATGACTTCAACAGGTCAACCTCACAAGGTCATCAGCACAATCCTTTTGTTTATTCAGTGTCAGGCACTGGGCAAGGTTCATGGCAGCAACAGCAGTGTAAAAGCACAACCAGACTGTCCACACCCGAAAGTTTACAATCTGAAGAGGCTACCATCTCTCTCAGACCTATATTTCCTTCTCTAGTCCTCATTGTGTTAAATGTGCTTCCAAGCTGGAAAACATTGATGTCTTATGCAGCTGCAACCCAGCTCTTCTCAAGAGTCCTGCATGTTGCTGCAGCTGGGCCCAGCAGCCAGCAGGTGTCAACCTGCTCAGATGTCCACTTCTGGGAGTGGGCGTTCTTGGGAATGGCCGTAATAGGAATGATTTCTATTTCTGAGGCTTAATTCTCTCCAGGACAAAATCTTCATTGGGAAGTCATAAATATGTGTGAAACCACATCATAGAAAGTAGATCAGCTTTCTTCTAGGACTGAGCAGGAACCATCAACACTGCTAGTGTTTCTGCAGTTGTTCTGAAGGTGCCCAGAACTCTTGGTTGCTGTGCAAAAGTGCCTCAGTGAGATATCTAGCTTTACTAACTACAAATCCAGCCTTTCATTGCCTCCATGAATAATGGTTTTGGATCTCACCAAATATATTCTATATTCACAGGTAGAAAAGGAAAAAAGACAGAACAACACTGTTTACATTGTCCCTACCTCCAAACCTAATCACAGAAAGCAACTGTTTATGCCAAAATAAACTAGTGAAAAACAAGGGACAATCTGGGAAAAATTTTTTTTGCTTCCAATTCACAATTCAGACCTAGTACAGCCACACTTCTTGCAAACATTGTGTGGCTGCTATGTATAAGCTGATGCTCTCAGCCTAAATCTTCACTGACCTCAGAGCAAAACTATATCCAGAACTAGCTATTGAAGATGGTCACTTACTTCCAGTTAGACTCTCATGCATCGTAATCCTCAAGGACTTTGTACATACCTCAGAAGATCTTTACAGCCATGGCCACCACATTCAGGAGGGAGTGGATTTGCCATTGGCTATTCTATTGCTATTGCCTGTTGACATATCCAGCTTCATTTGTAAACATTGGGCAGCTTTATCTTAGTTTCATTAAGGATAAGCTGCGTCTCAATTATCTTGTGGTAAACACAAGCAGTTACCACAACAGAAATGACATATTACAAATCAATGTATTACTTCTTGCAGTGTATCTTATTCTTGTGCTCATAAACAAAATTATGTGCCTGCCGTCTGTCATGTGAGGCTTTCCCTTTCTCTGGTAAGGGATTTCACCTTCAAGCAGAGACATCATTATTTATTGACATATTCTAAGGATATATATTTTCTGTTGTAATAGTGGGCTCTGTTTTTGTTTGTTTACATGGTGCATCTCCCTGTCGAGGTGAGATGATTTATGTGTTGTCATAGAAGAGGGGGGCACCAGATCTGTTCTTTCTGTAACAGAGGCAGCATCAGAGCAGCACTGATGCTGCCACTTGTGGTAGGCTTGTTATATGAACAAATACAGGTTTCCCATTTCTCATGCTGCCAGTTAGAGACATTCTAGAAGTTGAAAACTCACAGAAATACCAAAAGAAATAAAATAGATAGAGGGTCAGAGCTGGTTGCATCAACAAACATCTGGAAGCCAAGAAGGCAGGAGACCTGGCTATGATCATGCTCAGAGACTTGAAGTCATTTGGAGTAGAGGATAGTGGATAATTTCTAGCTCGCCAGAATTTAATAATTTCAAATGAATGATGATACAGCTCTTGCATGTGTTGAATATATTTTTTTCATGGAATACACATCACATTTCATTGAATATATAAACATGAATGTACATTTTTCCACAAAAAAATACTTTTTCACTTGAGTAATATTGTTAACATGAGTTTCTTAAGAGTCTCTCTTGAAATACAGTGGGAATTTAGGTCCAGCCATTGGTCAGTCAGAAGACAACAGAGATTGGAAGATAAAAATCTCATCTGTAACCCTTTCCTCACCAAATGATGAACATATAGCATTATTCCTTCAGATTTCAAAGTTTTTTAAGAAGTTGGGGACATAAAAAAAGGGAAGATTGTCAGAGTAGTATGAAGTTAGGTGTGCTGTCTATTCTGTTTGGTTTAGGAGAAAATATAAATACGTTTTATCAAGGTATAAACAGTAGCCTACTATAATAAAACATAAAGTAATTTGCAGTGACAAAGTAGAAAAAAAAACATAGTAAGCTAAATATTTAAGGAGAAAATGAGAATTTTGATATAAGACTATGTAAAATACACTTATATTCTGTATGTGTTTAGTGCAGTTGTGGAGGCAACTGGAACTTTAATATATGAAAATAAACTATTAGCTCATGAAGAACAATGGTTAATGAAGCAAAAATTCCAGGAGATCTTAAAACTTGTGTCTCTCATTCTTTGCATTGTCTGTTCTTTTGAGGCAAGCCAGGAAAAGACAGATCTGTCTCAGAGAAGAAAGTTAAACCTCAAAAGAGGGGTAGGAGTGTTAAACAGTGAAGCCCTTAGGAGTGATAAAGGTTCACAGAAAGGAGACTAGGGAGCAATTGCAAGTACTCTTGGGGAAGGAGTGATACTGAACTTGGAAACATGAAGCTAATCCATCTGGAGAAAAAATAAGCTGACACATATGTCAATGGCAAGGAAAAATCTCTGAAGCAGTAGTGCTAAATGCAAAGAGGATGTAGAAATAAACATTTGCAATGCAATATCGCTTAAGAAGAAAAGGCTGGTAGAACTTCCAGCTGGATGGAGGGAACAGGGGGGATGTGAGGACATATATCAACTGCTGAGAAGCAGCAGCATTCTTCACACATGACTACTGCTCTAGGCCTTGCTGGTTACACATGGTTAGAATAACTCTAGAGGTGAGACTGATTTGTATTAAACTTTTAAAATAAGAAAAATAATTCACTTTGACTAAAGACAGGGCTCAATGGACGTAACAATTAGCAATTAATTGACAGGTGAAATCAGCAGGGGAAAGAACTGATTATTACTTTATATTAACCAATCAAATATTTTTATAGTGACAAAGAGAATGAATATTCTGATAATGTGATATGTTCAAAGGGAGAAAACTTAGTCAATTTCTGTGTGAAACATGGAAAAAGAGAGTAAGAAAACAAAGTATTAGTAAAGAAACAATACTGAAAAACCAGTAGTCTAAAGCTGTGCTTAAATAAGGATCTCTGTGTGAAAGGTGTTGATTTCTCAGGCTTTAAAGGCTAAAGTTTTAATTGGTGTCCTAGAGCTCTTTGACCAAATACTCCTTTGAATCTCTTCATTATAGCTAATCTAAACCTACCCTCTTTCAGTTTAAAGCCATTACCCCTTCGCCCTAAAAGTCCCATACCAGCTTTCTTGTAGGCCCCCTTGTGGGGGAAAACTAACATACATTTGTCAGAAAAGCTTAAGGGCATGTTCTGTTTTCATAGTATTTCAGAGTTTCATTTGTGGTCAGGCAGTGAAACGCAACCCACAGGAAGCAAGTTTATCTCCCCTTTTTTTGGAAAGGTCATATACTACTTCTGGTGGCGGTGACAGTGAAAGCAGAGATGAGGAGAGCGAGCAGGGCACTGGGAAGCCTGGGCTGCCCCACCGGGAAAGCCGAGCCGACAAAAGGACTGGGGCTGCCTTTCTCTTGGTTTCGAGTGAAGCTGTAGGAGAATAAGAAGTAGGAGGGTTCCATCTGCCGGTCAAACAATTAAGCCAATTGCTCCTGAAAAAGAGATGGGTAACGTTTCCGTCTGCGATTCTGTGCGTTTACCTGCGCGAGGCAGAGGGAGACCAGCAGCGTTGGTCTGACTGCTGTCCATACCCATCAGCAATCACTGTTGTATAAAAAGGGGGTTTCATTACTGTAATGTCTTCTCCTGCAGTGATTTTCTCTCGAGGTTAATAGATTAGTATCGGAGGTTTCCAGGTTTCCTAATTAGCCACAGACATAAAAGCAATCAGCTCAGATATATTACATGCGAAACCCGCTGTCCTGTCTATTCTGCTGATGGTTGCTGAAATAAATAATATAGCTCTTAAGGAGATATTTTTCTCGGGACTAAGAGGTGCTGAGAGTTGCAGGCACAACGTTCATTACCTAATAGGAGGATTTTTTTCTTGTGAGTCAGAGGTAACCCAATGCCCCAGAATGGAAAAGTGAGACACAGTGTTTATTAGGCAAGTGTCACAACCCCCAGAAAGTTGACAGTTTTAGAAGCTGAAATTTGAAACTCAGGTAATAAACTACTGATTTTCTGTCTCCTTTCAAGCACTATCCAAAATACCACTACAGCTGGTTGAATTTTCTGCAGGTCTCACCTGACTTGACTCATGACCTTGTCTATTGACACAATTTGGAAATCAAAGTAGCACCGTTTTGCATCTTTGGGATTTTTATTTAAATTTGTGTCCTTTGCTTTAGATATCCTGGGGCAGGCGCTGCCTCATACTAGGGTTTTGAGCTTGCTCGAAGCCCTACTATGACATTGGCAAAACCATCTGCAGGAATCTGCTGCCATGCTGGGGTTCTGGAAGAAAGAGGAGCCAAGGAGTTATATGTATTTAAAACTCTCTCTGTATACATATTATGCAAACACAATATATGTAACGTGTAGTATTGCAATTAGTAACATTATTTTCACAGATTCTTTACCCAGTTTCTTGTCTCCTGTGGGATATTGAATAGGATGTCAGGTAGA
Source organism: Lepidothrix coronata (assembly GCF_001604755.1). NCBI lineage: Eukaryota > Metazoa > Chordata > Aves > Passeriformes > Pipridae > Lepidothrix > Lepidothrix coronata. The sequence goes on along the minus strand of NW_016690240.1, from coordinate 1,848,373 downwards.
AGATATCTGAAAACTGTACAGACTGCAAGGAAGTAATTGATTTCCTTTTTCTCTCTAAAATGTACATTCTTGCAGAACACTCTGCAGCAGAGCAAACTGGTAACACCAATAAGTGAGCATATTTCTAACAAATCTAGTCCATATCAGACATACACAAAGCAGAAAGAAACAGTAAAAAAAAGAAAAAGATCACTAATGTGGGCAGTTGAATCTTCTGCTTCTACAATGCCGTAACAGTACCAGAAGAAAAAACACAACAGAGATATTTAGAATACAAATCTCCAGAAGTCTAGGATGTTTGTGGTTGTAGTGTGTAAACAGTATCTAATTTTGGGGAAGAACTGATTAGAAGCACCACTTGTCCTCGAAAGATCCAGATAATATATTTTTAAATCAATCTGTAGCTGAATAAATGTACAATTGAAAAGGCTCGACAAATTCCCAGGATTGAATGGATTCTTGCTACAGGTTACCATAATGTAAAGGTAGCATTAGTCTTCTCAATCACCCTCTTGGGACTCACTTTCTCATCTGCTGTATGTTAATCACACATTGGATGGGAGAGAGAGATACCACCTTGTGGAAATGGCTAAGTGTTCCCTCTTGATTTCAAATTATTGTCTTAGAAAAATACTGCTCTTTTGTAGGATGTAAAGATAGAATCAAATTTCCCCAGTGTTGAAATGTGACTGACCCTTAGAGTGAACAATTGGCAACTCACTGCATGAAGGAAGGATCAGTCCAAAATAGGTGTCTGGGCCTTGCAGCAGCTGTGGAGTTTGCAAGTTGGCTTCTTACTTTCTTGCTTCAGCAAGAACATTGACCAAATGCGAGGAGTTAGATTCTGCTTTTGACTTTGCAGTCAGAAAAGAATATGGATCTGGAGATTATAATGAGTGTTTTATTGGTGCAGGATGGAAAACGTCATATATCTGACTTGCTAGTCAGATATGAAGCTTTAAATAAATTTTAAAGTAACTGGCTTTAAACCACTAGGACTACAATAGTCTGTTTTAGGGTGCTGCATGACCATATACATACACTGTCTGCATTTCAAAGAGAAGGCTTATAACATGTAATGCGAATAACTATTTTTGACATGCTGTTTCACTAGAAGATCATGTCAGGAGGATGTAAATAATTACATTGGCTGTTGGACTCCATACTGCTACTTTCTGTAAAACAAAAAATTGAGATGCAGCTGACAGAGAGACCTGATCTAAAGATCCCCCAAGATAGTCTTTAAAGTGGAATAACCATATCCCATTTACTAGTCAGACTTAATACAGGAATGATAACAGCTGCCTAGATGTTGTCATCAGAATTTCTTAATTCATCATCTTGCTTACATTTTGTTAGGGGAACTAACTATGGAGTGATTTTTCTTTTTCAAACACCTGGAGTTTTGCAATCACCAGGAAAGGCTTAGTCATCCCTCCCTCTGTGAGCTGAAGGAAAAGTGTAAGAAGAACAACAGAGCAAAACCCACATACAAAAGTTTTGTGTGCTGTGCAGGTCTTTGGTTTGTTTGTTTGTTCGTTTGTTTTTGAGGAAGAGTATGGCAACGTGTGCAATGAAGCTAAAAAAGAAAAGAAAACCAGCTGTGGTCGGTGGATGAATGCTTGAAGATGCAGAGAAGTGGGGCGGGAGGAGGCAGTGACAGCCCTTCCCGGGTGCTGCCGCTTCACTAGAGGGAGGCAGAGTAGCGGCTTAGAGTTTTGTTTCATTTAGTTTTAGCCCCTGGAAAGGTTTTCTTCTGCGAGAAGCCTCCTTGTTAACCAGCCTTCTAAATCCTCCCCCGCCCATTTGCAAAGGTCCATGACTGATAAAAGAGACCCAGCTGAGGCTCTCGCAGAAACGTTTTAGAATCAAAATATACAAAGTGCAGTGCCACTATGTATAGTATATGGATCTTTGTAACATGCTGGCAGCATGTCAAATGCTAGGATAATTTCTCCCTTATTCTTGCTACGGAATGGATGACTGGGCATTTGTACGGTGCTTGTGAAAGGAGAAAGTTTCTCTTCAGGCCAGGCAGGGAGCTGGCATCTGCAGTTTGCCTTTCTTTGTGTTGTTTTGCCAATGCCATCAATCTACACCCCCCTTTATAAGAGTGAAAGGCAATCTGAGAACAGTGAAGTAGCTACCTTAAACCAAAATAAACCCACAATGACAGATGAAGCTCGAAGCACAAACCACACTTGTTCCAGCCCCAGGGTAAAAATCATCTCTTTAGACTCCCCTGCCTAAAGGGGTCTGGGCAAAGAAGAGCACGTGGATTTATGGAAGGGCATCCTGGTTTCTGAATAATGCCCCTATTCAGGGAGTGAAATTGTAGAGGTGTCCAGCACAGATGGCCAAATCATAGAATCATAGAACATCCTGAGCTGAAAGTGACCCACAAGGATCATTGAGTCCGACTTCTGGCCCTGCACAGACAGCCCTAAGAGTCACGCACGTGCCTAAGATTATCATCCAAACACTTCTTGAACTATGGAAGGCTTGGTGCTGTGACCGATTCCCTGGGGAACCTGTTCCAGTGCCCAGCCATCCTCTGGGTGAAAAACCTTTTCCTTTTCCATGAAACCCACTCAGTTTCATGCCATTCCCTTGGGTCCTGTCAGGAGTCACCAGAGAGAAGAGATCAGTGCCCGCCCCATGTCTTCCCCTTGTGAGGAAGCTGTAAATGCAATGAGGTCTCCCCTCAGTCTCCTCTTCTCCAGGCTGAACAGACCAAGTGCCCTCAGCCACTCTTCATACAGCTTGCCCTCAAGGCCCTTCACCATCTTTATTGCCTGCCTTCAGACACTCTCTAATGGCTTAATATCTGTCTTATGTTGTGGTGCCCAAAATAGTACACAGTGCTCGAGGTGAGGCCGCACCAGTGCAGAGATGAGCGGGACAATCCCTTCACTCAGCTGGCTGACGATGTTGTGCCTGATGCATCCCAGGATGTGGTTGGCCCTTTTGGGTGTTGAGATGGAAAATCCATTCCACCACTGTGGATGTGGTGGCAACACCCCACTGGGGAGCACTGTGAGCAACTGTGGGCAGTTCAGGGGGAAGGAGCAATAATCTTGGAATGGTACCAGTGGAAAAGGGGTCAGGAGAGGGGGGATTAAGAGGAAAGAGAAGGGAAAAATAAGAGGTTGCATCATGTTTTTTGAGGGAGGGGGAAAAATGAGGCAATAGACCTGACCTATGAGGAAGATGAGCAATCAAGTCTGTCATTGCAGCCAGGAGCAGTGAGATATTTCCTTTTTTTTTCTTTTTAAATTACAGAACAATCAGTATTTCATTCCATTTCAAAATGGAAAGCTGTTCCTTATTCATTAAAAATGTACATTCTGTAAAATATGGATCAGCAGCAGGCCCCTCTGGTGAACAGTGAGTTACAGTCCTCCCAATTTGAACTAAATTATTTGTGTTGGGTTAACGATCTGAAATGCAAAGTTTTGTGCTCCAGTGCTTCTTTCCAATGCTTTTAAGCAATATTATTATAATACTTGCAGTTTTTTATATCTGAACAAAGCAATACATTCAGGGTTATGAGAGGAAAAGGGAAAGGAGACCAGAAAAGCACGACTCATAATGGAAAATAATAATAAAATGGTTGTAAAGCACTTCTGTGTAGGGGAATGGGGAGAGGGGAGCAGGACTGAGTAATGGAACCTCAATGTACAGTCTCTTCAAAATTTAAGTACTTCATACTGAATCATTTGACTTAAATATGAGCCCACAGTTATAATTACAACTCAGTTCTGGAACATGAAGGGCCTTGTTGCCTTGCACAATGCAGAAATTTTTGCCTAAGTATCACCTTTTAAAATCTAGTCTCAGTTCGACACAGTCTTGTATAGAAACTCAGCTAATCTTACATCATTAGTTGCAACCATGAAGGAACACCAGAAGAACATGAAGAAATGGTATGTTTTGTCACTAAACAACAGAATCAAGCCCAAACTTGCATTTATCTAAGATTTGGAATTAAAATGATTTTCCCTTACTTTTGCTCAAAATCAAAACTATTAAAGCTCTTGGACTGTCTTGAGTCGAAAGCATCTCTAACTTCTGAATCTTAAATTAGAGCCAGGATGCAAATTTACATTCCTTTTCCTTTCTAAATAGTTTTGTTATATACGACTGTGCAAAATGTTTATGTTTCTTCATTGTAGGAGTTCTAGGGAATAAATCTCACATTTACTCTAATTAAAATGTGTAGTTTTCTTTTTCAAATATTTAAAACATGTTTAAAAGAACTCATCTTCTGATTAATGAAGTCATAGGCTTGAAGTTCGTCTGAAGATTAAGGATACTGTCTTCTCTATGGAGTCACACTATATCGAATGTGATTTAAAATTCGTAGGAACGATGAGTAGGAGGAGACTCCTGCAATATATTTCATCCATTAATTTAATGAATATAATTATATGCACATGAAAAATAAGGAGGTGATTTCAGACAGCCAACATGGCTTCAACACTGAACAACATCCGAGAGACATGGATTTGGTGGATAGACCACTCAGTAGATAAGGAATAGGCTGGACGGTCACACTCAAAGAGTTGTGTTTAACAATGTGATGTCTGAGTGCAGACTGGTGCCAAGTGGCATTCCTCAGAGATCATAACTGGAACCAGTGCTGTGTAACATTGGCAACATGGACAATGGGATTGAGTGCACCCTCAGTTTGCCAATGACACTAAGCTGAGTGATGTTGTCAACATACTGGATGGAGGGGGTGGCATCCAGAGGAATTTTGGCGGGTGGGCCCATGAGAACCTCATGAAGTTCAGCAAGGCTAAGTGTAAGATCCTGCGCCTGGGTCAGGGCAATGCAAAGCACAAAGGCAGGCTGGTCAGAGAATGGATCAAGAGCAGCCCTGAGGAGAGAGACTTGCAGTGTCTGTTGACAAGAAGCTCAACATGACCCAGCAATATGGGCTTGCAGCCTTGAAAGTCAACTGTGTCCTGGGGCTGCATCAAAAGCAGAGTGGCCAGCAGGTCTAGGGAGGTGATTCTGCCCCTCTACTCCACTCTGGTGAGACCCCACCTGGAGTACTGCATCCAGCTCTGTGGACCCCGGCGTAAGATGGACTTGTTGGAGGGAGTCTAGAGGAGGGCCATGAAGATGATCCAGAGGGTTGGAGCACCTCTCGTATGAAGACAGCTGAGAGAGTTGTGGCTGTTCAGCCTTATGACACCTTCCAGTCCCTAAAGGGAGAAAATGGGAGCTGGAGAGGGACTTTTTACAAGGGTATGCAATGATAGGATGAGGGGGAATGGCTTTAAACTGAAAGAAGAGAGATTTAGATTAGATATTAGGAAGAAATTCTTTACTGTGAGGGTGGTGAGACACTGGAACAAGTTGCTCAGAGCAGCTATGGATGCCCTATCCCTGGAGATGTTAAAGGCCAGGTTGGATGGAGCTCTGAGCATCCTGGTCTAGTTGAAGGTATCCCTGTCCATGACAGGGGAGTTGGAACTAGGTGATCTTCAAGGTCCTTTCCAACCCAAACCATTCTATGATTCTATCATTCCATAGAAGTTATGCATAATAGTTGCCATCTTAAAAGAGTACTTTGTACAGATATTTCAGAGTATTACCCCTAAACCTCCCTAAATGTCTCTCAACTTACTTTTTGAAATGCACTGAAAATTACTTCTGGGAACTTCATTACTACATGCTTTATAAGTTCCTTCCACACAAACTCATAAATATTGTAGCACAAATTATATATTATAGAATTATTCATTATTCATCAATCAGATGTAAATGCATTTGCAGGCCTGAGCTGTGTCCCAATGAACACCTTTTCCCTGGCTGAAAATTGTTGAAATGTTTTTGAACTTTAGAGCTGGTCACCAGTGCCTGATGCAGCTCCTATTAAAGTCTCTGTTGATTTCAGGGAGAGATAATTTTGCTCTTTGAAGTAAATTTCACTGGCAGATACCTGAAGATATTAAAGACAGCAAAAACTTCTATGAGACTCTTCACACTGAATGTTACAGAGATCTAAGAACAAACCATATAAGTCCAATAATTATTATGTGGTCTCCAACACAGTTAAACCTTTGCTTTCCAAAATTTAAGACATTGATTCTGTGATCATTAGAGTTTCATAGACATAATACTCTTGGTATAAACCAGTTTTTATAAACAATATACTTTCAATAGGCAAAATTGCTAGTCTATCAACTGACTAAGTATGGTTTAAATTTTGTCCCATTCACAGGAACATATAAGTTCCTCTTTCAGAACAATACTTTTACATAATATTCCTAATTTTTATGGTTCAGACTTCTGTTGCTGTCTCCAAAATTCCTCTTGTTTACACATTTAATCTCTTCTTCAAGGTTTTAACACTTGGCTTTGTATATATCCACAGCTGTAACAAATTTCACCTCTAAGTTTCAGAGCTTTTTTTCCCAACAATGTTTTACAGAAGTCTGTATGGTTGTCCTTAATTTGAAGGAGTGCAGAAGAAGCAACTTATGAAATCCAGATATTTATCCATATTCCTGCAATCCACATCAGACGCCTATGTGATTTGAGATGGGAGCTATTCCAAGAGAAGACACAGAGACAAAAATTTCAGTGGTAGCTCCCTTCCAGTACATTGCAATTTACTAGGTCTGAACAAGTTTGGTCCTTCTGAAGATGGAGAAGGGAACTTTTTACCATTTATCCTTCTTTTCCTACTGGTAAAAAAGAGCCACTGCACATCAGCAGCAACAATGAGCAGCAACAGAATGAAGAGTTTGTAAGGGGCAGAACCTATGAATCCTCTCTTATGATGACTGGTGAGATGTATAATTGGTACATCACTGTGACGGAAAATTCTCCTTAGACTTTATAAGCATTTATGAGAGGTAGAAAACCCAGTAAGAGTAGCCTTTTGCTAACTCTGCCTTACACTGCCAGGCCCCTGTCCTATCCTGCCAGGCTTGTTACCATCTCTCTGTGGGAGTCTGCTGTGTGAAATGGAGTCTGGCACCAGAAGCCCTTGTGTTTGGAGTGTGGTTTAAGTGTGGAATAACAGCAAACGACTTGAAAGTTGGGGCACAGGTTGTAAAAAAAGGCTGCATATCTGTAAACAGCTCCATCACAAACAGTTACTGGCTGTTGGAGAAGAGCAGCTTTGAGAGCTGAGAAGGAATTGCTGTATATCAACGAATGTAATATAACAAAGGAGAGAAGCAACGGCAAACCACGGAAACACCCAGGATGATCAGCTGGATGCCATCCCTGCCGCAGCCTGGAAAAATAACCCCCTCCAGTGTCATCCTTGCCTGGGGTGGAGACCAAACGATCGAGAAGTGCAACAAAAGCCCCAGGTCCTGAATGTGGGGAGAAGAGTGGGATCGCTATCTACTCTTCCTATACATCACTGAACTTGACAGGAACCATATGCTACAGAGCACATGGGCAGAGAGGTCTGAGGGTTTGTCCAAGTAATATATAAAGGAATAACATAAAACAATTACAGATCTAGAAGTAGGCTCAGGATTTTGCTACTTGACACTACTGCTTAAGCACTTATATGAAACTAACTGGTAGGTGCATGACAATTTATTCAAATGGAATTCCCTGTTTATAATACCTATATAAATTGTCATGTCAAGTTTTTAATGGTAGAAAACTGAGACTGAGGTATGAGCAAACACAAAAACCCCTGAAATTTATGATTAAAAAGCAATTGGATAAAAAAATGGAGGAAAGAACAACTGTGATCAAAAAATTTAAACAGATTATTTGACAGACAACTGAGTCCAGTATATGCAACTATTCTATGTATGCTGACTTATATGTTCAAGTATACATATGTATACTTAAAATCCCTTCAAGTTATAAACACCTGATAGAATGGATAAGGATATTCTGTGGAGAAATTAACTGCAGGGTGGGCACCTGAGGGATCCAAAACAGATCCAGGCCAAATTGTCTGAAATTCAGACTGTGAAGGGTCAGGTCCCAGCACATGCTTCCCATAGACTTGGCCCAAGACTTCACACTTTTCACTGTTTGCTGCTGAATGCACCGTTTGCTACTGAAAGAAATCAGGCTAGAATGTTATAGGGAGAGGAATCTAGTGATCTACTGAATACCAGAATAGAACAGCTGTGCCCTTTGGCTCAGAGCCTGTCCAACCTAAATCCTAAGGGAGAGCTAGACTCAGCTATATACACATTTACACACTCAGTTTGTTGGGGCTAATAGTTTTAAGATACTTGTCTAAAGAGATGGAAACCAAGAGGAGCCAGATCCATACTATAGTTCAGAACCACACCAGACTCTGGACCCATTTCCTGCACATCCCTCATCTGCCTTCTGTTTTTGGTGAATAATTTTACCAAATTTTTGCCTGTCCTATTGCCAACACATACACAGCACTGACATCCTCCAGTAACTGAATCATATCCTTCTTGGTGAAGTAAAGCATCAGGACTGTTGATATAGGAAAGATAAAAATAAATTGCCCCTACTCTGAAACCTGGAAGAGGCATCTGCAATAGCAGATACCCTGAGAGTGAAGAGGCTTGGAAAATCAAAGATGCATGAGCAAAAATGCAAAATAGCATCTTTAGCAAATAAGTATGTGCTGAAGTCAGTGGCAGCAGCAGGAGAGCAGCACCTCTAGGAAAAAAAAAAGAGGAATTGCTTGCTCCATATGTTTTGAATTGGAGGCCAATACATGAAAGAGTGGAATGTGAATCTTTCTAATGCTTAAAGAGTACAGAAAGAGGAGTGCTTACTAATTATCTTTTGAATCGACTAATATGTCACCTGATGAATATGTGCCTCTGCTGGGCCATCTGGGAGTTTAGTAGCTGCATGAGGCATTAGGTTACACTACAAAACACACAGGAATTCATTATCTGGGGCAATTCTCTTTCAGCCATCAAGCTATTCCCCCTACTTGAAGTCAATGAGTTTACTTTCCCATGAAACCTACTCTGTATTCACTCCCTAAAATAAGTACTAATTAGCTAAAGATAACAGTCAAATAAACCACTTTAATTGGGAAACAGAAATTGGCAGTTAAACATAAAAGTGTGTATGTAAATATGCTGATTATCTTCAGAGTTTGAAAAAACATCTGTTTTCTCTGCAGAATGCAGGTATTTCTTCCCAAACCATGAGAACACTGCTATCATTTGAGTGCCTTAACTATATAAATTGAAAAGAAGTCCAAAATAATTAAGATAATGCCTTTTTTTCCCCCCTATATAGGAGACAGTGGACTGCCTTTTGCCTTGGTAATACACTCCTTTTAGTACCTTAAGTTAAAAAATCAGAAACATTGTACCTTTCATTCCTTCTTCATGTTGTGAATGAAAAAAACTTCATGGAGCAAATTAAAAAGGGTGAAAAACATTGTCATGAATTTACTGAAAGACTTCATACTTAGTTTCTTGCTTTGAACTTTATATTGTACCTTATGCATTTCAAATCCTGATACACTAGTTCAAACAGATTTGTGATCACATCAAGCTATGAACTGCAGAATTATTCAAACAACGTCGATGATTTTGTGTCAAAATCTTCAGGACAATATATATGTTCTTGTGCAATGTCACAGTTCTGGAATCATTCTCCAAAGGAAAAACATTCTATCAGAACATTTTCAGCCACCTCTACTCCCCAGCCTTACAAGGTCATTCACTGTAAAGCAGTAAGGTCATAGAGTAATTATCCTCTCTAGACACCTTGGTTTTATTAGCATGACTATACTTATTACTGAGATGGTTGTAGTCATTCTATGACAGAATTAACATATGTAAATATTACAGTAGGTTATATCTACTTGGACTGAGCTTAATCTCATGTGGAGCCTGATTTTTGAGGTCCTTGATCATGCATTAAATATTAAATAGCACAGAATTGTCACATCTAAACACGTTTGCAGGACTGAAACCATTCACAAAGCTAGTGGGAGTGAATGCTTGTGAAACCTGCATGGGAGCAGCACAGACCCTCTAGTCTTCATGATGAGAAAAATGTTTATTGTACTGTTCAAAAGATGAATTTTGTTTAGTTGTTTATTTTGAAAGGGGAAATACAAAGCAGATACTGAGGCAAATGATGTAAAGTCATCATTGAAGTAAGTGTTATCTTAAAACCATGCCTGTGAGCTCAGGGACAGATGACTCTCAAGGCTGCTTTAGGTTGAGTGAATGTCTGAGGACCTCATGTCTGTCATGCAGTAACCCTGAAGACTGAAGAGATTTCTTAGAACCTCTATATTCCCTGTTTGGGATAGTCTTTGGCCTGTTCAAAAGTTTGTTTGGAAGAGTCATGGGATATGGCCCTGGACAGAAGAAAGATCCAGGAGAGCTGGTTGATTTTCAGTCTTCAGTTTCCAATCATGGTCCATTCTGACATAGAAGAAATCAAGTAATGGTGGCAGTAGGCCTGGCAGACGAACAAAGAGATCCTGATGGAACATGGACACAAAAACAAAGTGTACAGAACGCGGAAGCAGGGACAAAAAACCCCAGGAGAGATAACATACACTGCCACAATAGGCTGGGGACTTTCCTTGGTTATACCAGCTCTGAGCTGGCCATGAGCCCCTCCAGCCAAACACCCAGGACGGGGAATGCTTCTAGGGTCCTTACGTAGGGATGGGGTTTGGAAAGCCAAAGCCCATCTGAGGCTGAATCTGGCTGCGAAAGGTAACAAGAAGGGCTCCTACACTCTTCCTTCATTTTGTGGAATGTCACCTGCCATTAACCAGCAGAGATCATTGTAAGGCAGGGCCAGGGGGAAAAAGGGCCTTTCCCTCAATTCTTCGTGCAAAGGTGAGCAGGTGGCAAGGCCTACTGAATGCTGAAAATTTGATCACATGGTCCTTAAAGACCTCTGCAGGTCCCTGTAAACTCAGACACAGGACCAAGTATGCAGGCTCTCATTAAAAAATCTGTAGTTTATCAGGAAACTTTCTTCTTCTTCCCTCTCTTAGCAGTGTGTTTACATCAATCCTGTGGTGTTCTTATTGAATTCATATACAAGTTTTTATTTCCAAGTTCCTTTAACCTATCTTTATTTGACTGATTCCAAAAAACAGGAAACTCCCTGCTTGCTTAAACATGGGGCAAGCATGGCAGCAAGAAGACAGCCAGAAACAACACTTGGTGCAGGAGATTATGCACTGGTTAAAAATAATCATAATAGTAAAAGACACAGTGCCTGAACCAGCTTCCACAGAAGCTGCAGTCCATGGGCTGTTTGCTCACATTTATCCCTAGAAAAATATCCATTAGAAACTGAAAAGCACTGAATATGAAATACCTTGAGACATTTATACTACAATCCCAGTTGCCTAAGAGGTTAAAAATACTTGGAAAGCCTCGTACCCTGCAGTATATGTTCTGTGGTGAGGAAGAACTGCTGGAATGAATGTAGCTGTATTTTCAACTGGGTAAACTCTTTTCCATAGACTTCCACCATTATCTGGAGTCTGCACTCCTGTTTCCAATTATGGGTCCTTATTTTTTTCATTCCAGTGAAGGAAGTGTATTCCCAATGTCCATGTCACAACCAAAGTTGACTGAAAAGTTCCAAAATATGAGGTCAAAAAAGAAAAAAAAAAAAGAGGAATAGATAAAAAATAAATCTTCTGGTTTTGAGCCAGCTAGAGAACTGATAAAAACAATAGGGAGATAATGTTTTAACAGTCTGGACATCAATGGCTACGTAAGGTACAACAGATATCAGTTGTTCACAGCCATTAATATACCTTGTGACCCATTTTGCTTCCTGGAGAAAGTATGAAGAAACATTAGATTGCAGCTGCAAGGTTCTTGCAATCTGTAGCCTTAATCAAGAGAGAGGCCAACAATATGTTACTGCTAGAACTAATGTGAGTGCAAAATTTTTACTGGCAGAATTAATCAGATTACCAACAGACTTATCAACTTTGTCTGCTACCTATTCCTATTTCAAATCATAATGCCTCTGCACCAAGAAATCTCCACCGTTCTGCGGACAAAGACAACTGCAACAAGGAGAAACTCTCCCTAATGATGGAGAGCTGGGTGAGACTGCAAATGCTACTAGCATCCTTGCACAAAGTGTGGTCAGCTCACGCAGCTGAAACTTCCCCCAGAGATAGAAGGCAAGGAACAGAGTGACTCTGAATCCTAATTGCTATTACTAGCAAAAGCAACCGTGCCAAAATACATCATCAGCACAATGTGGCAGCACAGGGTGAAGGCGTGTACATAATTTTCATCATTCTTTAATGGAAAATTGCTCACTGAAGATGAAGACTTATAAGCTCTGATCAGCCTGTGGATGTTTCAACTCCCATCCCTCTGGGTGTCCCAGGCTTTGGTGCAGGTTGCAAGGGCACAGAGAGGAGCAATCCTTCTGCCAGAGATGTCCAGCTGCTGAAAAACCACACGGAGAGATGTCTTTAATAGGTCTCAGCTTTTACTTGTGCCCAGGAACCCTTAACATCAGGCTTCGTGTGTGGACATAGCACGAAGCCTATTAGTGATCTCCTCGGGGCCATGGGCACAGCATGAGCATTCACACTTACATTTTTAGAGCAGACTGCCAGAGATGATCACAGAGTACAGAGCTGGCAGGGTAGACCAGCATGCACCAAGTTGGCAATAAGACATTTTGATTTCCCTCATTGTGGGGTGTTTAGGTATTGGTGTTTTTTTGAAAGTTTGCTTTCCCCCTCACCCTCCCAGCATCCCCCTCCAGTTAAATGCATTTTCCCTTATGTCTGAATTGATTTTTGGTCCCAGAAAGGTGAAGGCGTCTATTAAGCAGAAGCGTGCTGGCTGCAGGGCAGCGTGTTCGTGGGAGCTGCAGGCACAGCATGGCAATTCATTTCTTTGCTACTCAGTTGTTTTGTCATGAAAGCAAAGCCTAATTGAAGATAGGCAGTCTTTAATGAATAAAGCTTTCTATAATTTCCAGCTGTGGCCATGTAATCAGCGTTCATCTGCATGAAAAGGACTTTCTGTGCCCATATTTCATTTTGATGTGCATCTGTGCCCGTATTTTGCCCTTCTGATCATGTTGACAGTTTTCATCTTTATTAGTTCTGTCTTTCACTTCTATCTTCCTGTTTGTGTTAGAAAACAGCAACAAAATCCCAGAAAGTCCCAATGGGTTATATTATCTAATAGTTTATTAGGGTACTCCTCTGAACTTGATAATTTAAATGAATTAAATTCTGTTTGTTTTTGCTTATTATTTTCCAACTCACTTTGTTATACTATTTCAGAATTTTTCTACTGTGTTATTTTTGGTCGCTCTCTCTCCACAGCACCACTGTGCCACTGCAACACACTTTTTAATTAGTTTCACCACAGTCATCAGCTTTGTGATTATCTCTGCATCTTGAACACCTGGTCTGACTTTAGAAATGACTTACCATCTGGTCAAATACTGGATAATTATAACAATTTAATGGCAGGATAAAATAGTGTTGGTTAAGAGACTTGATTGTTCCCTCCATTCCTTCCTCATGCAGTTTGGTTGCATTACTTCAAATTAAATTAAAGTCCCATCATCAAGTTATCACTCTTGGGTGTTGTTTTTTTTTATCCTTCATTCACAATACTCATGAACATCTCCTGGAGTTAGTTTAGTTTTAGACTCTCCAGACATCATGTCTCTAAGAACAGTGTGAATTACTGCTTTAGATTCACTGATATGATACTTATTCTATAACTTGTGTTGCACATCAATAAATGAAGCAATAAATGGGTCTTGTCTGGAAACTAAATGCTGAGACAACTGCAGGGGAGCCATTTGTCATGAACACACTCAAATGGAATCTCACTAATGTAATACAAAATGGTGTTTTTTTCTGTAAAAGTAGTTTAATACGACTGTATGCAGCTGATATGCTGCACCGGCCTATAAATAAGCTGATTCTTGTGAAAAATCAGTGGATCGGATAATGAACCTCATGCAGACTTGTCATTTTATGATTGGATCATTTTATGACATTTGGGTGATTGGCTGAGAAAAATATCTGTGAAGCAACTTCTCCAGCTTTTTTTGTATACTAATAGAAGCTGGATTGGAAAAGTAAATAGATGTCATTCATATAACTTTCTTTCACATTATGCAAAGGAAAATATGCTCTCTAGATTTTTTTACACTTAAGTCCTTTCAGTATTTTTGTAGTTTGCTGAAGTTTATTGTTGTAATTATTCAGGTTGTATGATGATAATTATGTTAACAAAAGCAATAATAAAGTATCTTTCCACTGGGAAATGAATGAGAACAACCCTTTTGTAAGTCTTTTTTTTCCAGATACTAGTGGCAAGAAAAAAAAGGCTATTTAATTTTCTAGGGACTCTTTCTTGTATTAATAACAAAGAGTATTAGATTGATTTTTCAACCAGGTCCCTGGGAAACTAAATACTTTTGTCATGTAATACTTCCTCCTAGTAAACACCAAGTTTAGTCTGTAAAAGCACCAAGTCTATAAAACAAAGAACACATTATTGAAGGTGAAGAATGGAAAGCCAATGATAATCAACAATGTTGTCCATGTATCAAATAAAATTCCCCTTATTATATCCAACACATATAGGATGTAACAGGGCAGTCTGAAACTTCATCCTTATCCACCAGAGAGGAGACTATATCACCAGTCATTGTGGTCATGGTTGCTGTCTCCTGAATGAGGGGATGGAGCTCATGTTTGACCCAGACACTGCGCTTCCCAGAGTCTCTGCAGGCTGGGCTGCTTGCTTACCTCTGCTATCGCATATTCTTCCCTCTCTGAGGTGCAGAAAGAGCTCACAGACCATCCCACGATGCTGCTCTCTGCTACTCCAGCAAAACACCCTCTGTGGTGTTGTCCATCAGGAAACCACTTCAGCTTCTGTCTGCTTAGAAAAAATGACTCTTTTCTTGCAAAATCTATCTCTTTGCAACTTCTTTATTTCCAAAGGAATCACCTACAGAGAGTTTTTTGACAAGCAGAAGACAAGCTGCCTCCCTCCTGCCCATCTCACTTTGTGCTACCTGCTCTACCCTTTAGCCACACAGTGCAGCGACTTTTGATCACAGGCACATTTGCTGCAGGTCTTGGATGTGCCCCTGTCTTTCTCAGAGATAATTTTTAATTAAAACCTTAAAACCTAATAGCAGTTAGACCAAAATACCACCACGTACGAGACACTCATATGAGATCTGGTGAGAGAACATCAGCCTCTCCATGAGCTTAACGCACTTTTCTCTGCTTACCTGAAAGTGACAAACTAATCACTCTTCAGAGCTTTAGGGCTTTTATTTGCGAAAATAAAAGCTCTTGAAAGCCTAAAAGAGCTAACTGGAAGGGACAAAACCCCCACAAAAAAACAAAAAAAGTTAGTATACAAGTACATCATCAGTAGAACCTTGACTTTTCATGAGAGGAAAATTATTTTTGCAATAAATTTTATAATCAACCTAAATCCTAAATGTTCTTATTTAATCAGAAAATTCAGAGAAATATGGTTTGGCCACTGCTACAAACTCTAATGGGTAAGTTTAAGTTTTAAATCTGCAATCAGTTCCACTTGGGTAAGCTCTGACACAGAACCACAGTGGTGTCTGATTGCAGAACGAGGGTCATGGCAATGCAGCTGCACTGTGGTCCCAAGTTCCTCATGGAACAATCCTGTGTAACAAATACCTAAATCTTCATCTGATACTTGATTTATCTAGGTAGTGTGAGGAACAAAATCTCAAAGTTAAAGCAAGCTAATTGTTGTCTTGCATAAAGATGTGGTAACAGGTTTTTTTTTTAGTTTTTAAATTATACATTCCTTTCATAAGTAAAACACTCTCTGATGTAAAATAATAAAAGATGGGAATAAGTTTGCCTTGCTTGGGTGTAGTATTTTAGATGTGCTGTGAAGCGGTAGCGAGTTCTTCCCGCTGTCATTGTGTGTTTTAAGGTGGTGTGAGGGATGTGCTGTGGAAAGGAGAAATCCTCCCTTCCACACACACTCCTCTTGCTCCAGTCTCCCAAGCCCACTTCTTTGTCCTGTCCCCAGCTAGTGTGGTTGTGTTGGCTGCAAAGCACATCAGAGCAGATAGCCAGCTCTGTATTAAAATTAACCCAGAGCAGATTCTTATTCTGGTGCCCTGCCTTTGTTCTTGCTGAAGGGTGAGAGAGAGTGAGGGCAGTGAGCAGGAAGGGAGGAAAGGGCAACCCTTTGGTTGCTCAGCTGGCTGGTACTGGCTGAAGGAGCCCATGGATATAGCAGGTGCTCTGGTTGGTCTCAGCAGACACAGACACCATGGAGCATTCAGAAATCACTTGTTTCTCCATCGTGGCTAAGTGTGCCCCAGCTCAGTGACACTGCTTTCAGCCAGGACCACTACTGAAGTTCCACAGAGATGCCTTTCTCCAGTGAATTGTTTCCCTGTTGATGCCAACTCACCAATACAGTTTTGGTATACATAGGGAATGAAAATCAAGACTCCTAGAAAGACACTGATTGCAACAGGGGCAGGATGTCACTTTGGAAGAGGATAAAAATGCTACAGAGAGATTGAGTTAACCCAATATGAAAAAAATTCAGAGTATGCAGCAGGTGAACAGAGGTGGTCTTAGTGCTAAAGAAAGTAACTGCTGGGACAAAACTTCAAGAAATTGGGGATCACTTTTAATCATAAGCCCATTGAAATTTTAGTCCTATTAATTTATGTTTGCATGTGAATAATCTTGTTTCTCATATATTTCATTTTTTTAATAATAGCTAGGTCATATTGTTCCAAACTCACAAATTTTAAACCACTAAATCTAATTTTAGCTCAAAAAAATTAGATATAGGTTGTGAGTTTCACAGGGTTGATCACATCATTTCTAAAAAAACCATGAGGCATCCTAGCAGAGGACAGTTTAAGACCAATTGGTTTATCTACAGATTTGTCAATCAAAAGAACTATGGAAATTTTCAAAACCACAGGCAGTCCAAACTAGTAAAATAAGCCTTAAATATATTTAAAACACCAGCATGTAAGTTCAACTTTGTATCTTGATATTATTAAAGATGTTATGGTTAATCGTGACTGAAACTAATAGGAGATATGGAAAATTGAAAAACTACACTTTATTCTGTATTTCCATCCCTATAAGTGTTGCAACAAACATCAGCAGAGAGGACTGATCTTGCAGTGTTCTCTTGTCATTTTCTATAATGAAAATATGATCAGAAAGAGAGAAATAAAAATGGGAGGGAAGGAGCTGAGTCATGTGGCTTAGCCTCTGTATATGATACTGGGATAGCTGCAGCCAGAAGGGGAGATACCCTCTCTACCCTTGGCTATAGCAAGTCAATCCCCAGGGGAACTTGCACGTGAAGTACTGAAGAGGGCATCATGTTCAAGCAATCCTTTGCATAAGATACTTCTCTGTAAGTGTTATCATTTTAAAGAGTGGAATCAAATTAATTTGCTTCTGACTCCTCTACTTCTCTCCTACAAATTTTTTCTCATGTTGCCAATCTGGCAGCAGGTTTGTCTGGGCTGCAAACAGGGGTTGCACTGAGGATCTCAAAGTGACAGTATGAGCCAACTGAACTGAAAGAAAAAATTAATTACTTCAAAGACAGTAGGAGATTCAAAACTCCAGTTGAAGTCTAACCATTCCTGGAAGAAAGACAGAGGGACTGTGTTAGAGTGCATTGTTGGAAAACAAACAAATAATCAATCAGAGAAACAAAACCTCCCAACTAGCATTCTCACAGACTACTGTTGTAATATAGCCTTAGCTGAGCTACGGAAAACACTGTTAGGCTTGATGTTCTCCTGGTGCCGACATGATAACTGTACAAGTGAACACAAAGGAAGACTTCCTTGGCAATCAAGTGTTATCCTCAAGGAAAGGTTTTTTTTTTTGTGCCGGTATATGACTGTTATCACCACAGATTCTATTAGCGATCCATCTAGCCGATATTATTTTTCAGAAAATGCTGAATATTTATGATAAATGGTCAAGAAATCCTTGTTAGGATTTTGCAATAATCTATTCATTTGCCTTTATTAGTATTAGCCCTATGCCTTCAAACAGGAGGATTTATAGTTCTCTAGTGAAATTTCCAACAGTTATAGCTGTGCCACCACACAATATTGTTGCACAGCTTCTTAGTATTTTAGTGACAATTGAATCATTCAGAAAATGCTGCATGATTGCAAATTTTATGGTGAAATGGCATGCAACAGATGATGTTTTCTGTCTGTCCCGTTGTCTGTATTTGTGCTTATAGGCAATTCTCCAGACAGTACAGCTTCTCAGGGACCAGGGTTTGACAGCTAGGTTGAGACTCCTACAACAAGTTTTCCTTCCTATGGTTTGTTTTGTGGAATTGATGTATGAATACAAACAGAGCAAGGTGGACTATAACTTGTAATTGTCCTTTTGGCCTCAAGGGCCACACTAGTCACATATTCTAGCAAGCTTTCCTCTGCCGACTGCATGAGTGCAAGTGCAGGCCCACACCACACACTGTGTCTGAGCAGGGTATTTCTTGCCCTGTTGTTCACAGACCCAGCCAGACGCAGTCCGTCATCGCTATGAGAAGCCACCAGGCATCGTTTACTGGGCTGCTGAGTGACAGGCTCTTGCTGTTGCAGTCGTCCCACCTACAGCTGGCCAGAGCCCCAACAACTCCAGCAAATGCATTTACAGAACAATGCTGTCTTTGTTGGTTATTAAGAGCATTTGAACAGCTGCACTTCCATAGGAATATAGCCCACAAATAAAGCTTTGCCTGTGTTTAGGCCCAAACAGAATCCCTCCTTCACACCCAATTTCAAGGCCTACAGCTTGAATACAGTATTTACATTTCATATACAGGCAAGATGTCTGGCACCCTTATAAAAACATCATTATTTTTATATTCTGTAGATGCAGAACCATAGGTTCATTATGCCAAAGAGATGCCAAATCAGAGACTAACACCTACACCTGATTATGAAGCAATAATATTTTCTTACTAAAAAGTATTTATGTTATATATGGTATTTCCATCATGTCTACAATAGCACCAGTGATCAATTATAAATCTTGCAAACCTTACTTGCCTCACTTGTCAAGTGGTTTATTATGAAAAGGTCCCTGGAGATCATCAAGTGACATAAGTTATTCCACATTAAATGGAAAATTGATCTGGTGGCTAAAGAAGCTGAAGTTGTGATGTTTTCTGTACCAGAAATCTTGAATTTTCAACTTGCTACAGTTTGAAAAGAAATCTACTGCACTTCATAATGTTACTGTAGTAATCTTTACTGAAGTGCTGCAAAGAGGTAGTTTTTCCAGGCAAAGGGGAGCTGAAGTAGTTTCTTGATGGACAACACCACAGAGGGTGTTTGGCTGAAGCAGCAGAAGGCAGCACTGTGGGACAGTCTGTGAGCTTTCCCTGCACCTCAGAGAGGGGAGAATATGAGATAGAAGAGGTGAGGAAGCAGCCCAGCCTACAGAGGGCCTGGAGTCTAGATTTGGCCCAGACACTGCACTTCCCAGAGGTTTGTTGCCCTAGGAATTTGTAAAAGAGCTCAGCAGTTATGTCATCTAATAGTTAACTGGACAAAAACATTTCTGGTATAGCAATCACCTCAGTCTTCTGTGACATCTTAGATAAACTTGTTGTTCTGAATGAACTGGGATATTGGAAAAAACAATCAATGGACATGTGTGAAGACATCCCTCCTTTGGATGGCTTAGCATTAATTAGGTGAAACCAAAGCAGCAAATGGTAGACAGATTGTAAACTAACCTGATCCTAACTGCATCACAACTTGTCTGTTACTTGCTGATTTTTGGTCTCAGTTTTTCAACTAATAAATGCAAATAGATTTTCTTCTAGTCAGTATACTGACAGTACAAGGCTATGGCTTTGGTATTTAAGTCTTCGCAGAGATCACAGCAAATTCAATAATGTGGATTCTGTCACTGGTCACCTGGAAGATTTAACACTTCCTCTACCACAGTGTAGCAAACTGAAGTTAATATAAACTTAATAACATTTGCATGGCCAATTGAAAACCCAGCAAAGTCCAACCTTTACCAAAAATCCATCCATACACATTCAGGACTCCAGCTGTTAGCTCTAAAGGACCTTACAAAAATGGATGGGATGTTACAGGCTGAGCATCTCTGATTGTGTCTACTTATTGCTAAACACATTTGCATGGACTGAAGTAGGAATTCAGGAGTGTGTTTCCTATTTGGTCTCATTTTTTCTTTAGCAGAAAATGCTTTTATATCTACATTTGACATGCCAAATGGTCTGTCAGCATATGCAGATCCCCTTCAAGCAGTAGCAGGGATGTTGCACGGATGCCCTTGGCACATGCACAAGCAGAGACAGTGTCTGACATTGCTGCATATGTGTTGTTGAGTCCACTGTGACAGACCCCTATCAGCTGTGACCCCACACAGCAATCCTTTTGAAGCCAAAGTGGTATCTTCTGAGTGCTGCTTTGCAATACGGATGGCCCAAGACCAAGTCCTTAAGATGGCTCTGAATGTGTAACTGATATTCCCCCATGTGCAGTTGTCCTGGAAGATGGCATCTCAGTAAGGAGCTGACCATCACCAGCTTCCGGATAAGTGCTTAGAACCTCTCTGAGCAGGAGTACTTCTTCCTCATTCAGGGAGGAGCACTGATGTCCCCCCATAACTACCATCCACAGAGCACAGTGTACTTGAGAGTTAATTGAGTACCATGTAATGTTCATGTAGCTTACACTTAGTTCTCCAAAGTAGTCCTCAGAGAAGCCACCAAGTCCATCCCACATGTCCTTTGAAAGAGTTATGCATTTTCTTCAGTGAGGAAACTGCCAAACATCTGAAGCAATGTGAAGTGTTCAGGGACAGTCAACCACCTTCACTGAAAGCCTCCTTTTCTGGAGGAGGCAACATGACAAGGTCCAGCAGGCAAATATAGAAACTCATAGGAAAGCCGCAGACAGTTCAGAAATCACCACTGATGTATCTGTATGAAGTATCTCTTGTGCAGTGCATTCTACATTTATAAAGTAGATATAGAAACAGCAAGTAGGGGAAATTAATGGGGAAGTTTAATTTAGCAGTATTTTGCTCCCATTTAGGAGGCATGCAAATAACTACACTGAGCACTATGAAAAACGGTTAGGAATCAAAGAGGGTGAGGCTTGGACTTCAGTGTCAAGTGGAGTTGCTCATTTATTTCTCTCTTTATCAGTCTACCTCCTGAGATATTATATGAAGAATTTAAAGGTTTATATTTTGAAAAAAAAAGGATCCACATCATGCAAATATAGCACTTTTTTCTTCTGAATGTCATTTTTGTTGACAAGATTGCCAAGGGCTGTGGTTGGCCTAGGCAGGCTTTTTCCAAAGAAAAAAATATGGCTGGGAAGCTACACTTTATCCCCTGCAAACCAGATGCTGTCAAAAAGCAACTGGGAAGTTTTCTCCCTCCCTTTCCATGTTAAGGGGTCCATAGCAGATTGTCTGATAATAGCTGTTTTGATATGACAAATGCTTTCTGCCTGAAAAAGTGTCACTTCTCAAAAGTGTGTACAGCCATGTATTGTCATGGTAAGTTACTTTTTCAAGTAATTGCTCTCTTTGTAAGAGGTCATTCTATGTGATTTTAATAGGTTTAGTGGAAACTATAAAAAGGCAACTGTGTTAATTTTAAAGAAAGAAAATTCTGTGGTTTATGAAGTTTTATTGGTTTCTTTGATATGCAGATTTGTATTAGCTGAGCATGAAATAAAAGACCATGGTGGCTGTACATGAGAGATAAGTAGGCGCATTCACATATTCATGCTTCATCTCTCTTTTTGGGGGTAGGGTTTGAATTTCATGCTTCAGCTCTCTTTTTGGGGGTAGGTTTTGAATTTATGTTACTATGGACACTGTGTGAGGGGTGAGGTTGTCACCTGCGATTTTAGGCCCAGCAAGAGAAGGATTACTTTACTTCTGCTAATTTCTCTCTTAGCTTTGCTTTTCAGGCAAAGAGTCTGGAAAGTATCTTTTTTCAAAGTAGGACATTACAATTCTTACAACAGTTTTGTCTTTCGATTTTGAAAATACCTATACCTGAGTTCTTGTTAGCTCCTCAGCTCAGCCTATTTCCTGCACATACTTTACGCAAGAGGGCATGGTAATATTTTATGTAATATGCATCAAATAAATATACATATATATGTTAATAGGACCTGAACATAAAACATCCTTTGATGTTTGCAACTACCTCAAAATAATTTATAATAAGTGTACTTAATCAGAATACACAATAGCAGCAGTGACATTTTACACCCACTTGGTTTAAGAGTAACTGAACACCCAATACTCAGGGCAATGAAGAGTGAAAGCCCTAATTTTAACTTCATTCAGCTAGTACTTTAGATCCAAGCAATCCATTTCTCAGGCTATGCAATTAATTTTTTTCTCATGCATTAGTAGAGCAGAGTAGCACAGGAATGCATAAGTCCAAAAATCTATTTTTCCTTGACTTTTAAACAAAGACACCTCAAATCCTGTCTTTCAAGTCGCATTGATTATAATTACTGAGAAGATCTTAAAAATAAAGATGCTGATTCTTTAATTTTCTTACACCAAAAGTCACTTTATGTAAATGTCCTTTTCCTCTTCCATTTTTCACAGAAAAAATCCCAGAAAAAAAAAATTCTTAAATGAAGCATTTGAAAATTTTACTGACCCAATATAGTAACTTATTCTGATAAACATATTAGCGTGCTCCTACACAGGATTTGATGTAAACAGAAACTGTAAACTTTATGCCTTCCATTCAGCTGTTCTCTCTTTTTCTTCAATTAAAACTGAGTTTACAGAGGCATCAAGAAATACCACAGAAAACGTGTTAACTAGGTTCCAGCACAATACCCTCCTGAAAACAGACCAGGTCCTAATTTTTAGAAATGCCCCAGAAACCCATTTTATATCCATGACATGTTTTTGGTAACCTATATATTGTATCTGAGGGACCCAAAGTAGATCCACTTACTGCTCCAAACACAAACTCTTATTTAGTGTCTTGCAGCAGAGAGACAGTCTATAAACCGGAAGATACATCTAAATGACAACTAAAGCAACCCAAAATAGCATTGCTCTTGAGCTCACAGCTAGTTCTCTAGCAGCAGAAGTAGGCAAGGCTCCAGCTTTTTCCATCCTCCCTACCCGTGTCTATCTAAAGACTGTCCATGCTAAAACACTTGATCAGGCCATGAGATGGTTTGGTCATGTGGTTCTGTGACGACTTCACTCACTCTTTGCATTTGCTTAGAGGATGTCAGAGACCTAGCAGCAACCCTTATAGGAAAAAGTCTTATTCCAGTAAAACCTTTGCTGTAAGAGCTTATTTCTCTGTGGAACTGTAATTTGTTGGCTATTATTTCTTTATGTTTTGCCATAGCTTTACAGTAATGGAAAAGGTGTTTTAAACAACCTTAAAAAACCCCCAGAACCACTACTTACACAGTAGGAAAGTGCAGCTTTTCTTCAATGAAATCATCTGACATGCATCTGTAAAACAAAAAATATTGGCATTAGGCATATAAGATACTTTTCTGAGATTAGACTGAAGAGCATGACAAACCATGACTGAATCCCAGTAAGTCCTAATGTGCTTTCCAAATTGCTTGGGAGCAGGAACAAAAAGATTTGGCTACTCACATGAAAAGCCTTTGTGGCAGGGAAGATGTAAAGCCATGTGGGGCAGACTACCAGGCTGTCTGTGGAGGAGTAAAGTTCATTAAACATTTGAGAGCTGATAAGTGAGACAGGAAAAAGGATTTGCAAATATGAGAGACATGTGAATGTTCCTATAAAGAATGAGATTTTGGTAGAGGAGCAAGCTGGACCATCAGCTATCTTTTCAAAATATCATTTCAAGACCTATAAAAAAGCCCCCTGTCTAAGTAATTTTTTGTTGTTCAGCTCTGAGGAGAAAATCAGATGTCTCATATGGATGTGGCACTTAGTGCCATGGTCTAGTTGACAGGGTGGTGTTGGGTCGAGGGTTGGACTCGATCTCAGAGTTATTTTCCAGCCTGGTTGATTCTGTGATTCACTGACTCTGTGATTTCTGCACACTTACTTCAGATAGTGGAAACAGCAAAATTTAATGAAAATGTATTACTGAAAATGCATCACATGGCAAACTATCAAATTAAGAATGTGTTGTATCTATTTCATGTATAGCAGACTACAGTATCTAACAGCATCTTCTTGCAAGATAAACATATTTTAGGAGCTTGAAGTTTTATTTGTAATGGCTTGCATGCACACTGGTTCTCCTCTAATGAAAATAGGAAATACTACCAGCATGAATGAATACAATGCTACCAGTCTGGGAATAAAATGTCATTTTAGTTTTGTTGGAATGTATGCCTAATAGGTTAAAATAATTACTATATTATTTTTCCAGGGTTGTGTGTGTTTCTTTGAGTACTCCCACTTCTTGTTTCATCATTTATGCACAGAGTGCTGACAGTATCCATCCATCTCACGTCTGTGAAACAAATCTCCCCCCTCATCCAAGCAGACTCCTTGTTACTGTTATCCTGAAGCTTTAACTGACAGCTCACTGCTATTCAATATCTGAATATTCTGAAAGATCAGTATTCTACCAGTTCTAGAAATGACTTGCTCAAATGTCTGACATTTCATATGCTGCTTTATTAGAGCCGTGTTAGCAGAAATGTCTGTCTGTGTGTGTATGTGAACAGCAGGTTCATTAGGTTGACTGAGCAAATGATCACCTCATTTCTCATGAGGAAAATGCATTTTACCAAATCCTCGTGTTGGACCCAGCTTTGTTTACTGATTAAAAAGTCACATAACCTTTGTGTGCATATTGCCATATTCCCTCCTCAATGAGTCTGAAACAAGTTGGATAATTCAATGAGTCAAGTTCAGCATATTTGAGATCCACATGCATCTCAAAGCACCAAAAATCAGAACTGTATCAAGTCACATGCCAAAATATGTGCTAGAAATGCCCAGGACTAGGAAAGCAGTGAGGCAACATTTTGTAATTGAAATTCAGCACCAGACATGCTGAGCTGAAGCAATAGAGTATTATGAAATTCATCCCAAATTTGTATGCATATAAAAAGGCAATACCTTTTTTTGTCATATTACTGTGAGAGAGTATGATGGAATAAATTTAAACAAATATTTGAGGTTCCAGTAAAGATGCTGTGTAGTGTAGTGATCTCTGTTATAGTTTATGTCGCTATGGATTGTTAAATATAATAATTAAAATTGCAAGTTTCCTGCATAATATCCCTCACCATAACTTATGAGAATAATGACTCCCTCATTACAATAAAGCATAATACCATTGTCTTTGTGCTTCACATAAGGGCATATTAGACATAAACAATAGTTGGTAAATAGTGACACAATTGTATATTGTTACACTGGTGGAAACATGAAGAAGATGCTTCATGGGGGGCAAGGTGGGGGAGTGGGAACGGGAGGACAGGCAGGAAAAGAGAAGGTAACCCTTTAGGGGATCCAAAAAATTCCATTAGGCTCCATACTGTTTTTCCCCTGAAGGGTCAAATTCACAGCAAAGCACAGAAGTCTGCTGTAGTGCCGGGTCCCCATGTCCTGTGGCAGCTCATCTCACTGGAGGCAGCAGAGGAACATAGTTTGTTTTCAAACATAAATATATTGCAGGTATCATCCAGCTGAAGGAAAGAGTAATAGCTGATAAGAAAGCCATTCCAATCCTTCTCAAGGCATGAGTGTGGACAGCCCACTGCAACCTGCAACATCTTCAACTAGCCATCAGGAAGCACAGCAAAGCCTGGAGCTTGCCAAGAATAATCAGTCATTGTTTCTAGATAAACTTTGTCATGATTGGAGCCTATGGAGGGCTATTCAGTGAATTAATGACATTTATTACCAGTATTAACAGTAATTTACCCACCGTTAATCAGAGCAGCCAGTTACAGAACTTCTCAATCATTCTGAGTCCTAACTTTCCTGTTGACTGAAATACTTTATGCTACCATTAGTCACAAAGTCTCAGCAAACAGCCTGTAAATGTCTAAATTTCTGTCTACAGAGCCTGGATCTTGAAAAGTTACACCCTGCTTGTGTCTAATTTATTGTCAGTGTTTATGTTTGTGCCAAGACTCAGGCTTTCCCACTGATCAAGATTTGAAATACATAGTCATAAAATGTTCTCTAGGAGTGGGCTATTGGATTACTAGTAGAAAATCATATTCTGCTTAGTGAGACACTAATGGTACATTCATTACATGAAAAAGTGTATCTTCCTATCTAAAAGGCTGGTATGTTTTGCTTGGGTCATTTAACTTGCTACCTGTAGGACTTATTGAAATTCTCATTCATCTCTGCATTCATTGAACTGCAGGATATATTGAATGTATGGTGGTGTAGGACCCTTGTTCAGGATGCTTGAATAGGCTGCCATTGAGAGAGGGGTCTGGTTCCCCACCTCTCCAGTGGAAGATCCAGTTCTCTAACTTGAACAGAAATAGTAAAAACATCCTTTTGTTGTCAAGATGTAATAGCAGCAATAATTAGTCTGCCCCAAAAAGCAGGAGAGATGGAAGGGTAACACTGAAATGCAAAATAATCTCAAGTTAGAACCTCTTTACATTATCAGAAAGGGCACTCTAGCTAATGATGCATTTGTATTAGGGATGCCCAAAAGGAGGGACAAAGAGGGTGCCTTTGTTAACACACCAACCAATTCCCTATTAATTCATGCCAGAAGCAGAGTCTGTGCTCCCTCCACAAAGTTCTTGTAACAGAAAGCATTTTAGAAGCTAAATGTCTTCTGGAAATCAATTTAAGATGGCCACTCTGCTTAATCAGCATGAAGTTTAGTTCTGCATCAGATTACTAAAGCATACCATTACCCCCAAGGGCTTAAAATTCCTGCAGTTTCATATCAGTCATTTTGCCATGAACACTGCAATTCCCATAACATGATCCAGGTCTTGGAAAAAAAAGTAGGAACAGTTAAAGTATCAACATTAGCTTGTCTGACATAGGCTACACTGATAAAATATGAATTTCCAGATGTTTGGCTTCAGAGCATTATTCAAACTGACGTATTGCAAAGATTTATCTTTATTCGGCCTGTATGATACAACATGGTCAGACACAACAAAAAATGAAATATTTTCTTTTTAAATAAAATAGAAGGTTGTTGAAACCTACCATTGGCAGTCTGTCCAATTTTGGTAGTGATTTATCAGCCTCCTGGTTGCACTTGACCAGAAGTGTGCCAGCTGCCTTTCTACACACTGGATGTGTTTCCTCTGGCTCAGAAGGGAGGTGGGTGCCTGGACATCAAACAGCCTTAGATGCCAGTGCCCATGGCCTGGGACGGACTTGGAGGAGGCCAGCCAAGTGAGGTGTTGTTCCCAGAGCTGTGTTCTTTCTTCTCCTGACTTTTTTCTTTAAACAGAAATATTTTTTTTTGTCCAAATGGGAATAAAAACAAAACACGTATTTCTTCCTAAAAATGGAGTTATTCTTTGCTCGAGTCTAAACATATAAATTCCTGGTCTGTCTGTCTGGAGGCAGGTAATAATTACTGTTTCGATAGATGTGATGGTCTCAGGATATGTGTGAGTGCAGGTTTATAGGGAGATGTAATAACTTCAATCAGAGCAGTGAACCAGGTTGGGCAACACAAATACATTTTGTGCACAGTCCCTTCAACAGATATGAAACACAAGTCTGTCTGAGACTGTGCCTAATAAACTACTTATAGATTTTTGTCTTAAAAAAAGGCTATTTCCTTATAGGCCTCTTAGCTTCCATTAAATCTTTGTGGGTGCCTTTGGTAACAAGGAATGCTATAATAGCTCTTGTGCGTATCTGGGAGCAGATCCTGGATATTTTCCCAATAAGATACAGATAGAGAGTGCTCTGTTCTGAATTTGGATGCTCAGGCATTAAAGTATTTCCTTTCAAGAGCTTAAGTGTGAATTTAAGGAACTGACAGTGGCACTGGATGTTCCACTTCCGGTTTACAGAGGTATTACGTGGAGCTGACTTGGTTCTGGCACATTCTTTGACATCTTGGTGCATGCTAAAAAGGCTGCTTGGCTTACCCCTGTTAGTGTCTCTCCTGACCCTATGAGACCAGGTCATGTACTGGCTTAAGTTTTGGGGGGTCCTTGACCCACTGGGTAGGCTGAGAAATGTGCTGGGGGTAGGGAGTGAGGTATCTGGTTAAGGTGTCCCACTACCCCGGTCTGCAAATTCATATAAACCCCCAGGGAAGGAATGTTTTGCTGTCAGCCAAAATTGCTCTTAATTCAGGCCAAGTTAAAGTGTTGGGGGAGACACTGGAAAGAGTGGATTTACTTAAGCAAAATTGACAACACAGCTGCCAATGTTTGTAAAAGACATGGGTCAAGAAATGAAAGAAAAGAACATACTTATTCTATTTAATTTAAACCAAGGGGTTTCTCTCACCTCACTGCTGGCTGATTTGCTGTAGACATTCCTCAGTCTACCTGCTTAGAGATTTTGTCTCTCTGCATTTTTTCTGTCTCAGATTGCATCCACCACAGAGAAAAGTACTTCCTGATAGGGCATATTTGCTTTCCCAGCTAATCCTGCTTTTGAATTCCACTGATTTAATATTTTTCTTCAGAATACCTTTCCTTTCTTTTGCAAAAGATATAGTCTAGCTCTCCCTTTTAATTAAAATAAACAATGTTATAATCACTCTGCTAAAACAGCTGTTATCTTCTTTCCTCGATTGTAAGTAACCCTTGTGTGACAGTGTTGTCAATGCTATTAATGACCAAAGCAGGAGTTTCAGATGAAAGTTAGAGGGACCTACCAGAGTTAGATGAGTAATGGGAATAGTGACAAATGTAAGCTGGAGTAGAAGGTAACTCATACTGACATGAAATATTAACAGTTTTTATCAAGTGATTTTGGTTTTTGTTGTTGTTGTTTTATTTTTATTTTTTTCCTTTTAATTTTCCATCCAAATAGCAAGGAAAAAGTATGTCTTTAGATATCAAGAAAATGTCAGCCCCATGCGGAGAAGCAATATAAAACCAGATAGTTAGAAGATACTGCATATATCAGGGTTTGAAAACAGTTTGTGAGTCACTGCTGCCTTCACATATTATATCTTATGCAGTTTTAATCATTCCTGCCACTAAAAGGTAAAACTATAGTCCAGGTAGAGTAGTGAAGTGATTACTGGTGTGAAAGCCTTCTACGTGATATTAGGATGAAAGCTAAAAAAAATATTTTTAATTTTTTTTTCAAAAAGAGGAATATTTTAACAGATACTACTTATGCAAACATTGAGGTTTTTTTCTGGCTACCTACTGTTATGACTAGTCTAGAGAGGAAATGTATAAGGTGATATTAAATTGTCATCTAAAATAAATGGGAAGATATGTTGGATGCAGGAGCTAAAAAGAAAAAAATCAATTGGAAAAGGAAACATTTAAAAACTAGAACTTGAAACCAGAATATATAATTCAGTTCTGTAACCCCATGACAGATATCACTCGAGAAAAACACTTTGCAGAAGGCTAAAAAGGATTAGACACAGATAGGTGAGCAAGATGAATATCATTCAGTTATACTTGTTGGGATCAAATTTATAAGGAAAATAAATCATTTGTAGTCAAATAGCTCCCTGAAGTGAAAAAGAAACTTCCCTTTAGTTGTATCACAATGCTATAGCTCATTACAGGTGGCTTTCACCTTGGCTTAAAGCCCTTGCCCTAGGTTGTTGTCAGGCACAGAATATTGATCAAGAATGACTGATAGCTGAGGACAGGATGGAGGTGACCTGTTCATAGAGATTTCTTGCCCTTTTCCTTTCATGCACCTTTTTTGTCTTTTGCTCCTCCCACAGTTTTTATTTTATGTGCCCATTTTCATTTTTTCTATTTCCCCTACACTTCTGTCTTCAATTTTTTTTTCCAGTCCCGCTCCAAGTGGTTTGACCTCTCTAAGAAATTCTTGACCCAACAATCGTCTCATGCTGTGTATTTATCTTACTCACAAAATCATAAAATGGTTTGTTTTGGAAGGAACCTTAAAGATCATTTAGTTCCAAACTCCCTTCCACTGGGCCAGGTTGCTCAAAGCCCTGTCCAACCTGGCCTTGAACACTCCCAAGTGGTTCAGCTGCATTACCTTGTAGATGGATGTAGACTTCAAACAGGGCCTGGGACTGACTTCTGGTCAAAGCAACCCACAACATCTCCTCCAGCATTATGCTCTCTGTGCTAAGATGTTCTGATTTTGAGACACTGGACCCATCTGAAGATCACCCAGTCTATTCTTGACTGGTTCCCGTGCATCCCTGCCAGAAAGTCTATTCTGCATGATGAGAGCACTGAGCAAGCTTGACTCAGAGCACTGAATAAAAGATATGAAAATCTTTGCTGAAGTTGGATAAATAGATCAATAGATTGATTTTAGAAAAGTCCACTGCTGCATGGCATAATTGCCATTTTGGGACAGAGGTATGTGCATCCTGTGAATGCTGAAAGGGAAATTAATCCAGTCAACACAGAGCAGTTTATTTTAGCTTTTTTTTCCTATTGTTGTTGTTGTTGTTGTTATTTTGTTGTTTGTTTGTTTGTTTGTTTGAGTTTTTTTGTTGCCATGTTCCATGTACATGCAGGTACAACCTAATAAAATGTCCGAGCAAAGATATTACAGCTAGATGTCAGGAACACCTGGTCAGGATGACTTTCTCTCAGTGTTCGATTTCTGCTCTTAGAAGAAACTTAGGATGTTACAACTATCATCTTCAGTTTATGTAAATCTAATGGATTATCACCCAACATCGTCCTCAAAGAAAGTATGCAAAAACTGAAATGGTCACTACATTCACTGTTTCCTGGTGTTTAAGAAGGGACTTGGCTGATGGTCTTTTCATGGACTGCCACGTAGTGGCCCAATAGCGTTTCAGAGACATGTAGCCTTTTTTGAACGCTACCTTAATATTAATTTCCTTTCCCTGATATTCAGTTTGAAAGCAAAATCAAAATTTTATTGTCATTTCCTCCCCAAAGGCAAAGCCTATGAAGATCCACTAGAAGGGAGAGGCAGTTGAGACAATAGTCTTTTCATTTACTGATGGCTTAGCTCATGTCATGATTGCAGTAACTTGCAGTGCATAGGAAACATGGGTATTAGAGATGACATGACAAGCCTCTCACTGTGTTATCAACTCTCACACAGTGTGTGTGAATACAGTGGCTGTGGGTCTGTGAAAGGGAGAGAGTCCAGCTGTTAGACTAATACAGCTGGATAACTGTATCTCTGAAGATTTATTTATCTTCACCCTCAGTATTGTGGAGAGATCAGTCCCAATCCCCAGCTACAGCTGAGCTGTGCTGGAAGCAGTGGGCACTGTTGGCTGATGGCTCTGCTGCTATCCTTCTGCACAGAAGAGCGTGACGGCTCAGACTGCACCACTGCTCGAATGCTGTCCCCAGACAATTTCTTTCACCTGTGGGCTCTAGCACAACTGACAGGTGTGAACATGGCTGGCATAAAGAGAGGGTTTTAAAGGACCATTAGAAATGGAGAGTGCGCTACTTAAGGAAAGGCAGAAACCTTATTACAGAAATTAACTAACGTTCATCCTTTGATGTCACTGGGGGTGAGTTTGTCCACAGGCTATTTTTTCTTGAGGAGTTAGTTGGGGTTTTCTTGCTTATCTTTTTTTTTTTCCAATGGAAAACAAATGGAAGGAAAGGAAAGTTATAGGCAAAATTAATTGCCTCTGACTTCAAAGCAGAAATGTTTCTCCTTTGGAAATTCATGCAATTACCAGATAGTGTTAAAGTATAGTAATGCAGAGATGTATGGATAGTATCATATACAGCACATCCCATGCTGTGTGAGCCAGCAAACACTCCTAACCAACAAGCAGACAAATGCAGCCACTTTATTGTTTATTTTCAATGAGCCAATTTACAAGAAGTGAGTTTCTTCATCCAAAAGGTCTGAGACCTCATATTATCTGCATTGATTTACTTTGTCCAGATTTGAGGTTTTAGAGATTAAATTAAATCCAGGCAGTTTTCAGACAGATAAAAAGGTAGATTTCTCACCCACAGGAGTTGCAATCAAAGGTGGACAGATGGACAAAAAGCTAGGGAGGGGAAGCTAGGAGACATGTAGCTCAGTCCAGATTCAAAAGGTGAATTAAGGCATTGCTTTTAACCCAATCATTTCACAAACATCTCAGATTATCCATCTCATCATTGTCCTTATAGTTTTTGTCTGCCTCTCTCCTCCTTTTTTTCTTTATTTTTCTTCAGCGTATGTTCCCTTTTCCTTGTCTGGTGCATAGCTAATCCAGTGTGTGTACAAATGTAGGTGCTTAAGACAATTGCTCAACCTTGAAAGGAATTCCTACCTGCAATCACTAACTGCCTAAAAAGGATTTTGATCCTGCCCAGTAATTGTCATTCACCTGTGACCCCTTCTTGGTAAACTCACAGTTGTCTCACTATTACTTAAAAAAAGGTGTTTGGAATGAAAACGTGTTCCATTAAGCAGGCAAGTCTAAGCAAGTGTCTAACACCAGTGCCTACAAAGTTCATCAAAGGAATGCTGATTGATTTTCTTCAAATAGACCAGATGAGGGATAGAGTACTAGGCTTGTCTAAACAATATGCAAGTCAGCATGTGGCTATGCATTTTCAAGGAGAGCAAAAATGGATTCATTCCAACTGCAGGATATAACACTGAAAATAGCCTAAATGTAGGAATTTAGTCTGAAACTTTTAAAGGCTTATTTTCCATTGTTTGGAAGAGGAAATACTCTCATTCCTCATGACCAGATACTCTTACTTTTAAAATCATGGCATTAGCACCTAAATGCAGTTTATGTTACAGAGTTTCTGCTTTATCAGTAAATAGCTGCCAAACAATTACACACAAAGGAGTGTAAAGGGGAGCTGAATTGAAGAAAAATAGTTTTGGTCCCTAAAACTAGGGTATTAATATGTTTTAGTGATCAAAGACATGTTCATAGAATCGTAGAATCATAGAATATTCTGAGTTGGAAGGGACCCATCAGGATCATTGAGTCCAACTCCTGGCCCTGAGCAGGACACCCCAAGAATCACACCATGTGCCTGAGAGTATTGTCCAAATGCTTCTCGAACTCTGGCAGGCTTGGTGCTGTGACCACTTCCCTGGGGAACCTGTTCCAGTGCTCAATCACCCTCTGGATGAAAAGCTTTTTCCTAATATCCGACCTAAACCTCCCCTGACTCAGCTTCATGCATTTCCTCGAGTCCTGTCACTGGTCATGAGTGAAGAGATCAGTACCTGAGCCTCTGCTTCCCATCATGAAGATGTTGAAGAGTGCAATGAGGTCTCCCCTCAGTCTCCTTTTCTCTAGGGTGAACAAACCAAGTGTTTAACACCTTGCGCAATTTTCAGGAAGCTGAAAAGTGTCTAAGACAGCAGACTTCGGGTTCTTGCCTGATAAAGGAAGGCAAAGCTCGGAATCCCTGAGCTCCAGAAAGTCTTGCCCCCCCTGCCCCAAACAATTTTACATCAGAGCAAGATCCAGCAAAGTGGAATTTCTTATTGAATGGGAAGACATCTCTAATTTGTCTCAGTACCTGAAAATGCTGTACCCTGTCAAAACAATCCTAACCATAACTGACAAGATTCCTGGATCTGCTTGGGTTCTCCAGCTGTCTGGCTGCAGAGCTACTAAGAATCCCAGCATCTGGAAGCCTTTGCCTGCCTTGATTTTCTTCCCAGGTTGATGGAGGCTTTGAAGTTGCCAGGCTTCCTGCTGCAGAGTTAGGCTCCAACTATCAGGACAAGCCGGCAGAGAATCAGTCAGGAAACGTTCAGAAAAAAGCTCTTATCCATTGGCAAGCAAATCAAGATTTTCTTTTCCTTATTTGATCTGCCCCAGTAGGGCAGGAAAACCTGAATGGTAAGTGCTGGGCAAAGGTCAACAACCACTCTTATTAACATTGTGTGTTTGCTCAAGAAAACTGCTGGAGACAGGAGTTGTGTTTTTAACAATAACACTGGTTCTTGGATTTGGGTTATGGTTCAGGGCAGATTGTGCCAGTACACCTTGAAAAAGTGTTTGCACTGGCAGGAAAGTAAAGGCCTGAAGCTGCTTTCCCCTCTCCTTCACCAGCATTCAAACACTACTGTTAGCTGCCGCTCCTGACAACAGAGAAAACCCGATCCAAGGCTGCACAGATAAATCACCTTTTTTGCCTTAAATAATACTGAGCCCTAGCTCTCATTTAATTGTGATGGGAAAGCACACTTGGTTTATTCAGGAACTTTTGGGGACACATTGGCTTACATGTATTTTCAACCAGTTATTCAGCTTCTGTTCTGTTCTTGGCATAACTCACGTAACTAATATTTCATGAGTACTTGGGATCGCATGAATTGTAAATATAGGGTCAGATTCTATGCTGGGACAAATTATCTCATCTTTCTTGAGCTGCCTGGAGGTAAGTCAATGTGTCTGCACTTCAGCGAGCACCCTGCTGTGAGTACCCAGTGGCACAGAGAGTGAGTAGTCCCTTTCCAGTCACAGAGATAGAAAGGAAGGAAGGGAAGGTCCAGCCTAATAGCAGCCTTAGCATCTTTATTTACTGTACAGCCTGACAGCAGGAAGGGAAGGAGAGGGAAGCCTTGATTGAGGGTTTTCCATCTAAACTGCAGCCCCTTGAGAGACAGGAGTGGTAAGAATGGAGCAACAGTGGCATAACTGACACCTCTGGAGAACTCTTTGCTCTCTAACTGTGGGGTATTTGTGGATTCCTGGTGGCACTGAGCAGCCCCTTGCAGTGTTGCTGCACACATGTTGTGACTCTTCGCAGTTTTTGAGTGCAATGAGGAGCAGTTCTTCAAGCAGGTCTTTAACCCAGAGATGTGCCAGTTATCGCTCGGTATTATTCAAGTCAGTCATATGCCTCCTTCCTGACACAGACTAAACACCCTATGGAAGTCTAAGGAATAAAAGATATGGGCTCAGTGTGCTCTGCAGACTTTCAAATGTGTGCTGACTGCAGACTTTCAAATGTGTGCTGACTCATTTCATGTAAATACCTTCCATGCTATGACAAGAGCTAATTCAGAGTCTGTATCTGTAGATTACATGCACTATCATTTCAGTGTAAAGACCAGAAACAGGTGTAGATCAGAAACAGGTGCTAAATGCAGGATGAAAATTTAAATAAAGCCTGCTTTTCAGAATGAGGCTCATCCCTGGCTCTTCAGCTGGTTTTCAGAATACTTATGTCTTTCGGAAAGTGTGTTCTGGTTGTACAAGGAGTC
The DNA here is from genome assembly GCF_001604755.1 of Lepidothrix coronata. Taxonomy (NCBI): domain Eukaryota; kingdom Metazoa; phylum Chordata; class Aves; order Passeriformes; family Pipridae; genus Lepidothrix; species Lepidothrix coronata. The sequence goes on along the minus strand of NW_016690240.1, from coordinate 1,813,056 downwards.
CAAAACGGGACTGTGGTTATCTAGCGAGTACAGCTCATGCAAATGAATTGCCCTTAACACTGAGTATATTTTCAGCTGTTTAATCAGCTCACGATTGCAGGGACTGTTTTAAGAAGACAAAATAACATCTTTCAAATATATCCCTTCAGCTTTCTCTAAGCCTCAAAGACTGAGTTGTAGAGAGAAGAAAAAGAGATTGTTCATTAAAAGGAGCTTTACAAATAATTTATAACAAATCCAGACCATCATGGCTGAGATCTTGTCCTCAACCAAGGCACAAACACCAGCTGTGGGAGGAGTACCAAAGCTGATTTGCTTGGGTGTCATCATCACAGAAGGGGAGTGACATTTCGCCATCCCTGCGCAGGGCTGGAGCTGCCCCTCCACATGGAGTTCTGATGGAGGGGTGCCTCCAGTTCTGCTTGCCCCCTGGAAGAGCTCACAAGCCAGATTTTTGGGCAACTTCAACTCTAGAGTAGCTTGACAACTTTCAACCTATTGATTTGCCTATGCCTGGTGTGTAAGTCCTAAGGTGGTTATTTGCTTAGTGTTTAGTGTTTATAGTTCCAACAAGCATAAAATGAAAAGTACACAGCTGGAGGATCTTTTTCCTTCTTTTACACTGGACAAATTCACTATTCTATATTTCCCTTATTGCAGTCAGTAGCATCAAAATGGAAAATAATACAGAGTGGTCTGAGGATGCAGAAAAAGACAATTAGATAGCCAGAGAAGAGGTTAGAAATGATTATAAAGAATGAGCTGTTCTTACCTTTGGATTTTATCTCTTCTGAAATGTAATATTACAAGGACAGAACTCAGTCTGTAATGTCAGACAACGTAGGAAATTCTCCACAGGCATCTTTTCTTTTTGAATACAGCATTGGAAATGTGCAGCATTCATGACAGCGCAAAAAATGACTGGATTTAGGGTGTGTTTTCCGCTGTAATTCAGACATACAATATTATTGTCCCTTCGAGACATCAGGGATGTCCAGATGTCCCAGTGCCAGATCCAGCCATGCGGGAAACCAGAAAAACACAACTGCTGGGCAACCTGATGTGTGAAGGAACAAATGTAAAGATATTTTAAAACAATTTCATCAAATGTGGTACTATTCAGTAAACTGAAAGTGTGTAGATGTGTTTGTTGTTGGGTTGCTGCATACATATGAAATCTGAATTTTTCATCTTAAGGAAAGAAAATCCACTGTTGGGAGTTTTGTTTGTTTGGTTTTTTCCTTCTTTTTTTTTTTTTTTTTTTAGTAATGCTGTTTGACATCCTGCTACTATTCAATCTAGATTTGTAAAAGTTTATCTGATCTGTGTGGGTTTCATGAGTGTTGTTAGCTGGATGTTGTTGAAATCAGTGTTGTGAAAGAAGCACTAAGCTGGACCACCACAAATAAAAAGAAGAAAATCTGAGAGAAGAAATAATTTCATGCTACCATTCATTGTGCAAGATTCTCTTTGAGACATCTTCTTTGAGAAATGGAATCTACTCTAAAGCAGAGTATTAGGATTTTTATTTGCATTGCGGAGCCAAAGGTATATGAACCAGCAATAGATGAGGAAAAGTGCTGGACAGAGTAAACTGTCAAAAATAAAGACATTTGATCAGTTTAAGAAAATGTCAGACGGAGCACAAGAGACCTAGGTCAGCTCCTCAGTATTGCATTTAAGCTTGTTTCCTAGTGGATTTGATGAAATTCAAGCTACTCTGGACTCCAGGTTATGTTATGTTTTCCTTCTAACATGTAGCATGCACAGTTTTTCTTTCTCCAGAGGACAAGTGAGCTGTCAGTTAGCAGAGGGTATCACCCCTACTCGACAACAATATTTTAGCAGAGGTTAGAGCAGTTGAAATTTGAAAAGCAGCAAAGGATCTGGAAGCAATTTTTATGCTAAAATTAACTCTATGGTATTCATTCTGAAGTTTACATATTTTTGTTCACAATGTGGTGTTTTTAGGGAATGTACTGATAGAATCTGCAGGGGTTTTTGCTATGTATTGTGGTTTCAATGGCCAGCTAGGCCAGCCCAGCAGACTGAGCTGGGGAAATAGTATGCTGCAGCTTCATGCTGCAGTAACCTCCCAAAAATCCAGTTCAGAATAGTACAAAAATACACAAATCACTATTCAGTCAAGACTTACTGTGTTTGCTTTGTGCCTTGCTGCACATTGATCACCATACTGGTCTGTCCTTTGGATCTAGCAGATTCTTGCTAAGAAAGGATAAGCAAAGATGAAGAAAGTTTATAAGCATTGAAGGAGCACATTTCTGGGACAGGCTTCCAGTTAGAAGAGAATGGGTTCAAAATATAAAATAGATTATAATATTTCTATTGTAAGGTGAGCTTAATTCCAGGGCCTGTAATTCAAGCCTGTGATTAAGGTTTCCAATGCTGACTTTGCTCGTAGATGCAAGTGAAGTTTGAAGAGATGTGGTCATGTATGCTTGTTCCACATATTGCTAGTGCTTTTAACTGAAAATATATTTGAAGGTTCTTGACCATCTGCAGGGCACAGGAAGAAATTTGTTTGTTTGTTTGTTTGTTTTACTGCAGATATATAACTTGGCTTTGAGGAAGAGTGGAGAGGAATTAGATGATTTACTTCCTTTGGAGGACTGAAAACTAGCCACAGCTAGCAAAGAGACATTACATGAGCATCTGCTTGTAGCAACAGTAAACTGTTTTATGGTCAGTGATGTGAGTCTTATGTATGCCCTACAAAACAATTTTTTTATTGGACACAAGAAGGACTTTTTTGACCATTATACCATCAAGAACTGTTGTGGTTTTTGCCTTCTGTATTATGGTTCACTTCCTAGGATCATCTGGTCATTTTCACTCCAGAAATATTACCATATTGCTCAATTGGAAGTCCTCTCATCCTGCAGGCAGGTATTTTGTGAAATTCTAGTCATTGTTCTAAAGGGATGAAAATTGTTACATGGGGGCAATGAGGGTTTGATATCTTTTGATTTGGGGCCACCTGGATCGTGATCCAGGTGGCCTCTTATTGTCATATGACACAGCAAAGCAAATGTAGCAAACAGAATTAGACCCTTCATTGGTGGAACATTTTGAGAATCTTCCAGAAGAAATTATAAGGTGATTAATTAAAAGGGTTTGCACTTTTGGATGCTGCTCACCTGAAAGAACACAGCTTCGGAGACTATATATAACCAGATATACGTGTTTGTTTAAAATACAGACTTTACTAGTGTCAGCTATGATTTTATGTCTTGGTTGACCACTTAAACTCCTTAATTTAAAAGTCTGAACTAGAAAAGCAATTATCCACCATTTCCTAGGCAGAGTTATTGCAGCAATGCTTAACAGTCTGGATTGTCTCCTGCTTGTTTTTGAAAGGACCATCATATGTTTGTTCAGACTAACAATATAAGGTCAGTGAGATTCTTCATGTGTTAAAATTAGATACACTGCTGAATTCAGTCTTCCTGCATTTTGGGATTTTGCTTTTCTGACAGACAGCCAACTTTGTTTTATGGACATATTTAGGCTGTTGCTCTCCTGGCTTAAAAAGAGGGCACTGGTTTCAGGACAGTGCTTATGAAAATCCTGGCTCAGAACTCACTTTCAGCTTTAGTAAAAAAAAAAAAGGCAGTTTTTTATACCTTAAAATCATGTTGAAAAGCAGATCTTTATTTTTACGCAGAGGAGTCTAAAAAAATCTCAGAACATTAGCAGAAGATACTTTAATCAATATGATTTGACATTCATAACTGAGTCTGGCTAGATCAATCTTTGTTTCTATTAATTGTGCATTTTATATATATTCTATATAGACATTATAGATATATAAAATATAAACATATGTATAAATATACATATATGTACACAAAAATATGATCCACCTATTTAATCTAACAGGCTTTATCATAATTATAGATAGACTTAAAGAATCAGTTAGGGAAAGCATGTTTAAAAATTGCCTGGAATGTTGAACTCATGAGTCAAGCTTCGTGTTTATGTCTTCATTAACCCAAAATACTAAGAATAATACAGAATAATGTTAACCAGTCAGGCTGCACATGAAAATAATGCCTCATGATTCACCAAGACTGCTGAAAATCACTGATGACCCATAAATGTATGCACATTTTCTTCCTCACTAGTTTTAAATGATGAACAATAGTTTTCTGCTTGCCCCTCCTACCAAAGCACTAATTTAATTTCTCAGTTTTAAAGAGCACTCCTACACACAAAAAACCCCATAGTTCGAATGAAGAGACTTTAGTACCTTCTGATGAAAACATAAAACACTTGGTTCCTCAGTGCTTTTGTAGGCAACCCTGCACATGTTCAATCAGAGCTCTGTGTGGAGAATCTCTACAGGACATGGCCCCAAGAACATGTGAAATATATATGCATGATTACTCAGATTCACTCTTGTAAGTGCAGAGATTTGTACTTGAAGAAAGATCAGAATAAGGTGGGGAGCGAGTTAATTTATAGTAGCTTTAACCAGCATGTGCTGGATTAAGATAGCCAGAGATCAAGGAGGGCAAATTCATTACTTGTGCAACCTTTTCATTGGTCACGGTCTCTGTCTGGGGTATAAAGAAAGACATTAAGGCAGCACTCTGGTGGTTCTTCATCTGGGAATTTGTCTGTACAGGTGGAATCCCAGGAGTCTTATTAAGGCAGCTTTTAATTTGCTTCATGGTTTTAGGAGAGATTCAGAACCTGTGCTTTCGACCTCTGGCTTTAAGAAACATAAATTTTATTATTTCTTCGATTGGGTTTGGCCAATGTTTATCTTTTGGATTAGTAATTTTTAGTATTCACCTCCTAAAGCAAAGGTCCTAATTGCTTGAGCAAGGCAAATAAATATGCACACCAAGAAAAACTCTGTGTGACCCTTTTCTTCAATCTGTGCAGCAAAAGATGGCTATATGAGAACTACAGCCCTAATGTGTGCTCATAAAATCTTTCATTTATTATTCATATAATTATTTGCAGAGAACTGTTGCCATGACAACTTTTACACACTGTGAGATAAATCCTTACATAGACAGTAGTCACGACTCCAAACACTGTCACATGAAGATAAGTCTACATGGACATTTCAGAGTTTGCCAAGTTTTTCTGAAGTAGTTATTGAGATTAAAATATGACTTTATTCTGCCAAAATAAAGAAAATAGCCTGATTTTAGCCTAATTTCCTTAGGAAAAAAGGCTTAAGGAATAATTTTCTCTATCCATTTGTCTGCTTATCGTCTCCTAGTATCTTTCAAATCTGCTGGCATAATTTCAATTATCTTTTACAAAGATGTCTCAAAGATAGTTAAATTTGACACACTTCATGGAAAGTGGTTGCATGAAGGAGCAGACATCCTAAAATAATGTGCCTCAGAAGTATTACACCATGAGCTTAAAAGTGGAGAGCTCCTGCTGTGCACTTGTTCAGACAGCATCAAACTGGTCATGACACATTTCCATTCCTCCCTGTGAGCAGTTCATGGACTTTCAGAAATAGGCAAATAGAATTAATATGTTGACATGAGATCTGTGAAAAATATTTGCAACAATATATAAGAACAGGTGATTTTAATCTGTTTTTTTGAAATAGCTATAATTATAAGCAACTGTATTGGGTTTGTGTGGCCAAGTTTTGGTAGCAGGAGGGCTACAGAGGTGGCTTCTGCAAGAACATGTCAAAAACTTCCCCTATATCTGATAGAGCTGATGCCAGGCAGCTCCAGGATGGACCTGCCGTTGGCCAAGGCCAAGCCAATTGGGAATTACAGTAATGGCTCCGTAACAACATATTTAGGAGGGAAAAAAAAATTATTGGGCAGATGAAATTGCAGCCAGGGAAGAGCAGAGTGAGGACATAAACAACTCTGCAGACGCCAAGGTCAGTACAGGAGGAGAAGGCGAAGGTGCTCCAGGGACCAGAGCTGAGGTTCCCCTGTAGCCTGTGGAGCAGACCATGGTGGAGCAGCTGTGCTCCTGCAGCCCATGGAGGACCACGAGGATGCAGAGACACACCTGCAGCTCATGGAGGAGACCCATGCTGGAGCAGGTGGATGCCTGAAGGAAGCTGTAACCCTGTGGGAGGCCCAAGATGGAGCAGGGTCCTGGCAGGGACCTGCCGACCTGTGGAGAAAGGAGCCCATGCTGGAGCAGGTTTTCCTGGTAGGACTTGTGGCCCTGTGGGGGACCCACATTGGAGCAGCCTGTGCCTGAAGAACTGCACCCCGTGGAAAAGTGACCCACGTCGCAGCAGTTTGTGAAGGTCTGTTGCCCATGGGATAGACTCACGCTAGACAAGTTGGTGAAGGACTGCCTCCTGTGGAAGGGACCCCACAGGGAACAGGGGAAGGACTCTTCTCTCTGAGCAGCAACAGGAATGATCTGTGGTGAACTGACCATAACTCCCATTCCCTATCTCCTGGTGCCACCTGGGGAGAGGAGTTAGAACTTGGGAAGGAGTGAGTGGAAGGGGGGAAGGTGTTTTTAAGATTTATTTTACTTCTCATTATCCTGCTCTGATTCTGTTACTAATAAATTTAATTAATATCCCCACTTTGAGTCTGTTTTGCCTGTGGTGGTAATTGGTGAGTCATCTCTCCTAGTCCTTATCTAAACTCATGGACCCTTTGTTGTATTTTCTCTCCTCTGTCCAGTTGCAGAGGGGAGTGAGACAGCGGCCTTAGTGGGTACCTGGCATCCATGCTGGTCAACCTAATACATCAAGGTATCTTTTGTTTTACGTATCAGTATCTTGTGCTACTGAAAAAGTCACAAAACAGAAAAAATGAGAGAAGAAGTTGGAACTACTTGCCTATTCTCACAAATATGACACCTCATTAAATCTGGTTGGCACATAAGGGGCTTGTATCCTTTGAAATATTTCTGAGGGTAATCCTGGAGACTCTAGGACAGAGAACACCACCTTGATAGAAAGTCAATGTTCTGAAAAGCAGAACTGCTTCAGGACAGGGAAACAGCCTCCTAGATAAGTGGATTTTCTGAAAGTGTCAACAAATAAGGCAAAAAAGGTTGGCATATTTCCTGGACATTTTCGGCTAAGGCATCAATTTCCTTTTTGTCTCTGCACACAACTTTTCATTATAAACTTTGGAAAGCTTCCAAGAGGATTTGGATTTAGACCTATCTTTCCTAAATGGAAATAGATTCTCCTAGCTGCAACACTCATGTTAGTATAATGAGGGCCACTTTAACTGCTAGGAGGCTTTTAGGAATTACTCACTGAACAAACCACCTGTAACCCCCAATTAATTTCTTCCCTCATGTATTCTAAATGAGAAATCTTAATATAGACATGGAGAATGCTGAAGGAAGAAGGGAGCATGTCTACTGAGCCAGAAAGAATGAAGCAAAATAATAAAGACATATATTTCCCCTAATCTTAGTGCAGTGGACATGCATCACCAGAGTCAAACACACAACATTACTGTTAGTTGAGGAAAGGGTGGTGCAGAAAAAAAAAACAAAATGGAAAGGTATGCTGCAAAAAGAACATCATAAACTTCTTACATACATCTGAAGAAGTTCCTTCCTGTCGGTTCAAGGGCAATTCTCAGCAGCCTTTCAGCTGAAAGAATGACAGTCTTGTTCCATTATTTGACCTTCTTACCTCAAACTGCAGCAAAGAAATGCACCTCCTTTCAAAGGAAAGCACCTTCCTTCAAACATGATGAATGTGGAAGTAAGAGTTAGTCAGAGGCCTATTCCAAGTGAAGGAAGTGCAGAAAATGGTGGAAATCACTTAATTCATATCAGCTAGTAAACTTAGTGATGGGAAACAGAAGGACATATCTCTTCACCCCAACCTCAGTCATGGAAATAGTAAGTGTAGAAAAATAGCTTTTGTTTTCTTTTTCATCTTTTCATTGGCCACAGCATTCCCAACAGCACAGAGCTTTCATGTCTCTCTCCCAAGAAACCCAAAAGCAACGCATGCCCCAGATTGATCCCACTGGCATTCCAATGCAAATGGTAATTTCAATTGCTGTATTGCATCAGTTAAATCAACACACCAGCTAATCTGCTGGGTAACAAATTTGGAACGCTCTTCTCCTTGAAGTACATAAAGTCTCAATGGTGTTTTTTGTTGTAACTTTGCACCCTAAATTTGGGAACAGCAGGAGAACCCAAGCTACGCAAACTGCGCTTGAACTGCATTGACACCTCTGCAAAGATAAGAGGCTGTGATGAGCTCTCTTTTGCTATGATTCTCAGCTTATTCCTGCAAGTACATGTTGTCAGAGCAACACACCATCTTTCACAAGAATGACATAATCTCTCAGATAGAAAGACTCTTTTTAAACAAGACTGAACTCCCATTCACTTCCAAAAACAGTCTCTCAATGACTTTCAGAAACTGAATGCTTCCAGGGCCAGCATCAGTAGCAGAGTGTGTGTCCTTGCATTGTAGGAGGCTCTGGTTGCTATCCACTTTTCTGCTAGAACAAACACCTCTCAGCACTCATTGATGCCATTGTGGAATACTGGTCAATTAAAATGTAAATAGTTTAACCTTTGGACCTTGTGGCAAAAAAAAAAAAAAGTACTTTAGTCTGAAAAGCTAGATTTTCAAAGTGACACACAACATAGACCAAACTGGGTGAGAACTCACTGTCTGAGGGTGTTATTGGGTTTTGAATGGAGATTGTAATTTCATTGAATTATTCCACTTAGGATACCTCACACCTCTCTTTGCTGTCCAACCCAATGCTTCCCTCGGTGGATTTCCATCATGGGGATGGCACTGCTAGGCAGCCAGGGACCCTGTCCAGAGTACCGCCATCCCACAGAGCACTAATTCCTGCTGAGCACCAAGCAGCTCAGATGGGTTCAGTTCAGTGTTGAGCAAATTCATATGTCTGGAAGAGACTTTGCTGGCTCACCTAGTGCAATCTCTTTGTCATAGGCACATCAGTGATACTTACTGACAGATATTGATCTCCTATGTTCATAAAGAACTTCAAACTTTCCCAAACAGGTGAGTCCATTTTTAACCTGTCCCTAGAACGGACACATGTTCATATGGTATTACATCAGTTCTGCTGGTTTAGTCCATTACTTCTTGTCTTGCCTACTATGGTCACAGGGCACTGGTTCTTCACCCTTTCCGTAACCTTTTCTGTCTTTGAAAATTTTTGTCACATCCTCCCTCAGGCTCCTCTTTCTAAGCTAAACTGTCTCAAGTTTAGATTTTTGTTATAAGTCATGATCATTCCTAGATGGCTTGACAAAGCTGAAAGAGAGCATCTGATGCAGCTGCTCTGAGAAGTTTAATTTGAAACAAATGATCATTTTAGTATTTTTGAAATAAAGATTTTTTTTTTCTTAATTTCATTAGTATTTTATGGCTTCATATCATAATACGGGACTTCACATGGAAATTAAATTCTAGCATCTAGTTGACACTTGGTGATTTGCCTCCCTGTGGCTGCAGGTCAGAGGATGATGTAAGTGTACATGCAGGTTGTTAGGCTAAAATGGAAAGATGGAACAAATAACTGAAATGCAAAATATCTCTTCTGTTGATTGATACTGTAATAGGCAGGTTATTACAGATTAAGTGCAAAATCTATTTTGTAGAGTTATTTTCAATGGGTGAATCATGTACACCCATACCTTCACTGTGCATAAATTGGCAGCACAATCTGAAAGCCTGGGTTCAAAGTGCTCCTGTGTCTGGGCCAAGGCCTTGACACTGGTTCAACTGTTCATTTCAGTGACTACAATTCTAAGCTTGATCTCTGGCACTTCTGACCCTAATGTTGGGTTTGGTTTTTTTTATGATTGGAGTCTAAATCTGTATTGCTGCTGACAGGGCTGCTCTCATCTCTGTAGATCTGAATTTTGAACCTATGTAACCTCACCTTGTCACCTCCTTAACATTTAACACTAACAGTAGCAGGAGAAATGTTACAAGCAGTTCGATATCTTCCAAGAAAATGTCTGCCAGAATGCTGAGCTGGCTGGAAATTAATTGTTTGCTGCTGTTGTTGGATTGAGTTTTAGTACCGCAGCATATAACTCATGTTCACATTGGTGAAGTGCTGGGGATGTGTGACTGGAAATGGGATAGGGCAGAAACACCTTTTTGAGTGGAAGCTGAGAATTTGGCTTAGGTTGTTATGTGACCTCCATCTATTTAACTATTAGCTCTACAATTCTCCTATTGCACTGTTGCTTCTGGTCCTGTCTGTTCCTTTACAGAGCAAATCATGTGTGCTAATCCAGCAGAAAACCATCTCAAAAATTCACTTAGTTTGCTGAAGTGGCTCAGGAGAGTGTTGGGCAGTACTAGAGCGGTACAAAGAGGGAGTTGGATAGTGGCACAAGAGCTGCCTTTCCTTGTGTGGACATTCAACTGTAGCTTAAGGATGAACTAAAACCTTGCATTTCAAAACCCTCTGCTACCTTAGGGCTAACAACACCAAGATGAGGTCCTGTGTAGGCAATATGCTCATGCTACTGTAAAGATGATCACTTTGAAGTACACTTATTGACTGTGTTGTTATGTGCTACTTTCTGTCCAAAATTATCTCCAATTCCTAGCATTCCATTTATAAGCAATGCTTCCTCTTCAACTACCTGAAGGGAGGTTATAGCCAGGTGGGGGTTGGTCTCTTCTCCCAGGCAACCAACAATAGGACAAGGGGTCATGGGCTCAAGCTCTGCCAGGGGAGGTTTAGGTTAGATGTTAGGAAGAAATTCTTTATAGAGAGGGTTATCAGGCATTGGAACGGCCTACCCAGAGAGGTTGTGGATTTACCATCCCTGGAGGTTTTTAAAAAGAGATTGGACGTGGCCCTTAGTACCATGATATAGTAATTGGAGTTGGATCAGGGGTTGGACTTGATGATCTTGAAGGTCTTTTCCAACCCAATCTATTCTATGATTCTATGATTCTATGATTCTATGATTCTATGATTTCTCGCATATTCCTGGACATTTCCTTCTCAGATTCTTCAGTACTCGTCTGCTACCTTACATGATGTTAAATGACTCTTGTAATAATAGAAAGAACTCTCTGGAGAGTTACAGATTAAATAGTAGCAGGTAGCTGAAAATCAGCAGCAACACGCTTACCCAGAGATGGGACTTTCCAGTTCACTTATTGCTGAAAAAAATTTGCCCAACCATCATCATTAAACTACTTTTTTTGAATCCATAATCCAAGCTACAATATAATCTGCATTTAGTAAATGTTTGTTAATTGTTAATGAGATAACAGTTGGTAAATATGAATTATTTAAGGCCTGATAAATATGATTTGATGGCTACTTGGACAAATTTTCAAGGGAACAATTATAGAGCTAGTGAATTAGTGCAAGCTGCATGCTTTTGTCTGTAGAAGCTGGCTAATCAGAGGGCTACCTAAACAATTTGTAGGTGCAAATTTGCCCACACATACTTTTGGCTATGCATGACTAAGCAAATTTAGAGCCTGCATGTGAAAGCATATACCCCTCTGATTTAACAAATGTATCTTAATATATAATGAAATAATTCCACTTTAGCAATGTTTCAGTTTAGCAGACTGTATTGGTTTTATTTTTTTCTGTTTTATTGTTATGGAGAAATATGGTCTCAGTTATAAGTATTTATTTTGTATGAATTAAATATCTTAATAAATCTAAATTAAATGTACTAAAAGTATTCAAGTGCCACTAACACAGACAAACAAACAAATAAAATCTCTGTGGAAAGGTATAATCCCAAATCAAGTTTGTTTTGAGCACAGTTTTGTTTAGATTTTCATCACCATTTTTGCATACTAATGTTTTTATTGGGTTTCAAGAGCATGCCATATCCAAGAGATGAGGATCTCGTACAATGAATCTTTTACATCTGCTAGCTCTGTGATTCCACTGCTTGCTGCTCAATAATGTGTTAAGCTTTTCCAGGCTCCTTCTGTTTGCCAGATGAGATCTGCAATGGTCTCTTCATGTTCATTTATTCTCTACATTTGAGTAATGTCACATTATAACCACAATATCACCATTGTTAGACAACAGAAAAATAACAATAAATAAATCTGCCAACCTGCTTAGATTTATCTTTCCAGAGAAAACAAGGGAAAAGTATCTAGTACCTGCCTATTGTCAGTGTCCATGTAACATATGCCTACATGGACATGAAAATGCCAGGTATTATGTATGGAGAGCTACTGGCTTTTCTTCCACTAAGAAATATTAGTTCTATTCTGCCTTTGTCATAATTTTCAAGTAAGCTTGTACCACATCCTGTGTTTTGATCATGTAAGCATTGTAATGGAAATCAATTACAGTTGAAAAACTTCCTTTTCTATTAATATTATGTTTTTCATTATGATTTAGAGTGCTATGGCAGACACATGGATATCGCATTACTCCAGTGCTTCCAACAGAGACTGTAGATGAGCTATTAAGTAAAACTGTTGGGAATTGGAAGGAGCTAAGTAAGGTACAGTAGAGTAGCCACTTTGTCACTCAGTATATTCACTTGAACAACACAGGGATAAAGGGCTCCCAGAACTTATGTTTTGCAAGGAAGAGTGTGGCTGACATGCTTGTGAGGAGGAGAAGTGGTTGTGATTTTTAGCTAACATGATGAGAAATAATCTGCTAGCTGCTGTAGAGGAGAAAATGTCTGGGGTTAGAAATGGTCTAAATAGCCAGGTAGAGTGAGGACATGAAAGGTGGGACAGATCAAGCATGTTAGAGCAGACCTGTGAGAACATAAATATCTTAATAAAACGTCATGAGAAATATCGTAATCCTCTGCCCAAACAAGAACATATTTCTGAGAGGAAAAAGGACCTTTCTCCAGCCATGAGAGACTATGGCAACATGAAAAGGAATTAAAACCTTTCTCAAGGCAGTTAATAACATCTATGACAATGTGTAAAGGAATTACTTACTGTGTAAACCCAACTAGAAGCTTTAGTATAATCCCAATGACACGAAAATTATTTGCATTCTGCAATCAAGAAAGGAGAAATGTATCCATGGACCCGGTATGTTCATCCATACAAACATGCTGAATGCTAAAGCAGAATTGAGAACAGCTCGTATTTGCTTTTAAAAGCCTATTTCCATCAGTCTCTCAAGTTTTATATCCACTCAGGATCTGGCAGTATGAAATAACTCTTTTTTTTCCAAATTCAGATCTGAGCAAAGTGGACACTGGTGTATGTAGTTATTACACTGCACTGCATTAGCACAGCTAATCAGTAATGATCGTCCCTCTTCAAGGAGACAGAAAGACCACAATAAACTAGGCTAAAATGTGCTCTTGGGTCTGAAGAAATTTTACAGCTCCAGAAACATTCATCACTGGTAACTCAAGGCTAATAGCTGTGAAATTTCTAAAGGGAATATTTTGCTTTAACATTCAAATGACCTGAGATTTAACAATGTTTCATTGCAGCTGACTTAAATGTTTTGATATCTGGAGAAATGATGTAAAACTCTCCCTTAACTCATTCTGTGCCCTTTCTGTAGATGTGTGTCAATTCTATTAGTTTAATGAAAGAGACTGGTGAATCTGTAGATTCACACAAAAAAGGAAAAATCTTACAACAATCCATCCACTGTCCTGTGTTTTTGTTGGTTTTTTTTTGATGAAAAATGACCCCAAGCTTAAAAATTGTATATCCAAGGAAACAATCAACTGTAGGTCATTGCATAGTCCTGGGAATACATTTTCTAATTTTTGCAAAGTTAAAGTTATATGGAACCATTTGGCTAATATGTAGATTCTGGGGATGATTAAAATCTTTGGAGTGATTCTTCAGTGAGTTAAATTCAAAGAGATTTAAACCAGGAAGACAAAATGAAGCTGAATGATTGTCATTTGCCACAATAGCTCCTCAGACATAAGGGTACTGTTACCATACGGATAACTCAGCGCAATTATTAATGGGGGAAATTCATACACAAGACCCACTTGAAATAGGTTCATGTTTATCATTACCTGTCTTTTCTGTGCTTCATTAAATTAGTATAAATACTTTACCAAGAGATGAAATATGATACTGAAACGAAACAGGTTGCAGCACCTTAAATGTTCTAATGAAGCTTCCAGCAGACAAAGGACAAAAGGCAAAATGAAACCCAGCTACTGTCCCTCGTACAAGTGTCAAAAGTCAATTCTCTTTCTGTGAACTTGTGTGTTCATTTGTCTGTGGTTTTAATTAGACCTTGTCAATAAAACCTATTTCTCTTCTATCAGTTACATTCCACTCCTGAAATTTTCCTTGGGAAATCGGTAAGACTGAATAGAAATTATAATGCAAACCTGTCTGTACAAACACAACAAAATCTGACCTTAAGAAAGATGTCCATCCTGGCCCTTCTGCCTTTTGTACCTGAGAAGCAAGTACATGTTTTTCACCAATATTTGGGATCTTTCTTGGAGACACCAAAGTAGGATTTAAATTTAGACTGTTGGAAGGACAAGGTTTTTTTATCTGTGGTATTTCTCATAGCTATTGCATTTTGTCATTGCCCATAACTTTGCAATATCAAATAGTGCATTTGTTTCTTAATGAGAGCTTTGCATTAAGGCTAAAGAGCTTTGAACTCTGTATGCTTCCTTTCAACACAGCATGGATCCTTGACGGCTAGTCTACTGATCACTAGGAAGACCGAGACAAAAGAACATTAGGGCAAAGTACGGCATTTTGGTGGAAGCTAAGTTTTGTCTTCTACCACCAGCGAAGACTATATTTCATTTGCTGAGTACATCAAGCTGTGCTGCTGAAGTAATGTGATTGTGGATCTGCCTGAAGTTCCTCTTTCTGCAAACTCCATCTCATTTACAGAAGCTGTATGGAGTAACAAAGTCCAGGAAACCAAGGACTCCAAGCAGCATGCATGAAAGTGGAGAGAAGAGGAGAAAATAAAGTCATTTGCCAAAGCTCAGAGCAAAGTAACAACTTCTTCCCAGAGTTCAGGGGTATTTTGCTGTAGACTTTTGTTTACCTAGTAGCTTGTGGTCTTTTATAAGTGCTTTGGTAGCTTCAGACCTTCATGCAGATAAGATTTATTGGAAAAGCAATCATCATACAATAAAAGATGTGACAGAAATCAAACCAAAGCAATAATAGGAAAGGCACTAATATGCAAGCACAAGAAGAAGAAAATATGAGTGCAAATCAACTCTGCTTGATCATTATGGGGAGTTTTTCTTGAAACAATTCCAGTCTAATTCATGTGAGATGCTGTCCTGTGAGGTTTTTCCATTGCTCTCACTTCTCTGCAGCATTATACTAAATAGTGACCATGTTAACCTGTCTCAGTTACCTTGCAGTTTCCTAAGGAATTGAACTGAGAGCACACTCATGGTCTAGGGATTTATTCATCCTAATCAGCTTAATTAAGTGATTCTTTTACATCTAGAGCACAAAAAAAGAAACAGCATATTTGCATTTATATTTCACCAGAAAATGTTGCTCATTTAAAAAAATTGCAGCAATACTGACACAATGAATGTCACTGCCACTGATCAGTCCTCAAAGACATTGTTACAACTCCCATGAATCATGGAAAGGGAATTCAGATGGTTACCCCAGCTGTAAAAAAAACTCCAACGAACCCTCAACCATTTTAATTAACCAGACAGAGCAATTTCTTTTCCTGCAGTCTACAGAAACATATGCCTCTGTAGGATGAAGATTCGACATCTTTCCATGGACAATGTGACTCGTACTTTAAACTTCTTTCCATTTAGGGTGGTCATCTATAGCTGTCTAATATTAAGCCACATCCAGGGATTCTTGCCCAGCCATTTCCAACTGAGCCCCCAAGCCAGGATGGAAGGATTTTATTATTTGGCTCCCCAGTTGGGAACTTTGTGCCCAGAATGAGCTGAAAAACAATAAAAGTTTTTATTGTCACTGATGGAAAAAAATTATAAACCAGACTAACTGTTGTTACCCTCATAGAACAAGAATGAGAGAATATATTATATTTTTCTTTTATTGGCAATATTTTCAGTTTCTGAGAACTTTCAATGACCATAAAACTGGGCTAGAGGGAATTCTAGGTCAGGTTAGAGTGTTTAACCATGCTGACAGGGCATACAAACCCAACCTACAACTTCAACTTACCATGTGGTAGAGTAATACTTCACGTTTTCTTTTACATTCAGATGCGCTTTAGCAAAAATGATTTTGTTTCACTTTCTTGACTCCTGGTGTTACATTTCACTGTCTCGGTATCTCAGCAGATCAGATTTTTCTTGAAAATCTTTGACTGAATATTACCAAAACTAATGGTCTGTTAGAAAGTTTGAAATAGAAATAAAGCTGGCTGCAAAATCATACTTGCATTAGACTTTAATTTTTTTAAGTAACTTCTCTTCGAAGTGAGACTGGTGTTGGAGCTTTATAGAAGGTATGACTATCATTTGCCATCAGTAGAGATCAGGTTGTATTATAGAGGTGAAAGGGTAAACTACAATTCATTATGCTCTGAGATAAAGAACTGAAAGATACTGAACAGAGGAATTTGAGACCAACCCAAAACAGATGTTGGAAAGGTAGGGATAAAGTAAGAGGAGCCTTAACCCCCAAAAATGTGCTGACTAATATATTAAAGATAAAAAAACCAAAACCAAACCAAAAACCCAGATATGAAACATACACATACTAATAGGAAGAGAAACCTGGAAAATATCCTGAAATGGCAGCAGCTCTTAAGTGACCTAATCTTGGCTCCACTTTAAAAATTCTGGTTTTAGAATAAAGCCTGTCAAATTCTTGCAATATATACTGAAATGAACAAGGTGGAGTAAATAAATGAAAAGGCTCATTTTCTAACATTGCATCAGCAGTGTGTTACAAATGAATGCAGCATGGACTGAAATTAGAATTTGAGACAGATTACTTTCATTTCATTTGAGTAGAAATGACTGATAGAGGTGTAAAACTATTTTAAAAACATTCAAATCCAAAGCAGTAGCTTCGCTGCTGCCTGCCAGAAGACACAAGGACTTCAAAATATGTTTTAATTTAAAATGTCTGTTTATTTACCTACCTGTTTATAAGAGAAGACAGAGAACCAAAAGCAGATGACTGCCCAAAATATTCTGAACACGCTGCTTTGTCAGTTTTAGGCATGGACTGCCCTTAGATGTGAGAGTGCCACATGGGAGCAACCAGTGCACAGAAAAATATACTTTTTCTGTCAACATAAAGGGCTTTAAGAGCTCAATCTGTTTAGCTATCGAAAAGAAAACCAAGACGTGGTTTGATTACAGTATATAAGTACCCTCACGGGGAGAAAAAACAAAAGGGGTCTTTTGTATAGCTGAGAAGAGACTTTGCAAGTATCGGTGACAGGAATGAAAGGCTTACAAATTCACATTGTTAATGGCATTATTTATTGAAAGCAAAGGTATGTGGGAGCTGGAACAAAGTCCTAACCAGAGACTGGAACTGGAGTCTTATTCTTTGAGTAAGAGGGCAAGTTTCTATGCAATGTATTCTTTAGCTGGTGGACGGAATATAAGGGAAATAGGTTGCAATATAACAGCCACAGTACACAGAAAATTACTTCAAGCTTTAAAGGTGGTGTATACAGCTGGGCTAAATTCTCCTTAAAATTTGGAATTGTAACATTTATGTCTCTGAGCCTGAGCAAACTGTCCAGAATCTCCCCCACTCTTACATACCTTTGAGAAGTCTCGCATCAATCAGTACCTCCATGCTGGTCCAGTTGCCACATTGACTTGTCCTGATATATATACCGTGGTCAGCCTGAATCATGTTCTCTGAAATACCTTTCTTGTGGATAAGGTACTTTTACAAGGGTCAGTTTAGCAGCTACCTTTAGGTCAGTGGTCTGGAGCACATGCCCAGGACATGGAATATCCCCATTCCAAGCCCAAGAAGATAGGTACTATATTCACACCTTCTGAATGTGTCATAGTAATCATAAAACTGGAACTGAACCATAGGCAGGGCCTGATAGCCTGAGGAAGACACAGACTGACTCTTTAGCCTGTGGGTGGTGGGAGGAATCACAATTACTCTTCTCAGTGTGCTTCTGGCCCTGTGCTTGGGCCACTAGGTTTTAAAGAGAATCACAGAATGGGTAAGGTTAGAAGGGACAACAGTGGGTCATCTGGTCCAGCATCCCTGCTAAAGCAGCATCATACCAGAACACGTCGCACAGAATTGCATTCAGGCAGTTCTTGAATATCTCCAGTGAAGGAGACTCCACAACTTCTCTTGACAATGTGTTCCAGTGTGTAGTCACCCACACAGAAAAAAGTTAATCCTCGTATTCAGGTGGAACTTCCTGTGCATCAACTTCTGCCTGTTGCCTCTTGTCCTATTGCTTGGCATCACTGAGAAGAGCCTGGCTCCATCCTTCACACCCTACTTTCAGACAGTTTTATACATTGATAAGATCCCCTCTCAACACAGAAATGTGAAAACACTTCTGGGAGCAGTGTCTCAGGGTACTCCTCTATTCCAGTCGTACTCATTCAAATACCTACATGAATCACGAAAACTCCATATAGGATCTGTGGGAGGTTACCCATTTGTTGAAAGGTGTGCACAGGTTACTTCTGTTGTGCAAAGCTTTTGTTGCAACGCTGGAGTATGAGTCACACGTTGCACATTGCCCTACACAGTAGCACACAGTGCCTAACAGGGAGGAAAAAAAGTCTTCCCAGTCCTGCATTAGTTTTTAAATGAGAGGGTTTTTTCTGGTGCAACTTAGAGGGAGATAAGGTAGTTGGAGTCATTATATCTTAGATTGCTACTGTTTTCTATGACTGGAATAGTAAGAGATTGTCAGACACTGGGCATATGTGGGCTTCATGTTCTTGTCTATTCAGTTAATCAATAAAAATAACTATGAGAACAATTTCCATGTCAAAGAGAGATCACGTTGCCTTTTCACAATGAAATAAATCAGGGGTGGAGGACAGGGTGGGGGATGGGGGATGTTGGTGGCAGTAGAGAGGAGTAACTCTAAGCTATGGAAAGACAGAAATGGTTGTGTTCAGTCTCAGGTAAACTGACAAGAAAAAAAGGAGAAAATGAGAAGAATTAATCAAAACTGAGTCAGCTACCTTAGCTGTTTTTTAATGAGGCATGCCTCATCCTGTGCTGAAAAGAATGTTGACCGACCCTCCACTGGTACCAAATGCCACTATATGTATTGAAACTAGCGTGGCACTTATTACCCCTCATGTACCCTCTCAGGGATATCATGGCTACAGGAAATCATATTTCTTAGGTTCATCAGACTCATAATGGCCAGACTGGCATATATCTCAGTTGTGGCCAAAAATCTGGGTGAAATGACAGATGTCAGACTAAGAAACGGAATCTTTATAATTGGCGTGGGTAAGGCATGTCTTTGTAATAGATCAGCCACATGAATCTGATTCTGTTAGGACAATGGGCCACGCTAATGGTGGTGGGGAGCTGGTGGGGAGCATTTGCAATGGTGTGATGGTTTGGAACCTAGCTGAAAGGGAGGACGTGGTGGAAAAGTACAAAAAAATATAAGTGAGAGGAGAACAGTTTAAGGGTATTGAGGTTGTCAGCAGGAAGGACAAGCAATGGACGTCTACTTTTTCATTTATGATTTTGATAGAGGTAATGAGAAAGCAAGTGAATATAATGCTTTCAATTGCATGAGTTTGCCTAAGGGTCCCTCTGTGTTGTGATAGATATGTATCTTGGTTTAACTCCAGCCCACAACTAAATACTATCATCTACTTCTTCACACCCTCTCCCATGGTGGGATAGGAAGGATAATTAGAAAAAAAAAAAAGTAAAAAAATTCAAAACTCATGGCTTGAGGTACAGCAGTTTAATAATTGAAAGCAAGTAAAATTATACTAATACTAATAACAATAAAAAAATGAGAAAAGAGAGAGAGAGAAATAAAACCCAAAAACCCATCAAAAGTGATGCACAATACAATTGCTCACCACTCACTGACCAATGCCCAGCCTGTCTCCAAGCAGCAATCATCGCCTCCTGACAAAGTCCCCACAATTTGTATACTGAGCAAGATATTCCATGGTATGGAATATTCCTTTGGCTAATTTGGGTCAGCTGTCTCCGCCGTGCTCGCTCAAGGCAACTTGTGCAGCTCCTCACTGACAGAGCATGGGAAACTGAAAAGTCCTTGACTTAGGGTAAACACTACTTAGCAACAACCAAAACATTAGAGTGTTATCAACATTATTCTCATACTGAATCCAAAACACACTGCTGTACCAGCTGCTAGGAAGAAAATGAACTCTATATCAGCTAAAACCAGGACAACAGGATCTAAGTTTAAAAGAAGGGCATGTTTTAGGTGTAATAAGCCAAGAATCATGTCAAGTCTCAGAAAATAACTGGAAATCTTCCTCCAAAAATGCATATGTAAGAAATTGATTACAAAAGGCAAACAGAAGTCAGTCTACTTTCTTTGGAGCAGATTCATTATGTAAGGACTTGCTGAAAAATAAGAAGCAATTTTATGCCAGTTCTTTGTTTTTTTCCAGGACTGATGTGCTGTCCACAAGAGGTTCTCCTCCAGAAACTTATCAGAGTCCTATTCCTTTGGCGTTCATCACTCTTCTCCATGGATGCCTACAGTAAATGCATTAAAGTCTGAGACAGTTGCCTAGATTTTATGCCTTCTCAGCAGAGAGAAATAAGCACTTACAGGGCACAAGCCATCTCCTCCTAAGGGGACCGCTGGAAAAGATCAGATGAATCATAAGCCAAAAGTGTCTATTTCTCTTTATTGACTATAAAGGGAGCTGATGGTAATATAGACTCATCCATATGCTGCTATGTATATCAATTTCTGGGAGAGTTCCAACAATTTATTAATCGCCTTCAAACTGCCAGTATTAGAATTAAGCAGAAAAAGGGTTTGGAACACTCAGGTGCTCAGATATTTGCTTTTATTCTAACTTGGAAATGAAGAAAAAAAATGTCTAAAATAACCTGTAAGAGAGAATGAAAATTCCTCACAGAGTCCTAAAGATATGTATATCTAAGGGTATGTATACAAAGGAGACTTCCAGACAGGCTGCTGAAAGGTCGAGGAGATAGAGGGCAAAGAAATAGTCTGATAATGTCCATGTCCTAATAGAGAACAATCACAATAGAAATCTTCCCGTTTGGGTGTTTTGATATGTTTCACAGGGTTGTCCTCGCTTCATAGGTAAACAAAAAAACCTTCCTAGTTTGGTGATGAACCTGAACTGACTCTTTTCCACCAAAACTATAACCCCTCTGGAGGAATATAACCCCTCTTCAGTCCTCTCTACGGGACTGAAAGACAGAAGGACTGACAGAAGCTATAGATATATTATCACCTGGGAAGGAAACTATCAATTTAATAGTGATAGGATGATGATGCTTTGATTTACTTTAACCTACCCTCTCTGGAGAAGTGGCTTTGGGGTCCTACCATACTCAGTAGCAAGACCACATTGTCTTACAATGAAAGGCAGCTGTGAACTTCAATTAAGCTGTGAGCCTTATTTTAGCATGATTGAACTACTATAACTGGGAAGGGAATGGAAGAGAAGATGGATAACAGTGGAAACAATAAAGAAATAAAAGAAAGGTGAAAAGCATGGCAAGACCACAGTAAAAGCCAGGAAGAAGTGGTCTTGGAACACACGTTTCTGATGTTATTTCAATTCCCTGGAAAAGTCCAAGTTCCCCCAGTGAAGGAATTTTCCCCATAAGTGGCTCTGCTCAGAGAAGCAGGAAGCCCTTTGGCCAAGCTTCTCATCTGTGTATCCAAACACCATCTCAGTCAATGCAGTTGGTAATGCAGCTTGTGTATCACTGGAGTAAGACAAATGTGTCTGGGAGGAAAAGGCATAACCTGAGAAAGAGACAAATTTCATCATGTCTGGGTAATACCCAGGACCATCTGACTGGTATACAGTAGTTCTATTTGTTAGGAAGGGTATGTACTCAGCTTCAACAGAGTATGATACAGTAGTTCTCTCTCCACAGGGTTCGAAGACAGGTACTAAGCTTGGCATGCCTCTGGGCCAAATATCAAATGATGGGCAACAATAGAAAACAGGAAAATATTTCAGCCTGAAGTACATACAACAGGACAAAGACTCTAGGGAAATTATCTCACCCACTTGGACTTTTTTTTCTGGGTGAAATACTAAATTAATGAAATTGTATTTTTCCCACAAGTGAAGCTGTTAATGTAAAGCTACTTAACTACTAGCAAGAATTTTTGTTATGTTTAAATTAAAAGTAAAAAGTCTAATCACACCATTATGAACAAACTATGTTAAAAAAAAAATTAATTCCAGTCTAGAATCTCTTTCTAAGATTCCACTTCAGAAGACAGAAAAGCTTTGGGCACTCAGTGAATTGACAACAGAGGCAATATGCATGTGTCCCTCAGTAAACGACTTTAAAAATTTTTCATAGTTGAACTTTTTATTCCTGTTGCTAGCCTTGATAAATTTTGACTTAAAAAGGTACTTGTCAAGCTCTCTTGAGACTCAAACCCCACTGTAATTACATTACAATAATCTTCAGTGCAAACTGAATGGAATCTCCTTAGTCAAAGAATGATAACGCAGTTATCTCCTTGCTTTTTTAAGCACATTGATCCCCCAAATTACAATCTGCAGGAGAAGTAAATAGAAATAAAGGTTTTGCATTCCTCCCCCAAACCAACCAATCAACCAACCAACTCCAAACCTCCCAACAAAGCCAAATCAAAAGCAAACAAAAAACCCCAACCCAATCAACCAACCAACCAACCAAAACCAACCACAAATGAGTTCTCAGTACACAAAGCAGACTGCAGACATAGGATGAAACCTGTTGTTTTGTGCCTCAGCATCAATGGACTTGTATTGACAGGGAGCATCAAGCTGGAAGATCAGCTCCAAACCATTTAGCACTGCTTGAGAGTCCAAATCAATGGGATACAGGCTGCATGGCAGAAGATATGGGTGGAATAAGTTCATTCCAGTTTGTCCTTTTTTGTCTAGAAGTCAGGATGAGCTCAGTGCTGTGGAGCACCAGCACCTGTGGTGGTGTTGCTGAACATTTTCTGCAACCAAAAGCTGAAGCCTAAGCCTAGGGATGGGGTCTATCTGAAGCCTTGACCTCCCGTAAGTGGGTTTTGGAAAATAATAATACCTGTTCCTGTTCTTGCCATTTCTGAACCTTCCAGTTTCTTCCTGATACCTGTAAAAATGTCAGAGTTGATGAGTCTCCCTTCTGGCAGAGAAAAGTGGTTTAGGACAGGCATACACATCACGGGCTTAAGAGGAAGTTAAAAGTACCTAAATTATGTGTATTGCTCTATATGTGGGACAGGGACTTCCTAATATTTTCAGAGAGAATTTGAGGGAAATTTTGAAGCCTCTCCAGTCCTTCTGAATAGCCAACATGATCACCAAGATCCCCTGAAACCCTTCAGCATCTGCACTGAGTCACATAAGGTGATGGTCATCACCAACAAATGTAAAGGAATATGACTGAGAACCTATAACCCTTATAAAAATGAGTACAGTTTTGCAGGAAGCATCATTTCAGATATGAGAGAAGAAATATCACCCTGTTCATCAGGTAAGCATTCCCTTAGAGGCTTTCTTTTCAGAATGGTATTCGAGCACTCCTAAAAAAAATTACAGAAGAAGCTTAGTCCTGTGAGGAATAGGGAGTTGGACTCAATGATCCTTATGGGTCTATTTCAACCTGAGATATTCTATGATTCTATGAAAAAAAATCAACACCATTGCTTACTTTTGCATAGAAACCCAATAGAAATTAAAGGCTTCATCAGAACTTAGCAGACTAGACTCTTAGCTCTCCTGATCTCAGGGAAGAAACTGAATTTGTAACAGTTGTTTATGTTTTGATAATGTGACATCCTATGGGAGCTGAGTCACTGAAAACAGGATCTTATCTCTCCTGAAAATGTTATCAGATTTTCAGTGGATCGGTGATGAATTTTGCAGGTTTGCAGTGAAAATTGATATTTGTGAGCAAAACATCAAAATGAGTTAATATGTGCCAGAGATACAAAAGCAGTACAACAATTTTTAGAAGCTTGCCAGAGAGAAGAAAACAGGTCTACTCATAAATAAGGAAGACATGAAATTAATAATGTTTCAAAAGTCAACCAAGATAACTTACAGTGGTATCAATCCTGTCATCAGTAAGAATATACATCAAAAAATTTGAAATATTAGGTACAGAGAAAAACTACGCAAATACATTTGAAAATATGAATGCATACAATCCAGCTGATCTTGATCATATCTTATGGCAATCACCTCCCAGAGTTACACAAACTGTAGGCTTCATCTACTCTTGAAAGTCATAGCAATAAAATTGATGATGTGGCCCTATAATTGAGCATGATTGAATTACTGCAGGTAAGCACGTTACTTCATGCCAGCTGAACCATGGTAACTGGCTCTGTGTGCTTTCCACTAAGTAATGTCTGTTGCTTTCACTAGCAACATAAAGCCAATTTACAGAAACGAAAGCAAAAAAGCAGGTGCTCTTATTCCAGTTAAAGAGTGGCATATTTCACTTTGACATAAGTAGATTCAAAATTTGTCTCAGGTAAACTAAAATATTAGTGTAAATTGAGAGGTATAAATAGCTAGGGTAAAACTAGGATAAAAGTAAATTACTTAACAAGCTAATAAAAATAAATGCTACCGTGACCTTCAGACAAGGAACGAATACTCTTTGGAAATACTCTGTGAAAAAGCACCTTTTAGGAATTAAGGGAAGGGAAAAAAAATCATGTAAGAAACAGATTCTACCCCTTTTAATTCATGAGTAAAACTTCATTGTAGTTGATTTTTTTGCTTTTCTTCCAGCAAATTGTGGAATAAAACATTTTGAGAAGTCAGTGAATTAATCGAAATACGGTTCCAGTGATCCCCATGCTAGACGATACATGAACTGCTGAAGAACAAATACTGGCCAGAAAGTTTTCTTTGCTTGAAGCAATTCAACAGATATTTTTAAATTTACTTTAGTATTAATCATCCTATTTCACAAGGTATTATCTGGAAAAAAAATCTGAAATCACTCTGGATAAAAGAACTTCCTCTCAAACTGATCACCTTATTAATGAGAAAGTAAACAGCACATAATTGAAAGCCTGCAGGTCATAGTGCACATAAATTTGTACTATAATAACCCAATCAAGTACTAGCTTACTACCGTAAAGATAGGTAGAGATAGAATAAAAGGGATTTAGAGAGATTTGAAAGCTGGATTCAACTGAAGATTACCCCTAGTAATCTAACATACGTTCAGGATAAAAAAAAAAATAAAAAATGCTAGTACAAATTGATGCTGTGTATGTAAATGCTTGGTACACAGCACACAATATGACTAGCTTTGTACTCTTGTGCAGTGTCTTCAAGCTATCGTGCCCAACTCGTGCATCCCAAGAGGAGAAGGATACCAGCAAGTTTTAGGAAGCAGAAACAAAGGTTATGAAACTGAAGCATATAGAAACCTTTGAGGCATTTAATTTAATGAAACAATGAAAAACCAGAGAAGAGAAGGAAAGAAAGGTAGTAAATGGCAACTGCTTAAAGGCAGTAGATGCCTAAAGAAGGTAAATGGGGCTAAGAAATGGAAAAAACAGATGAGACATTAGGAATGTAAAATGGTAAATGAGCTTCATCTTTAATTTTTTTTTTTACCTTCTAGAATAATGAGCAGATAATCAAAGTTCTTTGATTTGTTATTTCCAGACTGGAGGCCAAAGTCATCAGCAAGTCTTTGGTATGAGCCACTTACTGGCAGCGAGCAGGTTAATGGGATCTAACAAATCTTCATTTTCCATTAATTTTACATGCAGTTTTTCTCATTCTGTACCAAAGTTTCCTCAGAGCTCCAGTTATGAAATATATAAAATTTAAAAAATGCTTGTATTTTTTCTGGATAACCACAGTTCTGTGAGTATACAATGCCTGATCCATAAGCTTTTCTCTTGTGGGAGGGTGATATTTCCAACTGGTTGTGTAAAATACAGGTCCTTTCATTTCATTTTCTTTCCAGCAGGTTTAGAACGAGTAAATGTTCCAAATCCACATTTCATTAGCTTCTCCTTCTGCAGTTCTTTCAGGATCTTAAACCACCATTTCTTGTGCCTGTTGCAGAGACAGGAGTTTCTGTACACAGTAGCCTTTGTGCAACTAAGATTGATTTTCTCCTTTGCTAGTTTTCCCCAAACTCAAGCAATCTGTCCAAAATTTCACACATATATTTTTCTAGCAAACCATATCTTGAAAAAGTCATAGAGAAAGTCAGCCAGGTTATTTATTGGGAGCTGTAGCTTGAAAAAAATTCGGGACTTCAGTCTTTGGAAAAAATGTTTTGGAGAACAAGTGTACCTCCAAAATTACAGTGTATAAGCCCAGAGCCTGGTTGATTCAGCAAAGTCTAAGCAAGATCTAGTGCCTCTGGCTGAGTCAAAATAGTTGAGAAGTCATTTTTCAGACTTGAATAGTCCAGATTTTTATGAAGGTGTCTCCAGTGAAAACAGGTTAGGGATGACATCACTGTGTGCTGTGTGTTAAGGTCGCTCTCAGAAGGGGTGTGCAGTTGTGAAGGTAGAGGGCAGGCCCCCTCGGAAAGACTAGCCTGAAATCCACAGGCTTTTCAGATGCTGAGCTGAAGGCATGTTCTAGAATTTCTCATTACAAAAATGAAAAGAAATAATTTTTGAGGTTTTTCACAGAGTAAGATATATTGAAGTTGTTCTGGTTTTCCTTAATTCAATGTCTTTTTACTACTGCCTCTGTATTCTTAAAGTTGCTGCATTTTTTTATTATTTTATAAATGTTGAGAAGAGCTGTAATTAATACCCCCCATTTGTTTTTTTTTACCTAGATCTAAAGATCTTATCTACTCAGTAGTGAGTAGCTTGACAAAAGTATGGTTTTTATTTCCCCAGCTATATGGGTAGTCATTAGTTTCACATCACAATACCTACATGTCCTGTCAGCAGTGTCAATATGTACATTGCAGAGCTCCAGATGCTGCCCACCCTGTGGTATCTGGTCCCCTGGGGTATTTGAGCAATCTTCACAGGTCAGGCAGTGAGGACTGCCTGACAATACCTAGGGCAGAGCTGGGCAGTTGTGAAGTAGCAGTCCATGTCAGCTGGGAGACCCCAGGTTGGATTCAATGATCTTGGAGGTCTTTTCCTACCTTAATGATTCTGTGATTAAAATTGACCAAAGCTGCTACTTTTAGCCACTGGGATTGATCTCCAGGCTCTGTTGCCTGCATTGAATCCTTTGGCAACTTGGATATTTGGTGCACATGTAGAAACTTAAATTTAGGTGTCTTAATCTGGAAGTGAGTGCCACCTATAGGGCGTGATCTTCCTACTTAAGTTTAGGCACCT
This sequence comes from Lepidothrix coronata, assembly GCF_001604755.1. NCBI lineage: Eukaryota > Metazoa > Chordata > Aves > Passeriformes > Pipridae > Lepidothrix > Lepidothrix coronata. The sequence goes on along the minus strand of NW_016690240.1, from coordinate 1,785,640 downwards.
TGTGCTGTGTGAGCTGTTCTGGCATATCTAAGACAACCTCATGGAGCAAGCAGATACAACAAAAGACACAGAGGTAACTCAGGCCACATTGGAAAGACAATTGGAGGACAAGTGAGATCCCTAAAATGTTTCACATGGCAGTAGATATCTAAATTTAGTCAGCTGAATCCACTCTGGGCATCTATGATAACTGAGTATTTTTTTAATCTTCTTTTCTACTCAACAAAAAAGTATCAGACACCTTGAATTCACTTCTGTAGTCCTATGCTGAGATGATCAGACTGTCCCACCTGCTCTGCCACTCCAGTGGGAAACAGATCTCCATAGGGATGTCTTAGATACCCTTGTATACCTCAGGTGACAAAGAATGCCTATATCATTGACTGAATGAGACCTTCATGGAGTGCATTTCTTCCTGTCCTAAGCTTGAGGTCTAAAACAAAGTAGATGGAATATACTTTGACAGTGCCTAGTTTCTCTGACCTGACTATGAGGGGATTTTTCATATACTCTAGACATATAGCACCTGAAATAGTACTCTACTCTACCCATGTAGAGTGCCAGACAATACTTAAGCAACTGCTGCTCTTAAAGATTAAAGCAATGTTTTTATTTAGCTACGATGTTCTCCATGTCAGAGTTTGAAATGTGTAATGCAAAATGCATCATGAAAAATGCAAAATCAAGTACACTAAAAATTATATAAATATATACAAGTCAAAACAGCTCAAAGTCATAACATTAAACATTAACATTTAGAATGTTGAAATCTGTAGACTTTCCAAAATAAAAATGTCAAGACATTTTCTTTTTTAATTTCTCCACAGTAACTTTTGCAAAATTATTATCAGGAAATTTTTTGAAAATGGATTTTTGACAGTTCCAGATTTTGAAGGAAAGAAGATTAAAATAATAAATGTAAAAGAAGTACCATTATGGTATTCCTATCAGCTCCCCAGTATCATTCTGCATAGCTCTTTCTACAGGCTACAGAGTAATTGAGACTCAGCCACCATGACTGGTAGGTGGGTGGCTATACAGATTTCACCAGTTCTCAGTTTTCTTTTAATGAACATGAGCATTAGTTTTGATATCTTATGATGCATCTCCTGCTTAAGGGTACATCAGGGAAATCAAAGATTAATGTAACTGTCAGTAGAAATTTTGTACAAGATGATAATGATGGTGAAATGCAAATATCAGGATAGTAAAGAAAAAAGTACCAGTGACACTTTCAAAGGTGTTTAATTATTGGCATAATAATGGTCTCATTGGAGGAAGTAGTAAACATCCTACTTGTTTAAAGCAGAATGTGACACATTTGGAAAAAAACCCCTAAACTATTGGGGAGAAATGGAAAGAAAATGAGAGGACCTAAGTGTGAGGTCATTTGATTTCAGAAGCTGAGAGAATAGGTTTATTTATAGGCTGTTCCAAGACTTTTCTACACAGGAAACATGTAGGTAAAAGAAAATGGAAATTTCTTCCAAGACTTTCCTGCATGGGAAACACATACGTAGGAGAAGACGGAAATTTCTTCTCCACACTGAAATTTCCCTTTGAATTATGGTGGCTTAGGTCTGAAGAATCACTTCAGTAGAATTAAGGTGCTGTTTTTTGAAATGCCTTGCAATACAGTAAATGAGCACATTCTGTGCTGAAGAAGGTGCTCATTTACTCCTTCTGAATGAACTGCGGAAGATGTGAGCTCCCACTGATATATTGTTCCAGGTTCTTCAGTTAGTGGGCTACAAAATTCATTGGAGAAGGCACTGCAAAGCAGTGCTTGAGTTCCACCATCCTTGCTGGCTCCATCTCCCTCTTTCATCTCCAGCAATGCATCTCTGCAGAGGACTGATATTCTTCTCACATGGATTTCCTTCAAGGCTATTATGACATGAGCTGGATATGTATCGGTGCAATGGGATTTTTGTTCCATTTTCTTTTAGAATGTCCAAAGATAGATGCTGACTGTAGGTAGAATGTTATGGGTTTTTTTGTTTCTTTCTCAGCAAAGAAATCTTATACTCTTACCTCTTGTTGAGACAAACTTGTATTCTCAATGTACCTTCTCTGAGGTTTTTCCTGTGCCAGTAATGACATCCAGCTTCTCACTTCTTAACCTCTTTCCACTGAGACTACCAATAGAGCCGTTCGTATTTATCAGCTATTTGTCACGATTTCTCCCTGCTTACTCTAGATAACAATTATTTGTACTGGAACAAGCTGTGTCTTTGGAATGCATTTTAAAAAAGCAGACAAAATAAGAACTGGAGACTTTTAGTTTTGAGGTCAATGGTAAAATTCACCAAACAGAAACAGAATGAGACCCTGATGACCAAAAGTAATAGGACAAGAGCTGGCTAAAGAGAGCAGTGCCCATTAATTTCTGAGCAACCACTCCCTCTCTTACCTCAATAGTATTAAAACTAGTACAGACATGTAAACTAAAAATAAATACTCTATAGTTCAAGGCATTAATTTACCCTTCATACTGAAGACTCTCTCTAGGGATACAGACTGGGATACAAAAATACAGGCTGCTAATAAAGTGGATGCTAAATATAAATTGGAACCATCTTTTCGCATTAAGCAAGCACAGACAATGTTCCCAGGACATCATCTTCTCATCTGCAGCACAAGTGATGACACCTCTGTCCTCTTTAGGATGTTTGCTCAGCCAGTGCTGAGCTTGATGCCCAACCCTATCCGTCTGACCGTATATCAGGGAACATGACTGCCATACCTCAGTGGGTGATGGATCTTCTTGTTTCTGTGCCGTCCTTGTTTTGTATGAGTGGGGATGGAGATGGGAAGACTACTTCATCAGTAAGAATCCCTGTCCAAATGATATGTAAATATCCTCATCAAAACACCGCTTATTTTTATGCCAGTTGGAGGCATTTGACAGTGGCAGCAAATCAGTTCAACTGCTAACAAAAAAGGAGAAATAACATCTAAAAGTAGAATTTGCAGGTGAGGGCAGAAATATTTCCTGCTTATGTAGGCTATGAGATTCAAAAATTTCACATAAATATATTTAGCTCACTAAGAATTCATACCCTTCTGTCTGCTCCTTTAGCTTCTTGCTGCTAGTAATTGAAACAGTCACTCCTCTCCACTCCTCTCATTTATCAACAAGAGACTGAGACAAAGCCCATATTAAGCACTATTTTAGAAAATTCACAAGAAGCAGTGACTGAGCTGGGAACTGAACTTTATCTTAAGCTGTGCTTAGTACTTTGAACTAAAAGCCTGGAACACAAATTTTGTTAGGCAGCTCTCCCACAGTTAAGCACTCATTTCTCATCTGCATTATAGGACCATCCTTTACAGTTCACTGTTCTGGAGAAACCCTGGGAAGGTCTATTACAGCATATTAACCCAGTAAATATAGCATTCCATTGCCTGGAACAGAGTGCAGACTTCCTGTTAACTAACAACATGGGTCCCATGACTTCTCATGCTTTATCTGCACTTTACTTGGCCTCCCTGGAAATTTATTTTAGTTAATAACAGCAACTATTAAAATAACTTACTTTGTTTTGGCTTTTGCTTAGCATGGTACAGATCTTTGGCATAACATTTTATGCTATATTCATACTTATAATATCATCTACTAATAGTAAAAACAAATGAATTTTTCATGCAGAGTGATATTTGATCTCAGAAAGAAATACAATTTGGAGGACTACAGAGCTGGGAACATAGCAGACAACCTTGAAAGCATAGGCAAAGGATATGATCCCAGGGCTGTAAGTAGCCCACCAGTGGTCAGTTACTAGTCATCAGAGAAGTGCAACCCTTAGAGATGGGTAAAATGGTTTTGGAAGTGACTTTTATCTGACATCTGTAAATTGTGATATTGATAGTAAATTTGGACATAACATGGACTTGCAGATCAATGAAGAATGAGAAGGAGTTGAAGGTTCTTGAAAAAAATGCAGAAATTACCCCAAACATTCCAAGGATGAGAAAGAAGGAATTATCAGTGTTGCATTCCAACTTGGGAAAGGACTAGCTTGCACATCCCCAGAAACCAAAAATGTCAGGGCCCTTGAGGCAGTGGGAGGATGGGTACCAAAGAGGGGTAGGTGTTTAAAAGTCTGTGTGTATATCATTTAATGCTATATAAATTGAACTGTTAGTGTTAGTATCATCATAACTGGACTGACAATTCTTTGACTAGACAGTTAAGACTAATTAGAGTAACAATGAATTATTGTCTTTGCCTATATAATGTGTTCATTTTGCCCATAAAAAGACTTTAGGCATAACAAATCAGTGAGAATTCAAGCAAGCAATTTTGTAACTTGGATGCAACAAGCTGCTAACTCCATGTTTCCAAGAAGCTCTTGTGTCCCTTTCATACATTTAAGGATTGCAGCCTCTGTTGCCCTTCTAATCTTTTCACCATGGGAGGATGATGCAATTTGTTTGAAATAAAGCTGGCAAGAGAGAAACTGACAGTCTCAGAACCATAAAAAAGAGGAAGAAGAAGAAGCAGCAACAAGAGACTGGAAGACTGACTACCTTATCCCAGTTGCCACAGATGAACATCTTTTGCAGGGTGGTACAAATGTCGTGGGGTAATGGATGACTGGTGAAGGCCTGCTGAGTCCTGCTGATCTTGAATGCACAGTACCAGCAATCCTGTCCTGAGCCATGCTGTGCTCCAGCTACAAGCTGCTGTGCAGCAAGATGAGGTTCTGGAGGAGTAGAGCCACTGCAGTGAGTCAGCACTGACTGTGGAGCAGTCAAGGTCTTTATCCGTTCCAGTATTGGGTGAATAAGCTTCTCAAGAGGCTGGCCAGGCTCCATTATTTCTAGCACGTGCCCAGTGGTTTACCTTTGTTGAGTCCACTGTGTGTCTCATTGCAATGAGATACACAACATCATGTGCCACATCTTGGTCAATGTGTTCCACAACATTCTGGGCATCATTTAAGAGCATCTTGCTCCAGTCTGCTGGGATTTTTATAGAGGAAACAGTCTGACCCTGCTGTAAAGGAGGAGGAAGTGGAGTTGAAGGCCGCAGTGATTTATAATTCTGAAGGACCAAAGCCTTGCTAAAAGTAGTGGTAAATTTATTTTAGAAATCTGGAATCTTCCTCTTATTACAACATGTAATTATTATTCTTGTGCAGTAACAGATGATGTCTGATCCAGGCATCCTTGCCAGGAGTTCATCAACTATGTGTTTGGGCAGCTCAAGTCACTGTCTGTGAGATCAACTTGTTGGCAGAGTGAAGAACAACATTATCACCGTGGCCTGCTACACATTTCACATGCTGCTAGTGACTGATGTGGCTGAAGGTAGGCCAGGCGGTCCACTGGCTCCCACCTAGCCTTAGGCAAATTTGATGGATTGCTTAACCAATAGCACCCTCTGGGGAAGGAAAGGACAGTGTGAAATCCATCTGCATGTAAGTGCATGTAAGTGCAATGCAATACATGTTACACAAACACTGTGGAGTCTCTGCCTTGTCCACAGACTCTCCATCTAAAGCCCCTTCCTTAGTTCATCTCCTCTTCTCTATTCTCTCTGCAGAGAACAGAACCCCTCTCTTAATCATCTTGAGGCCAACAGCAAAATGCTCAGTCTAATCAGTTATGGCAGCGGTCCCTAATCTCTTCTCTTGACTCAAGTAACTTCTTTCAGAAGAAACATTACCTTACTGAAGAAAGCATACAGGTAGTTCTTATTCCATGCTGAGAACCACCCATTTCTCTCCCTTTCAAACAGTAAACTCATCAAAGGGCTGTGGAGGGAGAGACACATGTGATGCCACCCGTACCTCCCTGGAGTGAGAACTGTCATGGGAGACCTCCTTGGACAGGCAGAACTCCTGAGAACACCTGAGTAGGTGAATCTTGCAGTTTGCTTCAGTTGTAAGGGCAACACGGACAGGAGTATTCTCATCAAGGAACTGGAAGGGGAAGATAATCTACTTAACTGTGGTCTAGTACAAGCATGGTGATAATATGAAGTATGAGAAAGCTACAATCCTTCCCAAAAGAAGCAAATTGGCAGTAGGGTAGATCAATCAGCCAGGCCACAGGTAGCAGTTAGGACATAGTAACTAGATAGCTGTCCCACTGGAAAACTAAAAAAGCTCAGAAAAGGATTTGATTTGGTTTGGCTTATCTTTTTAAATAGAAGCCCACCCCTTTTTTTACAGGAGACTTCTGAGACTATTTCTTTATTTTGGTCTAGCTTTAAATAAAGATCATTCTTTTAAGGACTACCTTGGCTTTTATGTTCACACACATAACTGATTGCCAGACAAGCTATCCTTGATCAGCGAGGCCAGCTCACATTAGTCATAGTCATAGTCATCTGAGACTGCTGCAGCATCATCTAGAATCCACCTAGAACATTCACTTAGAATAGCAACACTCCTGCACACCCACACTGGCTTTTTGCAAGGAAAGCAAAGACAGAGCATTTGTATTTATGATCTGTACTGGAACTAGCAGTGGCACAAAAGACCTCTGTACCCTAGATAGATGCATACATGGGGCCAAGTGCTACATATTCCTGAGTATGATATCTGATATATTTATTCACTAAACAATCACTGGAAGAGTTAAGGCAGTGTTATTTTATATGCCGTTTTCAAGAGTCATGAGAATGTCATAGAAGGTGGATAGTCTTGGATTAAGTGACAATGGTTTTTCTAAAGAGAGCAAACTTTGGTAAATTAGGAATAGTGATTAGGATATTCAAGTGACCTCAGAAACCAGAGACTAAAATGCTAAAGTTATTTAGGATTTATTCAGATCAAAGTTACAAAAATCAGTCAGGAATGTGCATGACAAGCAAGCTGCAGGCTTCCTTGCTTAAGTAATCTCTCCTTCCTTCCCAAGCAAGGTATTAGGAAGAAGCTGAGACCTTGGAAGGAGTGCAAAAAGCTAGATCAGCTCAGGCTATGACTGTATTACTTGTCCGGGAGCACTTCCAAATTCCTTGGTCTGGGTATATGCTTCTGATGTATCCCAAATCCTGTCCCGTCTTCTCCCTCCAAATGGACTCTGTTTACTGAATCACTACACGATCAGCATCCCTGCACAAACTTCAGGTAAGTCTGTACGTGACCAAAGACAGCTGAAATCAGGTAGTATATTTATATTGCAGGAATTTGCCATGGTGGAGACAAGTTATGTTTAGTTTATAATCTTAAAGGAAGAAATAGGAGATTATTCAGCTATCAGATAGGGACATCAAGAAGAGAAATGGACAATAATGTAATATAGATACATTGAAAACAGTTAGGACTGTTCTTGATTTATCCTTGATAACATATGCCCCAGTGGTAAGCAGGGATGCAAGGTCAGTGACCTGTAGAGACAGAGCAGTCAGAATGAGGACAGGAAAAGGTAGTCATCACTGCCAAACTGAAGTGACACTCAGACTACATTGACAACAGTAGTGCAAATATTTTTTAACAGCTTGATCAATAAGTAGTCTAATCATGCTTTCGGGACAATGAACCCATCTTCTGGTAGAGAGAAGCAGGGGTGTTGGGAAGAGGTGCACCACTTCTTTTGAACTCCAGCTGACTGCCAGCACTGGCTTAAAATGCCCTTACGTGGCACTTCCAAGTCAAAGGTGGGAGGAGGTTATTCTCAGTTGGCACAAAGGTGATTATCCCAAAGGAAGACACTAGCTTGATAAGCTGATTGAAGTCAGCAGATACTGTGATAGTAGATAATCTCCATTGTTGAAACTGGAAAAAAAATACTACAAACTGAAGCATAGTACCTGAACGTTTGACATTGAAAGACTCAGGAACAGACGATTATGAATTGTCAGAGGCTGGAGGCTATAAGATTTCTAGACATCAAGGCAGAAAAGTTCCAAAGGAACCTTCCAAAATGTTACAGGGCTAAGAAAAATAAAAACTTTTGATAATTTGCAGATTGGAATGGATTATGAATGAGTCCATAAGGAAATAACTTTGGAGAGAAAGAAAGGTAATGCAGAATTCAGTGTAAGTTTTTTCTTCTTTATTTGCAGTTTCTTTTAGGCTCAGCTTGGATGATATTCCTGCAAAGGAGACAGTTCAGTTTACAATTAGTCCTACTTAGACCTGGGCTCTGCTGCACAATGGCAAGAATAGTGCCAAGAATAGTTCCAACTTGAGACTGAGAAGCACTCAATACAAGAGTCAACTGACAGCCCAAGGATATTTCCATGGATTTTCATTTCTTTTGGCTATATACTTTTAAGATTATTAGAGCTGGAATAGTACTTTCTTTCTCATGAGAGGTGAAAACTGGTAATATGCTTTGAAAAAAAGCCTTTTGAGGGGTTGTTATGTTAAAGCCACAGGGCTACAAATCACATTAGTCTCACTGTGGCAAGTTCATTCTCTGATGCTACTTGCATTGGTCTTTACAAGTTTCCTTCCTAGGCAGAGTCAGACAAAGATCCAGAATGTTAGGAGAATTTTCAGGCTTCTCTTACTACTCCCAATACTCTCTGGCTTCCCAGACCTGGTCCCTGGATGTGGAGAACTGAAAAAAGTGTAGGAAAAGAGAAGCAGAGTAGTAGTCCAATTAGGTCGTGGTCGTGGAGAGCAGGATTGAAGTAACCCACTTCCATAACATTTGTTAAGTACACCTGTGTATTTAAAAGAATTGCTTTTAGCTACTGCTGTAGCCTATGCTAGAAGGGCTAATGGGTTTGCTAAAGAGATGTCAGTAGTTATAAAGATCTGGATAGTATTGTCATAAATGATAGCTGTTAATTGGGTGATTCTTTATTTCACAAGAATGTCTCTCTAGTGACCATGTTTCTTTATATATGTGACTGTAGTTGCTTTCCAATGAATTATGCATAAGGTAGATATTACAAAGTCCCCTTTGCAGACAGGCTAGAGAAACTTATTTTCATGCTAGAGCCTTGTAATGAACTTTCAGCTCACATCATCACCAAGATATTAATAGTGGCATTTACTTTCTACTATTACAGAGGGCACTCACTTATATGAGATAGATATTTATATATATATATATATATATACACATACACAAACACACACACACATATATATAGCAAAAGTCCATTTATTTTCAGTCATCTTCCATGTATTTTAGACTAAATTAAAGTGGTGTAGGGCCTATGAGCATCTTCTTTTATTGTAAAAGACTCAGGTTTCTGTTTTAGCCAGTCTAAAAAAAAAATAGTTGTTCTCATTTTTTACCCTGCTGATGAGTATGAAACAACGTACCACATGTTGTAAGTTAGCCTATGAAATGAGGACTATATTTTTAGGGATAAAGTAATAGGACACTTGCATACATTGACTGTCTCAATATATAGCACCTCTGTGGGATAGATGGTAATGTCTTACTCCTGCACTAATCTCTTGTTGCACCACGGCAACATAAAATAAACCTAAGGCTATTGCTTGCTCTGAGCTACAATAGCTTTTGAAAACAATTAAATGACAACTCTGGGAATCCATCTCTTCTTTCCTGTTGGTGTTGAATACATAGTATATGTATATGTTCTCAAGCAATAGCCTGAGAACTCCTGACACCCTCTGGTGCATCTAACACGAGTCTTCCAGCAGTGAGGTTTCCTGCTAACTGTAATCCATTCTACCCTTTTTTTTAGTCCTAAGACATTTATTAGAGTCATAATTTTTAAGAATTCAACCATCCTTTGTAATATATAATCATATACTTGTTATGCTTTTCTGTAGGAAACCAGAAAGGAACCCTACATTATTAATTGATTTTCACAGATTTGAAAGCAGTTTCTGTATCTCTCTTTAAGGTTTATCTTAGTAAAGTGCTCCTAAACATAAAGAAAATATTCTGAATTTTAAGAATTATGATAGAAAATTTTGTAATTTCCATATGGCTATTCCACAGATTCTTTCAATTCTTTGGTGTAAATGTAATTATTTATTAGGTCTACCACAACTAGTTTCTGAGAGGTGGATCAAGCCTCATATAAATTGCTTCTACTCAATATCTAGATAAAACTCATACAGGAAAGAAAAATAATCTCCCAGTTGCAAATCTTGCTTTACTCCTTATAATGTTCATAGTCAATACGCAGGATTGAACTTTTCACAACCTATTGAATTTTACTATCATGTCACCATGCTTGAGCTTCACCTATATCATTATAGAGACATCTGTGTGTGCTTTCTCTGTATATTGTTATGCAAAGCGGTGATATGCAACAGTGATTTCTGCATCTGCTTCTTTGAAGACTGCTTTGGCTTCTGCCCATAAGTAGTTCATTAACTACACCAGACCAAGGCAGTTCAACACTTGCAGTGAGAATTTCAGGAAAGCATGGAGTGACCAGCTACTTTGTGCTTTAAATAAGAAATCAGAGAAGTGTTCAAGAACAGCAGGAGAGAGTTCTCAACAGTCAGAAATGTTGACCTTCTGGTAATATTTGACGTTCACCCCTGCTCATGTGAAATTCCAGCAAAAAAGGTAATATTTCTGCAAGAAAAAGCTATTATTTTCAGGACTCTGATAAAATTTAGGCTTTATCATGATAAAGATTACAAGGGAAGGCTATGTCTTTTATTAGACAATTTGATTTAGTTAGAAAAAGGGCAGAGAAGTTTTCAGGTACACCAATATTTTTCAGGTTTGAAACATAAATCCAAATACCTTTGCTCTCCTCATGCTTCAGTGGCATAAAATATTCTCTGTGTAGCAGCAGATAGACTCAGAAAGGATCCTGAAAGATTGTACCATGCATGTCTCTACTCAAAGGAAAGTCCAACTGTACCACTAAGAAGCAAATGTGTTGATACAGTGGCTTCAGCTACCCAGAGCAACTCCTATGTTAGAAGTCATTGAGAAGAGTGAAAGTTTTATCAAAAAAAAAAAAAAATTCCAACCCCCCCCCCACCAAAGACAGACAACTTTATATTCTTACTTCTACTCTGTGCTAAAAGCAAAAATTCTTCAAATCCCAAAGAGCTGAAGTACTGGCTAATTATGAAACATGGATGTATTTTTGATTCCCATTGACAGGAGGAGCACACGAAAAGAAATACTTGCACTTTTCTGCTAAGACAAGGAGTTATGCTGGACTTACTAAAAATGGGTGTTAGTATTGGCACTGTTAGGCCATGTTATCAGGGCTTTATTTGGTGAGTCTCAGAGTCAGCCAGAGTGGGTGAGCAGCAGGCAGTGGGAGGAGGACTGCCAACTTGGTGCAGTGGAAGACCAGTGCTTGTTGTAGCAAATGGGGACAGGTTGAGTTTTATAATGCATAACAGTAGCTATGAGACCAGAGCCTGTAGAGAGAGAAGAGCTCACTGCTTATTTGTATTTCTTTCCTCTGGATATTTTCTGCAGATGAAATAATAATAAGCTGGTCAACACCTATAAATCACACCATATTTCATATGTTAGGGGATAAAGGTAGATATTCTCATGGTGAGTTCATCTTGAAGCTCTTCAGAGGTCTTTTTAACCCACCTGATTCTCTTTTGTAACTCAACTTCCCACCACCTATCCCCAGCAGTCATGTTGAAATACCTTAAGATGGAATAGAGAAAAAATGGGTTTCCTTGAGAGTTTTCATTTATTTTGCTGAATCTGAGGCCTAAAATAACTCATAGAAGGTGCATTGCAAAACCTTTTTACTGCAAGTATTTAAATTTTACAGTTTGGGCTGAGCCATGCATGTACCTAAGTCGTATTTTGAAAAGAGACATTCAATAAGTTCACTCCTTTTGTAGCAAATGGCTACCAAAATTTGACATAATCACATATTATAACTCTTAGGCTAAACATTTTGGCTAAGACACAATTCTTTCTGTACTCACTACTGTTGATAAAGTACACGTATTTGGTATTTTCTGCTGCCCTGAAACAAATAAAGTGAAAGCAAAGTTTTTCTTGATGTGTGGATTGCACATAGAAAATGCTTTTCTATAGTTGGTCATTTAAGAAAGCAGCAGACACACTTAGAATCAGCTGACAGCTGCTTTCTGCTGACTCACCCTGCAAAGCAGTGTGCCTTATTTTTGAGAATTCATTTTCTAATTTTTTTTCTCAAGTTGCCCTGAGTGTTCAGAGGTGAGCCCAAGAAGTCTGGCTGTATACATCATGTGTTGTTCAACACCATCTGTTTTTATGACTCAGTGGACGACATTTCAGGTGTCACCCTCATTGTCATTGATGTCAGCAAACAGCTATTTTCTTCTAGTCATCTCTTCTCACTACTTTTGCCATCAGTCTGTCCACTGAGTAGTAATCCAGTTACCTTTGACAGCTTGCTGGCACAGATGTGTTGGGACATGGACTGGCATAAGAGGGCTTGAATATTTCAGTCTCAGGATGCAAGTATATGTGTGTGTGAGTATGTATATATATGTATATATATATATATGTATATATGCATATACCTATGTATGGATATATATTTGTGTTCATGTGTGTTCAAAACACACTGCAAGGGGACCTGCTATGGTGCCCCCACACTGTTGCAGAGGATGCACACATGGCAGCAGTGACTGGGACCCCTCCCAGAATCCTAGAAGACCCCTCAGAGATTTTCTCTCAGATACCAAAAGGGTAAGGGGCTTGCTCATTTCTCTCCTTTGACAGATGGAGTTGCTTACCTGCCTTCAGCCTGAAAGCTAGCCTTCTTCAAGCTGCCTGTCAGCCAACACTACAGCGTCATCATGGGAGCATCTCTCTGAGTTAAGGCTGAAGACTCCATCTATCTCTTTTCACCAGCCTGCAGCAGGACAGAGCTTTCCCTCTTTGACTTTCCCTCTCACAAGGGCAGTGCAGCAGACTGGATCAATCTTTCCTCTTTCTTTGGCTGCTGAAAGCATTTGCACTTTGTCACAACTGGAGCTGAAGAAATATTTACAAACCCATTAAATTTTTTCACAGTGACAAGAAGTGCTGTCCTTTTGTATTGGCAAGGTTTTAGTTGTGGGTGGGCTGCAGAGGTGGTTGCTGTGAAAAGACACCAGGAGCTGCCTGTCCCATGTCACACAGTACCAGTTCTGGACAGCTCTTAGGTGGACTGTCCACTGCCCAAAACTGAACACAGCAGTGATCATGGAGGACCTCATGCCAGAGCCAGTGGGGATGTTTTGAAGAAAGCTGAAGCCTGCAGAGAGACTATGCTGGAGCTGCAGCCTGTGGAGAGAACTCTGTGTAGGAGCAGGTTTTCAGGCAGGACCTATGACCCATGAGGGACCAGGGACACTCCTGAAAAACTCCACATTATGCAAAAGAACCCAAGCTGGAGAAATTCTTTAAGAACTGCATCCTATGGGAAAGACCCATATCGGAGAAAATTGTAAAGAACTGTATCCTGTGGGAGGGACTCCATACTGGAGCAGGGAAACAGCATGAGAAGGAAGGAATGGCATATACAAAGTGTTATTAATTGACCATAACCACAACTCTTTCTCTTTTTTGAGGGAAGGGTTCAGCATCTTCTATTGCATCCTCATTTTGGATACTATTAGTAACTATTACCTCAAGAAGACTTTAATGAAATATTAGTCAATTTAAAGCCATGTTCCACAGAGAGATGTAGTTTACAGGTGGCTGCCATGCCAAGAAATTGTTAATATCGAAAACTGTCTGACAGATTGAGAGTGGAACACAGCTGCTTGAGAGAAGATCAATAGAACTATTCAATTTTAATCTGACCTGTGGGACATATTCTGACCAAAATGCCCTCAAACTTTGATACTTTAATGACTGAGATCTGGAAATACAAGTTTTTATAGCATGAAGGGTTATACCCTGGAATTGCTTCTCTAGAACTCTTTGATCAACATCAGAACAACAGAATTAGTCAAATGTGTTTTACATTTACTGTGCAGAGACTCTGAGTATTTCTGCTCAGGGACTCTAAAATCTGTCGATGTTGCAGTCAAAGAGATGACGGAAAGTTTTGTAAACACCAAAGCTTGGCCTACCAAATGCAGTTGAATACTGATATTAGCTTTCCAAGCACTTTCCTCTAGTCTTAAATTGACTTACAGCCTGCACTAATCCACAAATGGCTGTAGAAGTCCACACTGCATTGCCAACTTTACTATTATAAGGTAGACATGAATATGCTTAGGCTATGCTGAGCTCATGTCTTTGGCTGCAGCATAAACTCGCTGTAAAACCTGTAATCAAGAAAGTCCCTTTCCTGGACACAGAACAGTCTAGCTCAGTGGACCCTGCTAGTTCTCAGGGTGCCCAGAGACTGCATATCTTTATCTCCAAGGCCTGTCTATCATAAGGAAATTTGCACAAGTAGAGCTATTTATGATGCTAAGGCAAGGCACAACTTTCATTCTGCAAAATGAGAGAGCAAACTGCCCCAGAGCGTGTCTGTTCAGCACCAACACAGTGAATCCACAGTCAGGATTGCAACGGGGAGTTGCTGAGACGGGGCTTTTCTTTACAGTGCTCAAACCCTTACTTTTGATATTTAACTAACCAGGTCCAAAAGTGGCTTTGAAACTAAGGCTCAAATATACTAAAAAGAGGAGAGGAGGGATTACTGCATGTAAAGTTGATTTATTGGTGTGGATGGTCAGAAGGACATAAGAACTGATCCATGGAAAGAAAACCAGAGAAGAAAGATCAAATTGTTTATGAATATCAGTTTCAGAATTAATGAAGCCTGCTTTCCAGTGAGTGTATGTCTAATGGTTGATTGACTTTTTAATTAAATAATACCAAGGCTGTAACATGAACTCAACCCTTTTAAGACCTTGGTGAAACTACATAGGGGACACTGCCTGACTGGAGTCACTCATGCCTAGCAAGGTAAGAACTAAGACCAAAAAAACTCTCCACACTTTCCCTACTTAGCTGACTCCTAAGATAATGAGCTGTGCTACAATTCCTTAAGAAAATAAGCTTAAAATACATAATTAAAATAGGCAAATACCTTTCTGATAAAACTCTATTTATTACAGATATCCCTTGGTTTATGTATTATGTTTCTTTCCATCATCTTTTGTCTCTTTTACTTTACGCTGTACATTCTGAAGGAGAAACACTATATTTTCTTCTGGTCTGAAAAGCACCCAGAATATTTTGGGTCTTAGCACAATAAAAATAATGCTAATCATGAAACTGGATGGATTCTAGAGAAGGACTTGCAGTTTGAGATCCTAGAACAGATGGATGTCAGGCATAGGCTATTTACCAAAACCGTATTTAATTTACAACCTTATGCATCCACAAGAAATCCATTACTCTTTGCAGAAGTACTTCAGGGGGCTTTAAATTTTCACTTGAATTGCTGAAATCAGAATTTGACCCAGGCTGATAGATATTATAAGATCAGAAACCAGGAATAAGGGAGCAATAAATTATATACTAGAGAGCAGAAGGGAGTCCAGTCTCTGACTGGTGAATTTAAGAAAGTGTACTCTAAAGTAGAGGATCTCCTTTCTACTGTTAACTTTTCATTAGATTGTTTTCCTCTTAGATCTCCTCTCAATTTCATACTGGTATATAATTGCACCCTCTTTTATCTGCTACATGTAGAGAGGGGAATGGGTCTTTCTCAGAGCTATGCAGAACTGAAGCCACATATATTTAAGTCAGAATCCTGACAACCTTCTCCTGGCATAAGGGATTTCATTTTGCAGCTTATTGCATCTGTATGTAGAAGTGGGATAAACAGATGAGCCACTTCAGATGCTGGCACCTGGACAGTCTTAATTGTACAGTGCACTCTCACCCTGATTTCCTTTCCTTAAACTACACAGGTACGGTTCATGCTTGCTCAAGGCAAAGATCAAATTTTTTGTGACCACCTTTCCTCTCTTCCCTGAGGCCATGGAACAGCTGAAGGAAGTTTGACTTAAATAAACAAACACATAAAGTCAGTCGTGAAGGAAGAATCTCCTTGAAAACTCCTCACAGTTGTGGTAACCACCATTCTGCAGAGTCAGGGGACTGGAGGGCAGGCAGGTGAGAACTTGCTCTTTTATTGCCGTATTTACATCTCATTGGCATTTTCAGAGACCATGCTTCATAGTCTTGAATATGGATCATTGGCCAAGTGAAGTTGCCTTTGTTGTATTCCTTGCTCTTACTCATGTATGTGCTCTTACTTTAAGGTGAAAAGACAGCAGCCCAGAAGAAAACCCGTGCAAAGGGAATATGAGGTAGAAACAAGGGAATGATGCTTAGTTGGTGGTCATTATATTTATGCACCCTGTTCAATATAGTTTGCAAAACCTGCAGCAGACAAAAACATTCTAAGCAGAATAGCAAGAAGTATGCCAGCTTGTTTTCTATTCAATATTATAAATTCAGGGAGAGGAGAAAAATCCACATTTGCATTTAATTCCTTTAGCTAATTTAGCTGACTGCATAAATCTGCTTGTTCTCTCTGACAACTTCTGTTTGGCAAAAGTGACCATCCCTTTATCTTGGACTTCCCCTCAGTGTAATCAAGGATCATTAGTAATTATTCTGGAACATTAGTTGTAGAAAGTGCTTTATGGATTTCCATTGCCTTCTTCCTGTTTTCCTGCTACTCATCCTTCATGGGTAACTGTCTTGTATGTACTGCAGATAGACTTTGTTTCACTGCACACACCCTCTACAAAAGTGAAAAAATTTCTCTGCTGAAAGATGATGAAATTTTGATTATAAAGATATATCTAAGTATCATGGCAACTTTCCATACTGGCAAAGGAGACTTAAGATTATTGAAAATATGGAGGTTTATATAAATCTTGGGAAAAATACTTACGCTATTTTTTGGATTGGTTGAATTTAAAGAAATTATCTAAGATATCTTACACAAGACTCTCAAATAAAGTTTCTGAGCTCAGATGAAGGTTACCTGGCCAATAAGATAGGTCAGAAGGCTGCAAATAAAGCACTCCCCAAAGTATTTTAGTGTCTTTCATTCATGGTCTGAAGACATTCAGAAATACTTCTCGCTCTACCTCTTTTATTTTAAATGGGTGCAACTTTTGAGGTTGTGAATCCAGATTCTGCTTCCCATATGTAAGCTGAAATACCTTTGAAAATGAAAGTCTGTGACCAGACAAGCCTATCCAACACAGCAATGTGCACACAGAATTGCTGAATATGCTTAAGTCAGGGAAATGTGTTGTTGTCACATATCATTGTAACTTTACTGGAAGAGTAATTTGACTTGATAAATGCAATATATGATTGCCACACATATGGCTCTTACACCTAATTCTGAGAGGCACCAAATGCCACCTAGAAAGTGCTGGTAGGCTGTTGACAAATATGTTCAACCCAAAAGATTGAGGCCTGAGGGCAGACTGGATCTTTACAAAGGCAGTTCAATCACTGAACTGAGCTCTGAGCTCTCATTACACATTGCTTTCTGAAACAATATTTTCCAGCCCCTAACTACCTCTAATTATCTTTGGTTTCTGCAATGGGGCTCTGAAGAAAAATTGTTAGCCAGGGTGTGTGCATTTGTGTCTGCCAAAACCTCCCTGCAGCTATTTTGAAACTGAATATTCCTATAGAAAACTTTAGACTCACACCTGTAATGTCCATGCAAGAAAAACAAATCAATAGGAGAAGCTCACTGACTGAGTAACTGAACTATAAAATTGTTCACATTGAATTGAGGTGGGATCTTACAACCCTAAACCTCCTAACATCCTGTAGCTCTACATCCTAACTGCAGTTGGGCTTGGGTGAATAGAATTTGTTTCTAAATGCTGATTGAGGGCTGAGACACACACACCTGAGGACCACCACGAGGCACAGGGGTAAGCCAAGGCTGCAGTCAAGTCACTGGATGTTTGCATTGTGGGGCACACCAGATAAACAGAGACTTTTTTTGAAGCGATGTGCCAAACATGAGTGAATGTGTGCACTGGGTAGAAGAGGAAGGGATATGGGCTACGGTCCACTGCTGTTTGGGCTATGTAATGGCTTCTGCAATGTTTTTCAAGCATATGATACTCTTAAACATGTTTGTTGAATCACACCAGGGGACATTTCAAGGTTCCAAATGTTCTTCTTAACATGTGAACAGGAATATCCCTTAGGGTCCTCCACAGGAAATCAACAACAATTGTAGACAATCAACAGAGACTCTAAAACTCAAAATAAAAAAGTATTAAAATAATCTTATTGGATCTCTTTAAAGTGAAATATGGAAATCTTGACAGATTCAAGACTTTATGTATTACAATCATGTTCATGCTGTGAATACTACTTTAAGGATAAAACCTTTTGGTTGATAAACCTTTTGGTTTATCAGTCTTTGTTTAGAAGAAGAAATTTTTGCCTATTTTTTCCTCCATGGAAAGGTAGAGTAAACCAGTGGGGAACAAACACAGACAAACATGCACACAAAATCTTGCAAAAGCTAGCTACCTTCAAAAGATTTTTTTTTTTTCACTTACTTTGAGGAAAAAAATAAAACCATAAGACTTATTTGTTTTGTTACCATGGGATGATTTTTTTCAGTTATGGAACCAGCCGAGAAATATATTCAGTCTGCAGTAAAATGAAGTGCTGAGGCAATGTAGCATAGTTAAAAAGCTCTGACAGCATAAAACTAGAGTCAGCATGAAACGTACAGGCTTGCCCATTATGAATTTATAATGAACAAAAATTAATTCTGCTTTAGATATCTGTTTAATGGATATTCTCAATACACAGCTGTTCAGTGTGCCTTTGAGAAGATGATATGTTTATCTTTTCATTTACAGCAGTACACAAGGAACTGTGCAGCGCTGTGCATGGCAGGTGAAATATTCTTTGGTATACAGAATATGGGTGAATTGAAGTTTTCTTTAAACAAAGAAAGAAAAATCTTCCTGATTCATTAAGGGGCTCTACTACTTTCTTAATCTTAGATCACTTAGAGTACTTACTCTTTCCTTTGTTTTTCCAATTCTTCCTGCAAAAGGATTCTGCCCTGCCAACAATAAACCCCAAATTCACTGTGATGGCTCCAGAAAAAATGGCCACAGGAGAATAGTTAGACAGGTGGACAGCCTATGTTACCAGGGTTTTTTTAATCTCGATATTTTAACTTTGATATGAAACCATCCCCTGATTAGATCCTATTACACTCTTGCTTCTTTATCCATCATTGCCTTGTTTCTCAAGTGGGCTCGTGTGAACCTCATGAGATTCGATGAGGCCAAGTGCAAGGTCCTGTGTCTGGGCTGAGGCAAACCCTGGTATCAATACGGGCTTGGGGATGAATAGATTGAGAGCAGCCCTACTCAAGAAGGAGCTGGGGGTACTGGTGGATGAAAAGCTGCATATGAGCCAACAGTGTGTGTTTGCAGCTCAGAAAGCCTATTGTATCCTGGGCTGCATCAAAAGCAGCGTGGACAGAAGGAGGGCATTCTCCTCCTGTACTCAGCTCTCACGACACCTCACCTGGAGCAGTGCATCCAGCCCTGGGATCCTCAACAGAGGGTGGACATGGATCTGTTGGAGTGTGTCCAGGGGGACCACAAAAATGATCAGCGGGAATTTCTCCTGTGAGGAAGGGCTGAGTGAGCTGGGGTTGTTCAGCCTGGAGAAGAGACCCAGGAGACCTCTTTGTGGTTTTTCAGTACTTTAAGTACTTTCTTTACAAAAGAAAGATGAGGACAAACATTTTAGCAGGGCCTGTTTTGATAGGACAAGGGGTAATGGTTTTAGACTGAAGAATGGTCTATTCACAATACATATAAGGAAGAAATTTTTTACGAACAGGTACTAGGTTGCCCAGAGAGGTGACAAATGCTACATCCCTGGAAACATTCTAGGCCAGGTTGGACAGGGCTCTGAGCAACATGATTAAGCTGAAGATGTCCATGGCAGGGGAGTTGGGCTAGATGACCTTTAAGGGTCCCTTCCAGCCTAAACCATTACGTGATCGTATGATTCTATGATTAGAAAAACTGTTTTTCCTAAAATTGAGTTGATTGAATTTCTCGTGAGCTTATGATTCATGTGGGTTCAGCTGGAAGACCAGGCTTTTGGTTTGACCAAGGGTTTTTAAGCCATCTGAGGCAGACTTTGTCTTTCGGGTCATTTGTGTGAGTGGTTGCCAGAGTTGATGGTGAGTTGCAAGGATGATGCATATTACTCATGCTAATTGCTGTGACTGCCCCAAGCTTGACATAAACAGCTGATGTAACAGAAAGATCCATAACCCATGTTTGATTTCACATCAGCCAAGAGACACAAAGTAATAGGGCTGCTTAATATTTTTCTTGAATATATTTCTAACCCAAAACATTGTCATAACGCGCACTGATATGCCATGTCCTCACACGTAATATGACAATGTGTCCTGATATTGTGCGTCACTCCTTTCTTGTAATGGTTGCTAGCAGTGGAAGAGTGCATGCAGAGATCTGTAAAGTTTGGCATCGGGTATCCAAATAAAAATTCCCTTACAATCAAACTTGGATCATATGTGTTACAGTATATACCGTTACATGTTCTCTCTTTGAGCAAACAAAATACCTGCATAAGTCATACCAATTTTTTTATCAACTTCAGAATGATACAGAGAACCTCATACAAAGTGGTGCCTTTTCTCTGGTACATTTAATGAGCCAAAAATACAAAAAGCATCCTGTCATAAGCAGAGAATGTTGCCTAAGAATCAGAAAATCAGCAAGGAAGCAATGGCATCTCCTCTGTGTATGTCATTTTATCACAGGTTTTGTGAAGTTTTTATGGTCTTTCTTCTGCATAAGAACACATAGATAGTTTAGAGTAGTTTTTGATTGATAAATTGCCCTTTTAAAAGTACATATTCATTGAAAAGTACACACTTCTCTCAGGAAATCTCATGTTTACTTTGTGATTTCATTTTTGATGGACAATTCTGTAATGGATTACCTATTTTTTCCCAGGGGTTTAGGAAGTATGAAGGCATAGGTCCTTGTTTATTGTTTGCGATCCAGAAGACTGTACAAGGAATTTAAGGAAAAAATCCTGCCTGTAATAAATCTATATGTTTTAAATCTTTCAAAAATCTCTGTTCATCACTCTTGGTGAATATTTTTCTGTTTTAGGAAGAGAACTCAACATATGTTAGAAACTGGATAATAGCAAAGTTCTCCAGTCAGGTCTCACCATCTTTTCTTACATGGTGTAACTGTAGTTCTCCCAGGTCTGGACTGCGGGATTATGTTCTCTTTTGTCCCTACTGCTTTTGGATCCCTTTCTCAACAAGAGGATGCCAGTTTCACCTATGTAATGCATGTCCTTCTTCTAAAGCTCAGTGTACCTACCCCTTCTGACAACAAAGATCTGTTACATAGCAATGCTGCTGAGGTATTTATTATTAATATCAGCAATGTAAGAAAATAATATTTTTTATTAGATGGTTTAACTTCTTTTTTTCTTCTTAAAACACTTGGTGAATTTCACCCAACTGGAAAATTGACCAAGCTGGAGGATAAACACAGTTTTTGTGCAATGAGTCTGGCCTCATCCAGGTCATCCCTCCAAACACTACGCTTTGGAGGCTGCTTGTGGAGATGGAAGGGTAGGTAAGGTTCATTCAGCTCTTGGTTTCTTCTGTTAGACTTTATAAGATAGGGTGACTTAATGAAGCACATACAGACCCTGCCAAGCTCATCATAAAAGATGTGCTAAGTAGATGCTACTGAGAGAATAATCAGCACATCTCCTGTTTATCCTTTTGACACCATCCCTCAGTGGACAGCTCATTCTTTGCACAGGTCTAGCCAGCTGAGGGTTTGCCAGCAAAGGGGATTTTGCAGCTCCTTTGCACTTCTGAAGACTTCAGCAGTGCCCCTGACTGACCTCCTGCATCAAGGTCTGTCTGGTAATCTTTGCCACCAGATGTCAACTGGGAGACTAGAAAGAGAGGCAGAATTAGAATAGAGAATTTCCATTTTGCCTGGAAAAAAAGGAAGGTATCTTCTGTCCAATTTCAATGAGTTAGTGTTACATGCAGAACACATGCTGGCTATCAAATCTTGACTTGCCAGGCCCATCTTATTGCATTGCTCTTTGGTTTGTTTTTTTCTAATAAACCATCAATGTGAGAATAGACTAATGAGTCAGACCACGGTGACAAGAGCATTTTCTGAAGGGACTAGACAAATAGCAGGGATCTTGATGATTTCAGAAAATTTTTGATCAAGATTTAAGCCTCTGTGAATAAAAGCTTTAAAATATGCCTTCAAACTAATGGTTGATGCACTGGGGATATGAAGAAGATTTAACATCTCGACAAGCATGGGGTGAAGGACACAAGGCTTGCCAAGCCATTCGCTGTTGTAGACGACGGGATATCAATTTACACGACCACAGAATTGATCATGGCTTATCCAACTTTATTGCTGCGTGCTTTGTGCTTATAAAGGTTACAAATTAGCTTCATACATATTACAAAAGCTAAGCTCATCATTGGCTTCTAATTACCTAAGTTATATTTGCGCAAATGCTAATTCTTTAACCTTCTTATGGTTACTTGTTTGCTATTTACTCTACTTTCTCATCCACTTTATATTATTCTTCTGTCACGTACCCAGTTTCTCAAACACAGTGACCTTCTAATAGTTTTCTCTTACTGTGGGACCAGAGCTATAGCATCTCTCTCATGTCCTCTTTCTATCAACCATGTTTCTGTAATACTTTCCACACTTTGCTACTTGTTTCTAACCCGTTGGGATGCTCTCATGAACATAAAGCACACTGATCAGGGTATTAACAGAATGAAATCAAAAACGCTGTCTCCATAGAATAAGGAAAGTCTCAGAGATGACATTTTCACATTTAATTTTTTTCTGAACAAATGAAATAAATTGGAAGATTCTGGTTTTTTAAAATGGATCTAGAAGGACACTAAAAAGGCAGAGTTATAAACGCAGCCTGATGAATTTGCAGTCCCCACTGATCCTCACTTTGAGATACCAAAATACAACATTTTCCTCTGGGGCAAGATTTTCAGAAGTGGTCAGTGTCTTTGTGAACCTTGTCTTAGTGAAGTGGATGACAAATAGGAGATGAAGATTTACTTTGAGGGAAGATGGGAAATGTTTAGTAAGCAGGAGATATAACCTCATGACCATGTATAGATGTTGGGTGGTGTGTTTTATGTTACCTGGAAAAAGCCACTTTGTCCATGCTGCATCTGCATGCCTGCATATATCTGTGGAAGATGAGCTGGGCCCAATAACGAACCTATTTGTAAATCCCCAAGTGTATTTGTACCACAACTGCATAAATACATGTGCAGGTATCTAGTATAAAATAGCCTGAGATTAAAATGAAATTAACTCATAGAAATCTACAAATGTACAAAATTGCCATAGTTTTACTGTCTCCTTTCTTTTGCAAGTTCACCTGTGAAAATTTAAGGTACCCTTATGATACAGTTTCTTCTTTTGAAGGTATTTCATAAACTGTTAGATGAAAAGGTTTGAAAGGCTCTTGCCTCCCTTCAAAATGTATCTTTTGTCTAAATGGTTTTATCTCAGATCTTCTTATGAAAGGGACATCACTGGTGATCCTTTAGAGTGCAAAATGAAGGTAGTTCATATTTATTAATGCTGTGCTGTAGTAGTGAGATGGATGTTCAGGATGATAACAGACGATGCCTACCATGAACCTTAGGAGATTTTGTCCTTTAAAATAATGTATTAGGCTGTATCTAGGAACATGCTGAAACTATCTCCAAAGTCTCATCATACATAAATATTTATTTATAATGCAGCTTCATCTCATCAGTGTATTTCCCTTAAGACAGAAATACTTTGTTGAAGGACACCTACTCTTTGAACAAACCTATGGTATACACTTTTCTGCTTTGTCCCTGTAGTCAGTACACAGGGCAAAATCATACTGGAAAATCACATAGTATTTCTCAGCTTACATACTGAAATTTTAAGGGAAGCGAGTGAAAAAGAGCACTGGACCACTTAAGAAAAATAAACTGTGGAAAATAGCACAAACAACCTTCTAAAAACAGCTTATCTCTTCTAGTTTTTTCAAAGTTACCTTTCATGTTTGTACATCAGCATCAACTTCTTAAAAGATTCTTGGGCTTCCTGCTGATATGTTGCACTGATGCCAGTAATAAAGACTTAAAAAGTCTTGTGTTGAATTTGGCCTTGAGCTACATTTCTTCAGGGAGGTTCAAGTGGTTATACCCAGAGGCAGACAGAGGTGACTGTCTCTGAGGACAGTGTGGAGGGAATCTCAGGAATAGAAGGCTTCTAAGTCCGCGTTCCCCTTGCTTCTGATCACTGTTGTTACACTAGACAAGACAAAATAACATTAGCCAGCAAATCCTGAAGTAAAGTCAAGCTGGAGAGGTGATACAGGAGCCAACTGTCTTCCAGTGCACAAAAATGCTACTTCTGTCTATGAAGTGTCACACTGATGAGTCATCTTGTCATCATTGCATAGAAAATGACTAAGTTTGTGAAATATGCCAGCTAATCAATTGAAGTTTGATTTAATGGCAATCAGTATAATCTATTACACATCACATTAATCCATTAATGAAAGCAACATCTGCAAGTTAACTAGCTCTGCTTTTTATCTATATTCAGACAGTGTATTTAAAAGTGTGCCCAATAAAATGTGACTATTTATCAAGCCATAAGTGTTCTGCTCAGCATTCAAGGCATTGTTCATTAATAGTCCTCCATTGTGTACTTTAATTGGGCTCTGAGCAGATGAGTGGCATGCTTATGAAGAGCAATTAGGCAATACTTTTTCAGATACAATTTTAACCACACAGCTTAAATGATTGAAAACTTTCCTTTTATAATGGGTACAGGCACCTGTATAATGTCTGCTGAGCTGTTGGTTCCAGCTGCAGAGCTTGTGGTTGCATGCAAACGAATCAGCCATTTCAGTCAGGTAAAGAGCATAATCAAAATGACTGGGCTGTCTCATATGATTAAGTTGAGGAAATGCAATCTGTGACTGAAAGGGATGGCTACAGGACTGCTCTTTTACTCCACATACATATCTGACATATTTTACTTCAAATGACTAAGAAGATGGGCTGAAAAGGTTAGGTTCACTTCACCAAACATAGAAACATTACACCAAATTGAATTTCCTTTAGAGGCAACAGTAAGAATAGCCACTTTCAAAGTATGACTCACCACACTACAGGTGTCTAGAATAGCTCACATGAGTTGTGTGCTAATAGTACCATTTTATCTCTTTCGACTACAAACGTGTCATCTGACTAGCTTAAGTATAAACATCCCTGCTGTAGTTGTTTAAAATGAATGTTAAGCGTATGTACAAACTGAAGGATGGTGTTGGAGGAATAGTGGGTTTGTTACTAGTGTCCATCTTGGGCCCCTGGACAGTGTCACAACTGCACTGACTATAGATATATGTGGTATGTGGCCTTTCCTTCCACATTGGCATTGAGATATCCTGGCTCCACGGCCCTTCAAGGTATTGCCTTGGTCTCAACACTGGGTTCACCTCTCAACCAGACAGATTTCCTTTTTTACCATCTCCCCATCCACTTGTCCTCTTCTTCTGACACTGCTCTGCAGCTCATGGTGATGGTTTGCTCTCCTCAGCGCTTCCAGAAGGTGGTATCTGCCACCATCCTGACTTTTACCAAGCCCCTCCTTCTGAAATCTCCAGGCTGAAAGCCTTGCTCATAGAGACATGAAAGTTTTTCCCTTTCTTCCACTGATTAGCAAATACAGTTTCCACAGCAAAAAGTTCAGACTAAAAGCAGCAGTTCCTCCTTATCCCAAGTATGACTGTCTGTTCCTTATTCCCACTCCTTCAGCAATCTTTTGTAGATTTTCAGTGTCATTTTTGCTAACAGATCCAAAATGCATCCAGTCTCCATACCTCCTTTTTCACACTCCTTTCCCCACTTTCTCCTCCTATCCATTGCTGAGCTGCTTTGCAGACTTTTCTTGTAAGGCAAGATTACAGCTCCAGCAAGACTACTAAGATAACTAATAACATATTGTCATGGTTTGAGATAGCCCCAAAAATCCTAATTCCCTAGTCTAGGCCCCCCTCCACTTCTCAACCTAGTGTGGGATGGGTTTTCCAGACAAAACACGCCAGACTCAGAATGGGGAAAGGAAATATATTACAATGACTGTACAAATAAATATCATAATACATTATACACATGATCACAACTATCTCTACCATGACATATAGTATTTACAATGGGTCTGATCTCTTCTCCCCTCCAAATAAAAGTCCAGGAGGGAAAAAAGGACAGACTCCTTCCAGTCTCAAAGCAGGAGTCTCTTCTACAGCAGTAGTCATCTGTTCCCTTCTTATGCATGCAGCTGATAGCTGGATTTCTTTTCAACATTCACAAGGGGGTCTCCAAGCCCCTCGGCTCTCCTTCGGTCCAAGCAAAGGCCTCACCTGTGGACTGTCAGCAGGGACAAGCTCGCGTCACCACAGGTATATCACGAAATGCAGGGGCACCTTCGTGAAAGTCCCTTCCTCAGGGGTTCACCCCTGAGTCAGAATATCTTGGGCAGCATTCAGTTGCAAGCCTTTGCCTCAAGAGTTCTACCAGAGCTCCTGTGCTCCATCTCAGGCTGCTAGGCTTGTCAGCAGCAGGGGGGGGGTGGGCAAGCCCTCCTCCACATTCCTTTGGCTGTCCCGGTTCAGCTTCAGGATGCCTTTTGAGCTTCTTAGCTCCTCTCTCTCTCTCCAGTGCTGCATGTCCAAAACTCTTCTCAAATAAGAGTCCATCTACTTCTCCTTTCTCTAGGAGGGGTCTCCAAGGGAGTTTTGGGGGAGTCTGGTACAGTCCTTACCCCAAAAACTCTGTTTCTCAGCTGCTGACTCTTTTTTTTCTTTAGCTCTCCTTCCAGGAGTCCTTTCTCTGGTGCTGCATGTCTTTGTTGCTCCGTCTTATCTCTTCTGGCTCTCTGCCACCGTTTCTCTGGTCAGTGCCAGCTGCTGTCTCCGCTTACTGTGAAGAAACTTCTCCTGGCATAACTACAGGCACCCAGCTCAGCTTTATGCTGTTTCAGGTCCCCGCAGGCCCCTGCTGGGGGCTGGGGGCCAAAGCCCCCCTGAGGGGCTCCGAGCCCCTTCCTCGTGGCTCTACAACATGGCCACCTCTCCACAACAACCCAACTACAACTCATCTCTTCCGTTCTGGTTGTGGCATGTTTCATTTTGCAGGAGCGCCCATTGGACCAAACTTCAAAACCTCCAGGAGTAGACCCCCTTGGGGTCTACCACTTTTTTAGCCTCTGGGGGAAAACAAAGTCCAAACCACTACACATATATATGCACATGCAGTGTGCTTCTTACTGAGGAAGGTCTGTGGGAAGACAATAATATCCTTTATTAGAACAATTAACACAGTTAGAAAAATTACAGAAATTTTGGACATATAGTTCTTTCCCTAAGATGCTGTTCGGGTTACATATTATTGATGATTTAATAATAAGGGGCAAAAACAACAGAGGTTTTACCTTTAGTCTTTGTTCCAGGACTTCCACACTCAACGACTTTAATAAACAGTCAATGATGGTCTTTCCCACCTCCCAAGGAGTGTATAGTCAAAGATAATTAGTGTTTCACAAAAATAATCTCCTTCTTTTCCTTTTCTTTCCTCTCTAATCTGCTGTGATCTGTTAGCACAAGAGAGAATTAATGGTTTAATTTACACTTTAAGTCTTCCTTTCATGAATTCTTAATTGAATGTGAATTCCAGGAATGCAAGAAATGCAGATTGAGGATTTTCATCTGGAAACTTCAGGTAGAAAGGTTTCAGGCTGATATGCATCTAGTGCAAATTAATACAGTTAAGAAGCAAAATCTGTGTGGACTTATGTAAATTTATACTATATATATACCGATTTGTTTAGTTTGTTGTTGTTTGGTCATTGTTATGTTTGGTTTTGTTTTGGTTTTGTTTTCTTTTTGTCAACTCTTCTATTTGTAGGGTACTGTGTACATAGCTAAGCACTCACCAGCCAAGGGTATGGTTTTATTCTGACACTACAAGAACCTGTCAAGTGGGTCTTTGATATTGCTTTGGCCCCAGTTTGATGCTTCCGTTTAGTATTCTAGCAATGCTATGGCTTTTGCTTTGTCATGGTGGGGAAAGCAGGAACAAAGTGAACGTTATGAACCAGAAAGTGATCAGAACCTATACATGAAAAGACACAGGACTTTGTCTGGTTGACAGAATAGAGAGGGGAAATCAGATATGTCCTCTGTCACTTTTACATCGTCTTCCTATTCTGCTCTTCATCAGTGCTTCATTTTCTTCACCCTTTATTTTCTTCATTTTCTTCACCCTTTTGTCTCCCAATGCTTTTCACTGATGTTCTTTTCCTATGTAACACCAAGGCCAATGTGGAAAGGCAACGCAGACTGATGTGCTACTTGCAACCACAGTTCATTGTGCTGGTGTATTCTGCCCTTCTCCCACAGCGGGATGACTTGTCTGTTTCAAAATCCTGTCTGTTCCACATGCCCTTTGTGGGTCCACTCCTGGATGTCCTATTTTCATGACCGTTAATCGTGCTAATAAATATCCATATTTATAAGCAAGCAAACACAGATTAAAGGCTCTTCACTCAGATGATCACCTTCTGTAGCTTTAGAATGCTCCCAGATCATGGATTTTGGTGTCTGCTCTAGCCAAGGTTCAGCTCCATGATGGGATGAGGTCCAGGGGCATACAAACCTTTCAACTTAGTACTGCTCAGCACCCAGTGGCAAACAATTGTTCAGGCTTGAAATGAGCTATGATGTTCTCCAAAGCCTCTTGGAGTATTCAAGTGGAGTACAAGAACCAGTTTGTCAGGTGTCCCACAGCCTGTTCTCATTCCTTAGAATAATTGTTGCCCCTGTGGAATAATGATAGAGCCTTCTCATTGACAACTCTTTGCTTCTGCACCTAGTCTGCATGTGCCTATTGTCAGAGACTCTGAACAGCCATATTGTAGGTGTGTGCTGCAATAAAAAATGGTACCTCTGTTTCCAGCCACTACTAGTGATCCAGAGTCAAGTAGACCCACAGAGGAACTCAGACCTTTTTCTGGCTGTTCATATTTTGGTGTGATTTGTTTTGGTTTTTCCAAAAATCTAACAATAACGGTGACATAGAGAAAATACAGATAATTTTAATATCAGGACACCTTTATTAACAGCAGTGTTTTTCTTTAATTTCCAAAGTCTTTTACTTTGCTCTCAACAAACCTCCTAATAGCAGCATTCACTGCACAATTACATATGAATACCCTGGTATATGTGTTGAATGAAGCAGGTGTCTTTGGAAACATGGGATGTTATAAAGCAATGAAGACTGTATTGTAGATAGAGAAATATAGCATGAAAACTATGTTTGGCATTTGCCGTTTTCCAAGTTGGTAATTTATTTGGTAACTTATGCTGAAGAGTTCTTTTGCTGTGAGGGTTTGGGTTTAGCATAATTCCCCCTGTTGTTTTAGTAGGAGGCAATAGGAAGCCGAGCAACATATCAGGGTATATCACCACCTGAATTCGAACTTTCCAAATAAACTGCTGCCACCTGATGCAAAGACTAACTCAAGGAGGAACTGTCACCCTGCACCATGTTGGGCTGCTGAGACACCTGCTCCCTGAGAGCATGCCTTGTACAGTGTTCTGCTGCCTCACCTCACTTTTTCTGTGGCTCTGCAGACCCTCAATGAGACTGAAATGTTTATGTCCATCTACTCTTTGGCATGAGTTGGACTCACAATGCAAACACGAGAATTGGATTTTTAAAAAAATATTAAGTGCTAACTTTACCTGAGAAGAATTTCACAAGGTATTTCCTGCTGGTTTGGAAAGGTTTGCCTAAAGTCAGCAGTAAGAGTTTCTCTAGAAAATGCTCCAAAAATATTTTTTAACAGAAAATATTAGGCAATTTATTTTTATGGGCTGTAACTAACTTTTTCAGTAAGAAATTTATTGTAAATAAATCTAGTTATCCTGGCATAAAACTAAGTGGCAAAGAAGCTGTATCTGTGCAGTTGTTCATCACTGACATATTAGACTTTTCTCTTTCATAAAAGAAATATACACTGCAATTGAAACTAAAACAAATCAGTAAATATTTCTGTCTGAGTGTAAGATTTAGAGCTATTTTTCCTCCAAGAGCTATAATTCAAACCCTTTTGTACATATGAACACTAACTTTTGTGCCATTAATTTTCACTGTTCAGCTATTCAATTTTTTAAGAAATTTACATATAAACTAATGACAACTGGCTTGTCTGAATACATGGTTCCACATGCTGCAGTTAAAAAGAGGAAGACTGTAGCATTGGACTGACAAAAGTTCCCCTCAAACACTTCCACAAATCCCAAACTCATCCTTCTTAGTGCTATGACTTACCCAGTCATGTTGTCTCAAGCAAAGGCAGAAAGATGAACATTCAGTTGTGTCCTGAAGGACAGTATTTAACATTGCTAACACTAAGCTAAAATAGATTTTTCATCTGTTTCACAAAAATTGGGTGATATCTTTTAACTTTGGAGATGGCATTGGATATAATGCCCTACCTTTTATCCATTAAAGACTGACACATTAAAATGTTTGCATTTCTGTACTTGTAATCACTATGTATAAAATAAAAGCCTCTACAGATTCTGGATGACAGCCATTTTACAGAAAGTTTAGCATAGATAGCTGAGGTAAATTTTTTACGAAAAAGAGCTTAATTTTAAATTCATAGTAAACAAAGTTGTTGATTGGAAAAGCACTGAATTTTAGATGGTATTCACAATGGGTAAACAAACTCGGTATTCAAAACAAAACCAAACTAAGAAAAAAAACTCTTGGTGGTTTTTAGTTGAAGCAATGCTCAGTGGAATCTGGTTCTAAGATGATGCAGAGGTCTCCAGAATACAACTGGAAGTAGGAGAGCTATAACACACCAAAGCAACTAGTTTGCTTGTAGACTTGATGTGGCATCACTACTACTGCACTATTACTGCACTACTACATACCTGATTTGAAGTGTCCCTTCCCTGTGGTGCAGATGTGCATCGATGTGCAGTAGCTGAATTGCTGGGTCTAGATAGTTTTATTACTCCACTGGTTTCAGATAGTTATTCATGGGAGTAAAAGTATCATAATGGAAGATGATCCCTGATCAGATGCACTATAATCTTTCATCTATTATTGGTTAATAGATAAAGGACATTACAGAATGAATAAATAAGAGCAAAACACATTAAGCTAGATACATGTGTGTCAGATTGAAAAATTCTTTGTGGGGGAAATAGGTTTCTTAAGGAGATTATTTTTGTTTATTGTGACATATGTTGCAAAAATACAAATGGGCAAGACAATGGTTGTAATACTGATTTTGTTGTTTGTTTGAGAGCATGGTGAAAAGTCTGTCAGGGCCTTGAGGACACTAATATGTCTTACTGGGACCTGATCAACTCATTTGGGCCTTTCATCCCCTCCCCTGCACCTGGGCCCAGGAGCCAGTTTTGTAAAGCCTTGGGCGCCCATTCTCTGCCCACTGTGTCACAGCAGCAGTGGTCTCCAGCTAAGCCACAGTTATGCCTCTACCTGGCCATGGGACCTGCTGATCTGGACTCTGATCTATGGGCTGACATCCCAGTTTGAGTTAGGAATGTTTTGGTCACTATGGACTTGCCTGGGAGATGACTGGTCTGTGTCTTACTCTGTTTGTTTTCAGCCCCAACCTCAATCTTTTGATTGACTTCCCAGCTTGGCCATGTACCTGCTTCGTCACCACAACCTGTCTGATGATCCAGACTCTTGGTTGAAGCTGGCTGCTCTCTCTGGACCTGCCATACTCACCTCCCTTGGGTGCTGCAGGAGTATCCTACCATGCTAACTGGGCTGTCAGCTCAGCTCCCTGGTTCTTTGGGAGCAGCCATCCCTCACTGCTCCCTGACAGCATGTTGGTCAAGCTGTGATATTTAGAAAGTGGTAAATAACAATAAAACCTTTGTTTAGAAGATTGGATGTCTTTTTCCTCATGACATCAGTATTTGAAGTTAAGGACTTGAAAGTGCATTTTCAATCACAATTATGGTGTCAGTACTGTGAAGTTATAATCGTCATAAGAGCAATTGTTGCATAAATCCTGTTACAGAGGAGCTCGTTTGAATCAATTCATAGAAGAAAACTGTTCAGTTGAAGAATCAGAGCTTCTGCTATGAAGATCAAACCAATCAAAAGTTCAGGGTTTCTCCATTTACTTGCAGTTTGCATAGTAGTTTGGACATGATATGAACATAATAGATCATATGAAACATCCACATAGTAAAGCTGCTTGGTCATTACAAAAGTAGGTCAGGCTTCAGCCAGCAACCTCATCCATTCTCTCCAGCCATCCATGCCCCAAAGATATCTTCAAGATGAATATTACCAGTTTTTTTCTTCAAGCTAAACCTGAGTCTCAGCACTGGCAAGTTCTCACCATCCCATCATTGCCAAGTTGGCCATGGAGCCCGCCACAGAGCAGTCACTGCTGACATTTTGCATGAGAAATCTAATTGGTTTCACTCTTTTATGCTGTGGGAGTGAAAGAAAAACAACAGCCCATTGCTCAATGTTTGCTTGCCTCTCCCCAAGAGGCACCCAGATTAAATTTTTTAGACGCTCAAGGTACAGTTTTAATAACATCTTGCAGCTAAAGAAACTCCTCAGTTAGCTGTAGAGTAGTGGCTGTTTATCAGTTTCACTCCCTCTTGCTGCTCTAGCTTTTGGCAAGATCACTATCTTCTTGCAGTGATGAAAGAGAATATTAAGTACATACATCAAAATGAAAGACATGATGTCTTTTTTTTATCTTACTGTTTATTAAGAATCTTCGTCTCTGATTTATTAAGAGTGGTGGTTTTAATTGACAGTAGTGAAAATTAAATCTCTGTCATAATAGACCATATCAATATCTCCTTGTATCCAAGACTAAAACCTAAAAAACAATTTTTTACTTCTTGTAAGGAATACTGTGCTGCATGTTTTCATGTGGGAAGCTAGCCCCTTAGGCTATACTTGCAGGCTTAGAGTGGCAGTATAGAAATATGGGGTGATAATTCAGATATGGTGATACAATTAGAAGTCAAATAGAAATTTAAGAATAAGGCAGGCTGATGAGAGAATGCTATGAGAAAGACTGAGACATAATTATAAGGCAGATATGCAGAGAGGCAGGTGAAAGTCAGCAGTCTGGATCTTCAGAACGTTACAAGAGCAATCCCAGCTCTTTCTGGTAACATTTCCCCTGTTCTCCTCTCAGATATGAAGTCTATAGTCTGTCAGTAAGAATACTGCAGCGAGGATAGGGCTTACGGGGGAAAAGTGCTTTGAAAAACATCCAGGGTCCAAGGTACTCAGGAATGCAAAGATTTCTTTTGGCATCCAAACTGCCATCAAACAAAGCTCAGAGCAGTGGACCTGTGTTTCATGCATGCAAACTTCTCACTTTTACGGAAATGGCAGATACTTCAACACATACCTTTAGGGTGCAGTAAAATGACTTTGTTGCTTCCAGCATTGCTTCACTATGCCTGAAGCTCATGGGCATCTGACTTTGTGAGTGTCCAGCCTTTGTTAAAAGCTGGCTAACTTATTTTTTGGGAGACCCATGTGACTAAGGCAATTCAGATGGTTCTACTGAACCTTTGGCAAAATGCTGAAAGTATCACCTGCCCCCTGAAAGGTCAGGGAACATTCATACCTCCTGTTCAAAGCAAGTTAGGTGATACCATATAGAGTGGCCTTAGATACTAATTTGGTTAATCCTGTTTTTATCACTTTCACACTACCCTGCCATTGAGGTCAGTCAGCTTCTGGCATGTTGCTGGCTGCTCCTTTGGAGGCTGAGACTTTCTTTTATATTCACACTGAGAAGGAATTTCTTTGTGTGCATTACCATGGGACTTCGCTGGATACATGAAAACACTGGAATACAGCAAAAGCCCACCTGCAAAACAGTGACTGCTTCCCCACACACTTCAAGGAGCAGCAATCTGCATTAGCCTGGATGACTTTTCTTTGCCCCAATAGATAGAGAAATTTCTTAAGAAAGATTCAACATTTATCCTGAAGCAGATTCTGGTTCTATTAGTAAGTTCTTATTGACTGATAATACCACCATAAGAAGATTAGTATGTGGTTGCCAGCAATTGTAACCTGTTCACAGACATAGAGCAAGCAGAATTAGAAGTGAAATTCTCTATCACCAAGTCTGCTGCCTTGCTGTCACAGAAAACCATGCCATTTAATGACAGGAGTGCAGTGTAGCAAAGGGGACACAGTCCTGCTGATGGTTTTACCCGTGTCAATGGCTTAGAAAGCCAGACTGGTTTCCAGTGCACTTGCTGTCATCAACAAATGGAATTAAAATATTTGGCACAGGGGCTACTGCTACAGTATCTTGCAGAAGCAGAGGTTGCACCTTTATACTTTTTGTTTCTCAACAGGGGCAAAGGCAGCAAGCCAAACTCTCCAGGGCTTTCCTTCCAATGATTTCTTTCCTTCTGGCACATTAAGACCCAGCCTTGTGCTGGTCCTAGGCCCTCATTCCTGATCAGCAACCTCCAAGTTTGCTTACCCTGCAGATAAGACTCAGCTTGGCAGATGACATCAGGTACTTCTTTGTATGAGCTTTTCACGCTGTAGGTGCACACTTGGTTCCAATACATGTTCTCTGGTCCCACTGCTGCTACTGGGAGCCATTGTAGGCAAAAGAGTCTTCTCTTGGGCAATCTGTACTTAGTTTAATCTTTTTGACGCAATAACGCAAGCTTCTGGTCACTGGTTTTGGCATTAAAAAAGAAAGAAAAAATAATACAATCAAATGTTTAAATAAAAGCTTTTCGTTCCCAGGCTCAACTTCAGCCAAACACTTCCCTCCAATCCATGTCAAATTCCCTTATTTTCACTGTGGTTACATGCAGATGTTCCCAATGTCTTCTGTGAAGAGATAGGTAGCACAGGATGTTTGGATTGTGTGCATAATGGCTTTGGCCTGCTGCTCCATGCATATTAGTTTCTCTTTCCTAACTTCTGCTTCTTAGTGGCTTTCTTCTATTCTGTTGTGGGTCACAAAAGACTGCCCTCCCTTGGGGATGTCCTTGCCCCGGCACCTCTCAAATCAATGTCAGAGCTGGCTGAACCCAATGTGAACATTCCAGGAAGTTCTCAGCCTTCCCTCCCCCACAGGCACTGCAGGCTCTGCTACCTAAACCTGTCAGTTAAACCCAGCAGAGGAGGTTACTCCAGAACAGCATACTCCTATAGGGCACATTTTTGCTTCTCCTTTCCTCCTAGCTTTGTTGATGTCTAATTCATTTTTCTACAAACATCACCCTTTAGCTTTAATGGTCATCCACCCTCCCAGGTGTTCAGCTGGGAATTGAACCAAATGAAAGAGGAGGAAATTTACAGCAAATCCCAAAGACTGGGGTTTTTTTGGCCAGATATCCGTGCTACAGGCTGATTTTTAAGTGTTTACACACAATGGTGTCTGAGTCATTAGCCATTTTCCATGTTTGATATTTAAAGTAGATATTTATGGTAACTTTATGGTGACAGCTTATTAAGGTGGGCCCTTAATGAACAGGCAGGGAGGACCTAGTGCAGAATACTGCAATAAATAAATGGTTTCAAGAACAAGTACTTATCATAGAGGGATCTCCAATAAGAATAGATTGTTCACAGAATCCTTGTGGCTTGGTATGAATTGATTGAAGCATTATCATAGCCAAAATTTGAAAAAGAAAATTCTCCCAAAAGCAGATTATATAAGACATGTCTTAATGAAAATTTCATGCTGACAGAAACAGCCCATGGAATGCCATGCTATTTTCACTTTCATTCTTTCAGCTTTTAAAAGATATGTATTTACATATTCTGCCTTTTTCCACTGATTTCTTATACAGACTGACAATAAGACACAACTTATACATCCCTGTCTGCCTTGTCTTTGCTTTTGTATTTCATTTTGCCGTTGTGTTTGAACTGGAATAATCAACACTGGCATAGATTGTGTTTTCTGTTGCTTTTCATTACTCACCAAATCATTCTGGAGTGTTCTTTCCTAATTATTGGGTTTGATCTCTGCTTGGGGAATACGGCATTCTTTGCTGTGCTGTCCTGAAAATAATTGCATTTGCAGTGATTGTTTTCTAATAACAGTTCTGTAGAATAAGTGGTTTGGGGTCAAATTCAGCTTTATTTATAAGAATAAAAGAATTTTGCCCAAATAATAATTGGGTAAGGACTTCATGTGCTGGATGATTACTTATAAAATGTTTCTACAGCCTATGACAGCTACTATGTATCTCCAGTTCCCCAGTGCAATAATGAACAACCATCATGTCAAACCAAATATTATAACATTGTCATGCAACTTGAGCAGCATAGTGCCTTGGTGTGCACACGAGGCTTTCACAGATATACATGAGAGCTGATCTCTCAGGCAGAGGAGAGATAGCTAGAATAAATGCTATTCTGTAAGATATGCCTTTTAAAAATTATTATGAGTTTTTAATTTTTATTTTGTTTTTTTTTTTTAAATTGTAATAACAGCCCAAATTGATTGTGAACTTTTGACGACACTGAAGAGCTATTTGCTTTCCCCGAAGTATTCTCATTTATTTTATACTGGGAAGATTCAGGCTTATAGAAAGCTAATGAGAAAGAATGGGAGTATTTTAACTGGATCATCAGCATTTATTTGTGTTTTGAATAATACCCAGTAATTATTTAAGGTATTCCACTGGTTGATGCCTAGGTATCTTGCAGTGTCACTCTTCCTGACATTCATTTTGAGCAGAGTTCATAAAAATTTAGCCAAAGGCTTTCCACTGATATTATTGGTAGGTCTGAGCAAGTAAATCCTGCGTAGGACAAAGATACTACCATCCTCCAGCTCCTTCTTATTCTTATGACATAAGTAACATTAAAAGCAATATTTTCCATGATTTAGTCTTAATTTTTAATTTGCACTTTGTGGAATATTGAATATTTCAATACATGTTTTTTCCAAGTTTTCTCTAACACACAGGCTCCGTTCTTAATAATTTAGGCCATAACAGTGCACCAGTGTAATTATCCTAATATATCTTGTGGGTTTAATTATTGCTTTTTATATTCTCTAACCTGTAAGAGTCTAGCTTAAGAACTTTTAAAAATTGCTTCGAGGAATAATTTTTACTTCTGTGAGAAGTCAAGAATCAAGTATTATATTGAGTATTATACCTGGAGAATTATCATTCTGGAGAATTATTGAGACATGCTGTAAAATAAATAAAGTAAATAGGTAAAAATCAAATATTCTGGTTTTGAATACAGAAAATAAACCAAATGCAAACAGAGCTTCCAGGACTCGGTTCTTCAGGTGGTGTCAATCAGTCTGGTCAACTACTTACTAAATTCTGCACCATGTGGAGGCAGAATATCATCTGTCTCTTAGGCAAGTGTCCTGGTTTCAGCTGGGATAGAGTTTGTTTTCGTAGTAGCCAGTACAGTGCTGTGTTTTGGATTCAGTATGAGAATATTATTGAGAACACACTGATGTGTGTAACACTGATGTTGCTATGCAGTGCTTACCTTAAGTTAAGGACTATTCAATTTCCCATGCTCTGCCAGTGAGGAGCTGCTCAAGAAGCCAAGATGGAGCACAGTTGGGACAGCTGATTCAAATCGGCCAAAGGGATATTCCATGCCACAGAACACCATGCCCAGAATATAAACAGAAGGGAGTTGTCTGGCAGGCGCTCATCAGTTTTTGTAGACTAGCTGAGCATCGGTTGGTGAGCAATTGTAACATGCATCACTTGTTTTTCTTGGGTTTTAAACCTCTCTCTCTCTCCTTTTCTTTATTATTATTTTTAATATTGTTGTTGTTATCATTAGCATTATTACTGTTAGGAGTATATTTTATTTTATTTCAATTATTAAATTGTTCTTATCTGAACTCATGAGTTTTACCTTTTTGTCTGATTCTCTTCCCCATCCCGTGGGGTGGGGAGCGGAGTGAACAAACAGCTGTGTGGTACTTATTTATTGTGTGGGGTTAAACCACCACAGCAGCAACTGTCAAATTAATGTGCATATATGTACATCATGGCCAGTCTTCGCAAACGAAGATTTGGGAAAGGTCATTACCCTTCGAGCCTGCGCAGTGGATTTTTTAGGTGAGACACAGCGTGCGCTGAACTGAGCCCACCCTCTAATCCTAAGGTTCCTCTGCCGGGGCTGAGCGAGCTCGGACAGTGGCAGTGAGGTCCTCAGGATGTAGGTTTGTTTAGAGTGACCTTCTCTTAGATGGATTGCCTTACAGGGCTGATGAGCTCCATCTGCCTGGAGNACTGTGTCTCACCTAAAAAATCCACTGCGCAGGCTCGAAGGGTTTAATGACCTTTCCCAAATCTTCGCTCGCGAAGACTGGCCATTATTATATTTTATTTTATTTCAATTATTAAATTGTTCTTATCTGAACTCATGAGTTTTACCTTTTTGTCTGATTCTCTTCCCCATCCCATGGGGTGGGGAGCGGAGTAAACAAACAGCTGTGCGGTACTTATTTATTGCCTGGGGTTAAACCACCACAGCAACAACTGTCAAATTAATGTGCACATATGTACATCATGGCCAGTCTTCGCAAACGAAGATTTGGGAAAGGTCATTAACCCTTCGAACCTGCGCAATGGATTTTTTAGGTGAGACACAGCGTGCGCTGAACTGAGCCCACCCTCTAATCCTAAGGTTCCTCTGCCGGGGCTGAGCGAGCTCGGACAGTGGCAGTGAGGTCCTCAGGATGTAGGTTTGTTTAGAGTGACCTTCTCTTAGATGGATGGCCTTACAGGGCTGATGAGCTCCATCTGCCTGGAGAAGTCCCCTGACCGGGAATTGAACCCGGGCCGCAGCAGTGAGTGCCGCATCCTAACCATTAGATCACCAGGGAACCCCCCACATATGTACATATACAAGAAGTAAGTTACAACCCCACATTTACATTGAAGTTTGAGTGTCATCGTAATAGCAGTTGAGTGATTCTTAGACACTACAATGACAAATCCATTGCGAGTGCAAAATATTGATCATTACTCTGATATCTACTAACTGATCAGCCTGCACATACAAAATTCAGATATATTATATAGATATATGCATCATCAGCACTGTTTATTAAGGTGTAGTGACTTGTTCAGGTTATGAGAAACCCAGAAAGAATTATAGCTTTGGATGTCATTAAGGCTTAATGTTAAATGTAGTTTGCATTTTTTCCTCTCCCCTCTCAACAAATCTGGTTAGTCCTTGTATTTTGTTATACCACCTTTTACATGTGCTTCTATCCCTTTTGCTCCCTTAAAAAATCTATTTTTCCATCACCCAGCAGGGAGTTATAGTCTGTAATGAGAAAGCTGCTGCTTTTGATCCTTTTATAAGGTAACTCTGATTAATGTTCATGGGTGTTCTACAAAAAGGAAGAAGACAGAATTTATCTCCAATTTTAGGATAAACAATTAAATGCTTAGGTATATCTTACCCAAGTAAACCTTCCAGTAACATAATTAATTAAAAAATAGATCAACTAAACACAGTGGAAAATTATAAGGGCTGATTTTATTGTTACAAGTTTGTCCTGGCATCACTTATTAGTGTAGTAGTCAGAACCTTGCAGATGCTTACCAATCGATATTCACCATCATGCTGGGTTTGGGCCCCAAACAGTGTGATATGTAATTCTAAATTCTCTTAAATGAGGCCAAAGTCTTCTTTGTCTCCTCTGGCACTTTACCTTTAGTTATCAGTCCTGCATGGACCTAAGATCATAAACTCGGCCTTTTTTAGCTCCCAACTTCATTCATAACTCCTGGAGATTCCCCAGTATCAAAAGCAATTTTTTTGCTGCTTCCTCCTCTGTTTTATGGGTTATCCTATCAAGAGGGGCTTAAATCATGTATTTCAGAGAATTTATAGTGATTTTTAATGTGTTTGTTCTTCAATGTAGATAAAGCAAGAGATTACAAAGGTCAATCAAAATAACAAACTTTTGTGTGCCTTTACTTTAATTTCTGTGCTATTTTAGAGCATTCCCTGGGCTACTGTGGCAGTAATTTGCAGTGTCAAACTTCCTTGCAAAAGCAGTGCCCAGCGAGGGACATTTCCCTTCTCTGAAGATGTTATGTATTTCCACTTATGCATCATCAAGCTTAAAAACCCCCCTAGTATATTAATATTTTTGTAGCAGAGTATATGGGGGTACAAACTCCTTCTTTGCTTAAGAAGGTCCTGGTTTGAATAGCATAATATTGAAGTATAACACTACTGTATTGTCAGGAAAGGCTAAGTGTAAACATATCTCCCCAAATCTCTTGCATCCTGTGAAACAATATGAAAGATTTCAGCTCTCCTCTCAAAATGGACTGAGGAAAGAAAATATGTTTGAAATTTGAAGAAATTTTGAGAAAAACATGAATCATGAGATGTTTTATACTGAAATATATTGAAGAAGCAAATGTTCTTTTATGTACCTCAACAAAAAGCTCATCAAATTTCACCTTTTCTGTTGCTAAATATTGTAAATGTTCAAATTTGCAAATATTTCTGGTAAGTTTTGACTGTGTCTCTACCTGGTCAATTGCTCTTCACTGAATAATTTATTCAAATATAATTGAGAAAACAGATCAAATAAATTATGGGTTGAATATTTTTTCAGTGTAGTCACTGGCCCTAAAACCTATCACAGGCTTTAATTTATAATACATGTAGTTCTGTATATAACAATTTAACAAGCACTGTGAATTACAGAAATGCAATTTTATCAAAGGCTTGTGGCAGCATCGTAAACCTCAAAAATGAGTCTCCAGCAGTTAGGAGAGACACATGTATTCCAAAATGGAGCGATAGTCCCGTAATTCAAAGCACACTTACATTTTAATTAATATCAGAATTTAATGTAATAGTAAATCTTCCTGCTTTTTCGCTACATACACTTATCCCTCCTCTTTCTACTTCAAGTCCCTCTCTGCATAACCAACTCTGTTCCTCCCGGTCCTGATGTTGTCCTGCCCAGCTCCCACTACACCTTCTCAGCACACATCAATGTGCATTGGGGCACAGTTAAGCCCCATCTAAGAAAAATGCTCATATCATATGCTCATATGCTCCCTTATGAAGCAAGGGAGTTCTCTTGGTGAAGCCAAAGAGACAATTACACACCTTGAACAGTGCTCAGGGGACTTTGAGACCACTTAGGGGATGCCTGGGTCATCCTATCATCCTACCTCTTTCCATATCCCTTTCACACACTGTGTACACACTATATTTCTGCTGTTATTTACACCTGTGCTGCCATTTACAGAAAAAAGGGATAAATTTTTCTCCCCCACCCCTCACAATGGCAATTGCTTTTCAAAAAGTCTAACTGATTTTATCTTTGACTAATAAACATATGATTTAAAAAATAGAAGGCAGCTGGTGTTTCGCTGCCATTCAAAAAAGGTTATTTTCTCCCTGCTCTAAATAATTGTAGGTTTCTAAATATCTGTCATTTTACTCCTGACTGTCCAGGAAACATTGCCAATCTCAGGTTTTGAGTGTTTACATTGTCATTGTGCTCACAGAATTGTGAAAAAAGATTGGAAAGGAAATCATGTGCCCTGAAGCATACTAGTTTAAAAACAGAACTCAGTTCCACCACATAAAATACACCTGTCTTGAACACGTCAAGGAAAGCACTTTGATATTACTGACTTCTGAAAAATTGCACTAGGCCCCTCCTTCCCTATGTCTGTGTGATTTTTTTCAAAAAGTAGTTTTATACTGTTTTGTGGTGGAAAGTCTGAGGCACAAAAATGAGAAGGAATATACCCAGTTAGTTTAGAAGTTGTGTTTGGCACTCTAATTTTTCTCCTTCTGCCCTTTTTCCTACTCTTTAAGCCCCATGGTTGCCTCAGCCACTCTTTTTCTGCAGGCTGAGGCCAAATATATTGGGAATCAACATGTGGTCTCTTGACAACAACTACAGAGCCCAACAATGTGCAGAAGATATTTCTTTCCATACTTAAAGAGTCACTTCAATTTTCTCTCAAAACAGAGAATTATCTTGAGGTCAGAACTGCCTGAACAGTTTAACTTTGTTTAGAAAATGTGTTCTTTGTACATCAAGTTTAACCACTAGCGGCAGAACTGCAGATACTTCCCTTGTGTTTTTGCTGAGCTCATTTCATGAAAGATTGTACGTAATTAGTGCTTTTACCTTGAGAATGTGTCAAGTTGGCAAAAATAGCATCCCAGGTTTCTCTCCTTTGTAGCTTTCTAGTTAGGAGAATTCATCTTCTAATCAGCAGATTTTAACAGAACTCAAGCTTCTGTGAGAGTGACAGACTCTAATATGACTCAGCTTCCAGATTAATAAAATTACTGTCTATAATGAAGGTTATCTTCTTTTTCATTCTTCAGTATTCCAATTTTGCTTACAGTGTTGAGTGCTTGGAAAGTGTCAGTTCCTATTCTAAAGAAATGATGTATTTCCTTTAAAATAATCTGAGCTGTGTCTGAGCACTGGTCATTGTAGATAAATGTAAAGATAAAAGACTTCTGGGTGATGAAACTGTCTGGGTTTGACAGAGACCAATGTTCTGATCTAAGCTGGGCCTATCTTGAGTGGCTGGAACGAGGTGACCTCTCAAGGACTTTTACAAACTGAGCTGCTCCATGAGTCTATGATACTCTTCCCTACTAAGAAAACTGCTTCCTCTCAATGACACCAGTCATCTTGATGCTGGTTCCTGTGACTGCATAAACTCAACATTTTTCATTGTGGATGAAGCTTACAGGTACAGTATCACTGCATTTAAAACACATAAAAAGAAGATACTCCTTTTTTTGAAGATACTCCTTTTTTATGAAAACAGTTCTTGGTACCACCCATACGAATAAGGTTCCTTGTGTTTGTGATAGAAAAGATTAAATGAACAGTGCTTCATTTTCTGAAGAAAAAGATTCAGTAATCTGAACAGGAGCAATACTGACTGAAAGGACAAGAAGATATATATGTTTGTCATAGGACTCTGGAAGCATTTTATCAGTTCCTCTATCCTGCCTTTTCTCTCTCACAACAGGAAAGACTTCAGAGAGGAATACTATAGGAAACAGATATATAAACCCTTAATGACAGCAGTGGGTCTTATTTCTACAGTGCACTCCAGGAACACTATTCCCACCTTTAGCAATTTTTGGTGGTTGATGTTTTTAAAAATATTCCGAAAGAAAGGTGTTGTGCTTTGCAATATCAAAGTTCATCAGCACCAGGCACTGTGAGAGTAGATTCCAGCTACCAGTGTGTGAACTTTTACTCTTCTGAAGCTGTTTTATCTTCTAACAGAGTTTTGTTCCCTTCGTGTCCCTTTTCTCAGCTTTTTTTAGAGCCCCTTTTCGGTCATATAAAATGCAATTTCACAAACTGACTGGTGGCAGACATTGAATCCTAAGGCTCTTTCACTCAGAAAGGCAAATATAAAGTGGAACGTTCACCCCCAAAAGCCCCTGAACTGCCATAAAAAGATTTTGACTGTGTCAGCTCTCTCTTATCTATTGTGTTTTTAAAATAGTATGCCAAGTTACTTCTTAAAAGGGTAAGAAAGCTCTCAGGCATTTTAACCTTCTTGACAAGGTAATATCTGTTGCCATTAACAGATGTTTTGAGTGAAATTTATGACATCCAGTCACGGATGGGGCACCTGAGAGAAAGCCAGGAATATAGGACTGTCTGGCCCTGGAACCCGGCTTCTGGCAAGGCATTCATGCCTGGCTTGCCTAAACATGGAGAGGTAAAGCACAGAGGTTGAATCATAATGTATCTCTTGATACATTAGGCTCCAGTTTTGATGAGAACCATGAGATATTGCAATTTTACCATTAAATCACATTACTAACATTGTCAGAAAAAGGGCACACATTCACTGGCAAAAAACAGAACAAAATGAAGTCCAAACATACAGCCCCACCTCCCCCATCTGTTGAAATATTTAAGCCTCAGCATCATTTCAGTTGTTGAAGAGGTCAGGAACAGAAACAACTGTTTTTTCCAATAAAACTATTCAGTTGAATTCAGACTTTCAGATCAAGAAAACTCACTGTTAAATTAAGACCACTGGACCTCTGTGTATGGTTAGACTCCTCAGAGCCCCTTCTCAAGAACAGACTTACCAGCTATGTTATGAAGCCTGTGTTAAAAGCCCAAGTCCAAGACCGAGAAAGCTCTAAAGGGACAGAGATGAAGTTTCTCTCAACTCCTTATAAAGGGCCTTAATTT
Organism: Lepidothrix coronata; assembly: GCF_001604755.1. Taxonomy (NCBI): domain Eukaryota; kingdom Metazoa; phylum Chordata; class Aves; order Passeriformes; family Pipridae; genus Lepidothrix; species Lepidothrix coronata. Next base: position 1,741,394 of record NW_016690240.1, on the reverse strand, counting down.
GCTTACAAGGACAAGAAAATCCAGCACAGGCAGGTATGAACATGTTGTATGCCACAACCAGCAGATTTCTTAAACTGAACTGTTCCTAAATTCATTGGAAACACTTTCAGGCTGCTTATAGGCATAGGTTAAAAGCACCAGCCCATGGGGTCCTCAAGCTGACATTCCTTCTTGTAAGTGAAGTCACAAGTTAGAGATAGAAAATGTAGCATCCTTGAAGAAAAGGGCAATGTTTTCAGAGCCGGGGTGACAAAGAAGCTATTGGACCATTAGTCTGTAAACGATAAAGAAATTACTCTAAAAGATTATTGCTTAGCATTGTCACAGGCTGTAACCTGGTCCAACAGCATTAAACTGTGGTGGTCACTGGTGGTCACAGCTGATTCCTTAGATCAGTCTAATGGAAGCGGACAGCAGTAAAGCTATGACTATGATGCCCTCTAAGCTGGGATCCAAGTAGGAAGCAAAAAGGAGGAGTAAAAGTGTGACATTTGCATAAACACTAAATTAGAAAAGAATGTTAAATATTAAGCTGAATCTATACAAAGGAAGTAAAATGGTAATTTAAGAGATTTGTGGTTCAGTTAAGAACTCTGCAAATTACTCTATTAATGCTAAATTGGGGTGAAAATAGGTCTAATATATAGTAATGAAGCTGAAGTTTAGCCTGCAGAGTTAAATGGGCAAGCCTGTCATTCCGTGTTAGTGTGAGCGGAAATCAGGAGGAACAAAGGATGGATAGACAAAATGATAACATTGACAGACAAAAGCTGTAGCAAGCTGTTCACCAGAAATTCAATCTCTGCTGAGCAAACACATCACTGGCTTGCTCTGAAAACCTCACAAATTCCCTGCCTTTCACCTTTTGGATAGGAAGACATGCTGGCCAGCTGCCAACTACTGATTCAAGCACTTTATCTGGGAGTACGACAGCAATTCAGCCAGGAAGAGACAAGGAGTTTGTATGGATCCAGAAGACAGTCTCTATATTTTTCCTGGGGGTTTCTCAGTTGACCCTAACTAATCTCTTACTTGATTTGCACCCCTAGAAACCTTTCTTTGAAGAAGATTTGCTCACCAGAGGAAACTGTCCAGACCATCACAGATTGGAAAGACAGTCGCTGAAGGGAAAAAAACAATTTTTGCTGACCAATGGAAATTCATGGAATCTTCTCTAAAGCCTTATAACAACATGTATTTTTGGCACAGCAATGTACATAGCATACAGGACCAAATCTAGTCATCCTCATGAAGGGCTCCCTGGAGAACATGGAGGATTTTGCTGCACATTTGGATGGACTTTTCCTGTTCTTCCTCAGCCCCTTGTGCTGCCCAAAGCAAGCATTTGGTTGGGATAAGAAAAGACATCCAATTTTTTCTGCAGAGAATCATCCCCAAAGGTGAATCAAAATAAAATAATGTCAAAGTGACCGACTGGAGCCATGTCAGTGCTGTGTGACAGTGGGAAGTACCAATGATCATCTGTATGGACCAGCATGAAGGGCAGAGGGGACAAAGGGACACTAACGCACCCTCCTCCTGGTGCCTTAGGGCAGGGAAAGGCAAAGAGCTTCAGACCCTCTGAAGAGGCTCTGAGGGGCCCGGGATTAAGTGCCTACTGCTTGAAAACACTTAAATGTTGCTCCATTTTTTTAATCCTTAGGGTACTGGTGGGAATTGTGCTACTTGACTTCTGTTTCTGCTTTGAACACATGGCAAAATTCACATCCCTTGGTACAAAACTCTGCCTTTACTCTTTCTCCACCTGCTTCTCTTCAATTACCTGCAGGCAAAGTCTGATTAAATCATAAAACAACACATCAAAATAAATCTACCGTTCAAGTGGTAAAACAGCCAGACTTGGGTTTTGAGTTAATATAGAGCATGTCTTATATTAAGCAATTAATTTGCTTATTTACCTTATGTCATCATCCTGATCTGGATGTCTGAACAGGTTATATAAGTTAATAAATGTTATTTTCCTTCCAAACTTCATGCCTTTTTCCTACACTTGCACCGATGTGCCTTATCTTCCTAACCTTGTATTTAGAAGTGCCAAAAAAAGAATATTAAATTTGTATGACCTTTACCATCCACAAACACAAATTAGGCTCATGTTCTTTGCACTGGCATTTGAAATTAATTATTTGGTCTACACTGACAACTGTGTAGGGGAGAGATAAGGCAACAATGCAGTATTGATGGAAAAATGAGCTTAACAATATTAAAAATCTTTCTAGATAAAAACAGCATATAGCAACTCAGTCTCCTTGAGATCATGGCCTAAGTTTTTGTCCTCCCTGAAGTGATGTTTGGAAGCTGTCATCTGCTGTCTTTGTTTTCCAATCCATGAAGGATGTATAATAAAAGAAAATAAGATGTCAGCAAACAGGAGGTGCCCCCCTCAAACTTCTAAATACCTGTAATTATATGCATGCACACCAACAGAGCTTTCTATTTGTTTTAAATATCCAAATGCAAACTGTTGGAGAGACTCTGTGTGTGTGTGTGTGTGAATTAAATATGCTAGGTAAAAAATATCACAACGATAATATACATTAAAAAAAAATCTTCTGCTCATACGATAGTTATAATAATGCTTTGACCAGAGCTGTAGGCTGCCACATCTCTTGGTTGAGTAAATATGTCTCTTATGTCAAAGATGAGTTCCTGAGACTGGCATTCTTTTTGGTCTGATTTCCTAAGGAAATGTGTGCATGTTCCTCTGGTGCATATGACAACAACCTTTCTTTTAAATCCATCATTCCATAGAGGCAGATAGATGTCTCAGACATAATAATGACCTGCAAAGCTGTTCAAGGTGAGGGGCTACTTGGAGAAGAGACTCCTACTACTACTGCTGTCACTGAGCTGAGGACAGGCAACACTCACTGCTTCTCCGGGCTGCCCAGCTCAGCAGCCTGACCCTGCATGAAGGATTGTATGAAGGCCCACAGCACACACGTATCCATCCACAGCTGGTTGGCAGCAAGGGGTGGGGGAAATATCTGGGGGTAGCAAAAGGGAATGTGTAGGATACGTAGAGTGCTCCCTGAGGGGTCTGGGAGGCATAGGAGAGCGGTAGGAAATATCACTGCTCTAATGCTCAACTTGCAGAGTTTGGCTTCTTAACAAATATCATTTTCCCCCATTCTTCTCACCACCCTACCACTCCATGAGAACCTTCCTACAGCTACCTGAGCAGTTACCCATCTAAGATGTTTTATCTCTTTTTCTGACAGAACCCAGCTATTTCTCCTCCCCCCATTTTCTAAGGAGACGATATCTGTGAGCCCAATTTTGTTTGCCTTCATCTCCTCTTATCACTATCAAACTTCATGGCTGATTTCAGTTAAAGGGTGGGGGGAGAAAGGAAACCTCAAAAATGTGAAATTTTTATCTTTAATGAAATTTAGCTGCAGGGGAGTAGAGAGATGTCTTTGAGATATCCTGACCAAGAAAAGGCATTACATGTCACATCCTCAAACAGGGGAAAATCTGTAAGTTAATGAATGATGCTTTATCACTGTCTTGGTGTAGAAAAGTTCCCACCAGAAACCCCAATCTGGCCTGAGAAACTAACCTGAACTGGACCCTGCACTCAGACGACAGAGGATTTCTTCACAAAAAGTTGAGACACAGTTTATTGTAGGGTAAAAGATACGATGTGTTTTCTTTTTTAGAGCACTTTTCATACTTTTTTATTTTGCTTCCCTTGATTTGAAATGAATCATTCAATCTGTGTCACTTGTCCACATTAGATGGCACCAGTTTGATTTTGTTTGATGCAGCAGAGAAGGGAAGCAGCAATGGGATGTGACATGCACTTTATCTTGAGTATTATTTGTCTCTACAAGAGTTCGGTGAGATAAAACCACTGAAAGGACTGTTGTAAAGGATAGTCATTACTTTGTAAGTGCTTACGCAAATGTGTTGGAAGATTACATTTGGGAAAAAGCTTTTCAGGCTCCACACACATTTTCTCTTTGAGAGCTGAGTTAATCAGAGCACACTGACAGATGGGTAGCGATAAAACAAATTTACAAGTTAGAGGTTTGGTGACTGACAGACAAAACACATAATACACAAAAATGCACAATATATGAGAACACTTTCCAAAAATTTACAGCACTTTGGTTAGGGATGAGAGTATAATTCCAGCTTTATCTATTACAAAATCCTCTTGTAAAGTATTTTAGTTCAGTGCTACTTATTTTATTGAACAAGTCAGAGAGTATTTCTTATCTTAAGAGAATAATGGGTTTATGGATTTGAGGAGAGAGAAGGGAGAGCACTAGGCTTTTCTTGGTAAGTGTCAAAATCCCAGGTAGACCACAGCAGTCAATATCACCATTCTGTAATGACTGAGAAATTGTCTTGGAGAAACTGGAGGGAAAAATTAAATGGGTGCCGATATATGAAATTATAAAATCTGACATTTTCTATTTACCAGAGATCTGCAACAGACCTAAGAATGGTAAAAGGAGGGGAATTTTTAGGACTAGCATAAGTAGATCTATTCTCTCAGAGTTGCATGAAAGCCACTTGTAGTGGTATTTATGGTGTGTTACACCATTTACAGTCTTTTCTCTGAGCATTAATTTTTTTCTGGAGAACAGTGAGAGTGCTTCCTTTTGACCTTTACTGAAAACTATTAACAACTTCATATCAAGTGTTATGTATAACAGCCTCGATGTTTAATGTTGAATAATTTCTAAAAAGTCCTAAGATTTTTGAAGGCTTGACAGCGTTTCAACAATGAGATAGAAAATGGTGAAGCACAGCAGTAAGTTGTTATCCCTATTTTGTGTTATACCTACACTTTGTGACTTCAGGCCTTAACATTTCCTGGTAACTCTCCATAGTATATTCACTATTCTCCCTAGAAAAGCTTCAGCATCCTAGTATTTTTTTTAGTATATCTCCACTTTGCAAAAAATGTCTATTTAATCAAACAGTAAAAAAAAATTATACTATACAAGAGAGCTGACATCCAGCCAGAGAACTCTAAATAACAAACACTTGAAGAAGTACTTGTTACAGTCAGATATGTTTGGAAATAGCTCTTCATAAACGAAATAATAAAAGCCATAATCAGTTCACAGATAATTCTCAGATAATTCTCCAACAGGTCAAATCTGATGAATGAATTGTTCATGGAGGCTGTTTTGATGAGCTATAATTATGTGAGCAAAATTCCATCATTTTTTGTCTTCTGATTGCATGATAATCACGTAAAAAGAAGAGAACAGAAAGGAGATTAAGTTCTTGCAGTCAGTAAGAGATGTTGTATTGATTCTAAGTTGTTGCTAGGTAAATAATTAAACCATGATTTCACTGTTGGTTTTAGTTGTCTGCTGTGTGTAAAGGTTACTTAGATGCATAATTGAAAAATTAATTAATATATTTCTGCCACTGCTCGAATAATGGAAATCCATAAAGATGAAATTACTATAGTGGTTTGAAACCACTCATTAATGATCCATCTCAGCTTCAGAAAATTTCTCAGAAGTCTAATGGTCCTGACAGATCAGACCATCTTTCTTCTTTTTTTTTTTTTTTTAATTCTACTCCATAGTTGCTGCAAGAGATAGATATCTGTGAATGGATGGTGTAGCTTAATCAGCCAGATGTAACATGCTGATTTTCACCAGGGCTATATCTATTCTTGCTGCCCCACCTCAACACAACTCTTGCCTGTCTAGATCAAAAGCATTAGCTGTCCACATACACTGCACCAAGGGAAGGGCAATGACGAACAACCTGAGGATTTCACACAGTGGTTATGAATGAAATCTGTTATACCCTTTTCTTTTCCACAATAAAATTTAGCTGCAATGTGACATGTACCTACAAACTGAATGAAAAAGACAAAAGGTAGGAAAGGTGTGAATAGCAAAGCCTCTGAGTAATTAACATGGTAATACCTGAGGTATATTTGTTCACACCACATCTGTGCTAATTGCCCATTTACCAGGCTAATTTAACATCAGTTATTTCTGGGTTCATTCCATCATCAGTACATTTCTCTTGTTACTAGGCTACTGTAATTTCAACATCAACTGTATTTTGACTTACATAAGCTTGTAACCCTTCAGTATCCACAGGGGAGCACAGTTTGCTGGGAATTTTGCAGTTTAAATGTCTTATATATAAAAGCTGTGGAATTTCCATTTCAGATTCCAACATGCCCATTTCAAAGACACCTGTTATAGTAACTCCTGATTACCACGTGATTGCCCACACAGATTTGACAGTTCTGTTTTCTGTAGATTGCATACTATTTAACTTCCCCGAAAATTCAGTCATTCAAAAAGGTATCCCAGTCAATAAAGCAATTAGTTTCTTCTGTACATTTGAATGGTTGCTGTAAATGAGAATTAGAAAGCATAAATTATATTGCATTGTGCAGTAGAACTTCATTTGCAAGAAGATTAACTAAATGATCTGGTATGTCCTTTCTAATTTTAATGTGTATGCTTCTGTGATATTTATAGATACTGGTAGTTTTCATCATTTACCAATAGGACTACAAAAAGTATTGTAGCTCTTACCTAGAAGATTTTGTAGGATACAGAGTTTCATTTTTACTTTTTAGGGGGGAAATAAATGTTACTCTTCACATTTATGACAGCAAATGAGATTTCTAATGATTTTGATATCAAAACATGATGCTTTTGTTTCAGGCTGTGAATGGAAATCTTAGCCATCCTGAAAACCTAGAAACAAGAGGAGGCCAGTGGATTTCTCAGAGGAGAAAATGACTTACCAAACAATGCCCAAACTGGATGGACTCACTTGGCATCATAACTGCTCTGGAGTTTTCGGGACATAAGCAAACATAAGGGCTTCAATGCAGTGTAAGCACGATAGGTTGTCTCATTGATATTTCTCAGTGTTGGCTCCATGCATGGTTGCTTTTTGCTGTAATCAATGATTGGTGAGAAATACCACACACACGTACTTAATATTACCTACTGAGAATGAGAATATGTGTTTCTTACTTGCATGCTCAAAACTGAAGAAGAGATGAAAAGCTCAGAATGGATCCAAAAGCGGACCGGAATGGATCCGAAAAATGGATCCAGATAGTTTACTTACATATCAGGCCAAGTACATCCTCCTGCAAACACAAAACTTAGAAATACCCTGTTCAGCTGCTACGTTTCTCTGGAGACATCACAAACTCAGTGTGTTCGATACTTTGCTAATAGAGAGCTGTACGGTCTTAATAATTAGCCAGTGAAGGCTAGTAATTGCAGTCCTGGAGGGCAGGGGGCAGCAAAATGCCTGACTTACCCTAAGGTAGCTTTTCTGTCTGTGAGGACAGTGAATGGTGGAGACTGTTGCACCTCCTCTGAGACATTGATAAGAGTGGATTTTGTCAGTGTCTTCCACAAGTCATGTATAAGGCTCATCAAACCTGCTGGAATTCAAAAGCTACTTAATCCTGTGATTTCCATATGTAAACCAATCCTGTAGGGGTTTAGGGAGTATACCTATCACATAGGATCTTAAAACACAGGTGAGACTGGGATTACAGCCTGGAACTCCTCCAGAGGAGACCTCAGGCTACTGTGAATGTATTATAGCAAACAGAGCAGTTTCAACAGAAAAAATGGAAGGCCTGTGCAAAGATGTGTTTTGCTTGACAGTGGAGAACTCTCTTGGAAACTGGAAGTAGCTGCTTGTCAGCTGCACTTTCCAGAGTAAGAGGTGTGTAACCAGTTCTTGATACATGCAAGAGGAATATTCTTAACTCTTCAGCAGAAGAGTACAAGCAGGAAATGTCACCGCTACCTTACCCAGCTGCATTTTATAAAAAAAGGGTTTTGTGTCTAACTCCAGCTTCAAGAGGTGAATCCTGAAGACAAGAAGATGGGTTTTGTCCTGTATATTTATGTCTATCTAGAACCTTCTGGTGGTAGCTCCTTATTCAGCAATGTGCTAAGTGTGTTCCCTTGAAGTAAGATACATATCAGATATTAGGAGGGTGGACAAACCAGCAGAGAGCAAGGTACTTTGCTGGGAGTCATTCTACTTAATGGACGGTGGACAGTAAGCCAAAATTTCTTAGCTTTATGGAAAACAGTGTACATTTCTTTCAGAAAGGCAAAACCTGGATAATTCCCTTCTGTCATGTCCTCAAATGTTTGAAATAGGAGAATAGGATATGGAAGCAATTAATGTTACAGGGAGACATTTTTGAATGAATTTTGTGTTATCTGCTTATTTAAATCTCTGACCCACGTTTTCCAGAAAAGTAGATGTTGAGCTATAAAACTAAAAACTGAATATAGAACAATCTTCAAAAAAGAAAAAAACAAACAAAAAGGACCAGTTGGTGATTATGCTGTAAAAGGAACCCAAAAGGTAGAAACCAGGAAAGTTACAATCTTTTCCCATGTTAACATTATCATCAATATACCACAAAAAATGAAAAATGTAAAGCAATAACTGCAGCAGCAAAAAGGCACAAAGAGATATATCGGAGAGCCTTGAATCTGTCTCTGCATTTGCATACAGCTACCAGAAGTGTCTTGAAATTTGCTGTGAGCATATGGAGGACTTGATCAAAACCAGAATATACATTTTACACATCAAGGGACTTTATACAGATGTGCTAAATTTACAAAGGCAACTGAAGGACGTTTCAGACAGACTTGACAGATTACAAGCTGCTGCTGTTACTGTCACAGTCTCTGTGTAAATCTAGTTTAACAACAAGAACTGACACCACACAAGGACAAAACCTAAAAACAATTCAGAGGTTCTGAAGAACTTTTCCTATTACAAATACCAAGGTAGCCAAATAAATAGGTCACATATATAGGGGTTGCAGACCAAAATGGAGAAAAAGATTCATCAGGTGAAAAGTCATATTTTGCATTCTATTTTTCATGCATCGTAATGATATATACATGGAAACACAGCAGCCAAGATTTTTTCCCCTCTTTTTGGAATTTGTTTTTATTTGTTTGTCAACATAGAATCATTTGAGTGATTTCAGCTATTTTGACTGTAATTTTATATTCGTTAAGAAGATGAAAGTTAAAACAACCTGGCAAAAGTATAACCAATATCAGAAGTAACAAGAATGTGAGGCTAAAGTGAGCAGGGACTTAAATATCCTGTTCTTCTCATTGTCTTGATTTAAAATATAGAAGTGCATTCAAAAAAGATTACAACTCTAGTTACTGGAGGATTTTATCTGTCGGATTGCATGAAGGCATGAATGGAGATGTCTGAAGAACTCAGATTTTATAAGAACTTTAAAAAAAAAAGCCCAGTTGTTCTCCTTAGATAGTGACCTGCATCCAATCATTTTGACATGGTAGCATTTCTGGGAAGCAGCACTATGCCTCCTGTGCAGTTGCTTTCCTTCAAGGTGTGGCCATGTCTTCTGAAGTTGGTAACTGAACTCTTCTGCCTCCAGGTATCTCTTCTTTCCCTGGGAAACCAAGGGCCTTCCCTGAGTGTTCATATTTCCAAGGCACGGCTTCTTGAACAGTGCTTGGCACTCATGGCCAGCCACAGCCTGGCATAGTTTGAAGGTCAGGGAAATATCTCTATTCTCGTACCAAAACCCTGATTACGAGTTTGTCAGCGGATAGTGGTGCTGACAAAAAGATTTGGCATGTAGTGCCACTGGAGAACCTCACGTGTTCCCAGGGTGGAAAAGGAGGTTGGTGGTGTCATTAGAAATAATATTGGTGAAAACAGAGAAGCAAGTGACCCACATGGGTCACTGGAAGGACTTGAGACAGCAGTAGAGGAAACAGCAGTGGTGCCAGGGAAGCAGCTGATGGCTGAACTGTGGCTGAGAGTCTGTTTCAGAATGTAAAAAATTTCTGAACATCTTTTATAATACCTCAACAATGATAGCAGTAAATAGATCCCAGGCACAGTGCGAATGCCAGCAGTTCCTCATAGGGTTCATTTCCCAGGAGATTTTTCTGTGTTGCCACAGTTGTACATGGATTACCATGAGCTTTCAGGGTGAATTGATCCTGTTTCCTTTTGGGCCAGGGAACACCATCAGCACACCTGCATTGCCTTCAGGAGAAGCAGTAACTTTTGTGGAACGAGATCTGATTTATGGTCTAAGGAAACTCAAAGCTGTTTGCTTTCCCCTCTTTCCCTCATCTCTGCTTCTTTAATGTGCTTTAGAAAACAGTTGTACTCAGATACATATTGTAGGAGTGCAGAGTAAGTAAAGGATTTTCCAGTTATTTATTTATTTTGCAGTATTTATTTTGTATCCATTATTGAAAAACTAATCTGGAGCTAATGTATACACATTCTGGTAGGAATTATATTCTTCACAGGTCATTTGCACAACAAAAGGCCCTAGCCCTTACAGTCTCAATCCTCGCCCCAGGCACTTCTTGTAGTTATAGAATTTGCACATTCAATATGGGTAAACCAGCTAAGATTAAATGAAAGTTATTAAAAAATATTAACACACTTCCGGACACAGTAGCAATAAAAATGTGTGAAAAAATAATTTGTAGGCACTGTTATCTGTGGCTTCTGCAAGATGAAAAGCATACAAAAAATGTCAAAGTCTTCTTAGAGGCATTTCATCAGAATAGTTTTGCATCAGGCTGTTGTTACTCTACGTGACTCACCAGTATACAGTACAACAGCCCATTTACATCCTAGTGCAATATTTGGCAAACATTTGCTACAAGTTTTTCATTTTCCAAAACTCATTTTTGAGTCAAGAAATATGAAAATGTTCTAAACAGAGACTGTGAAACTTCTCCTGTCAGTTTACAACTTCATAATGTTATGCAGGTTTCAGTTTCCCATGGATGTGCCTGACACTAATGCCGACATATCTTGGGCCTGTACCAACATTGTTCATGTGACAAATATTATTTAAATAAAAAAAAAATCACTCTTCTTTAAGCAGTCTCTGTTTCCCTAAATCTAGGATAATTTCAATCTAATATAAAGGCTTAAATTTCACATTTCACTGAGTTTTTTTAGCTGAGAAATCACCCTACCGATTGATGAGATCTAGGTTAATTGTAACATTAGGCTGCACTGACACTGGAAATGATAGAAAAAAGGATCAAAAAATCTGCCTGTTGTTCCACTGAGGCAGGTCAAGAAAATGCTTTTAACACACAGAGTAAAACAAGCAAATGATCAGAAGTCAGTCAATACTCTTCCTCCCAGCACAGTTATGCATTAGAGTGGATTTTTATTATTTTTTTCCATATCGCTGAAAATTAACATTCCTGCACTATCACTTTTGTTCCCTCACTTTGATCACTGAAAGTTCTTTACCAGTTTGAGAGAGAAAATTGAGTCTCTACCCTCTAAGTGCTCAGCCACTCCACACCTCATGAAACAGAGACACACCATGAACCTCTCTTAGATTCTTCCTGTGTTGCTTTCATCTCACTCTGCTTGTTGAGAAAGAGATTGTACAATGAGAAATTTTGCTGTGTTCTTACACAGTGCAGTGAAATGCCACAGCAGATCTGAGGAACACAGCAAAAGTCAGGAAAGTATCATTTGCTTTCTTCAGACATATCCAAACCCATCTGACAAAGGGCAGTGATTGCATATCATTAAATGATATATGCAAGTTGATTAGATGCATATTAGATGCAATAAATCTCATGTTCAGCAGTGGTGACTTCACTGGGGCTGACTAGTATTTTTTAGCTATTTGGTACTGCAGACAAATATCTCAATGAATTTTTTCATAAGCACCTCGCTGTTGCTGCTAATGTGCTTCATCCAGTGGTGTCAAGATACAGATTTAGTGCACAGAAAGGGGTTTTTTTCACAGGTTTTATAGAGGATCTGATCCACATGATTCCTGCTACTAGTTATCACTCCAAACTGCTGACTTTCCCAGTTAGGCTCTAACTGAAGGGTGGCTTTGTGAAATAGGTGTCCACTGGGAATGAAAACTCTTTAACACAGCTGCAAGTGTCACCAGAATGAGCTCTGAACCATAGGATGCCAGAGGTGAAAAGCTAGTCTTTTGGTCTTATTAGATATGCAAATTCCATTGATTGCCTCCCCTGCATCAAAAGGACTGTACAAACCAAAGAGAACTGCTCAGCTGTTTCCAGTGATACATCTCTACCATATTCAGTTTCAGCTCTAGCTAAGGAATGTTCTGCCCTCCTTCCTGCAAAGGGACAGGTTTTTTTTTAATGGCATAAATAGCAAGCACTAAAAACTTCAGCATCGATAAAGTTCCTCAGTACAGAGTTTCCCATAGACATCTTGGACCTGTAGGTGAGGAAAGAGGTAAGAGCATGGAAAGGGAGGAGGATAAAGTTAGCTATCTTTTTCCTGTAAAGATCATGTGGGATACAGAATAAACATTGTACTTCTGAGCAGTCTGTATTTCCAAAACAATCCCTTCTTAACTCTTTAATACTAATTTCTAGATAAGTATCTTTAAAGGATGTCTACTGGAAATCTGTAATGTAACATTTTGGATAGTGGAAACCACAGTAGCTCAGGAATGGGCTACTGGAATGAGCTGACTGGCAAGACTTATTAGCCTGGAAACCACGGTCTCATAAAGCCACCTAGACCACTGTCAGAACCAAGTGTTTCTGCATGCTACCCAGATCCAGCTGCTCTGATCTGTGATAGCTCTCAGCATGGTAGTCCATTACTCAGGGCAGATATTCTCTGAATCCACATTTCCAGTCTCTTACTTTATCTTCCCCCACTGTCCCATTTTATTCCATCCATAAAGAGATTTCACAACTACACGCCTCTTCCTCAGTTCGTGTTCCACATCCTACTTTTTAGCATCCCTGCGAGCTCTGTTTTTAGGTTCTGGCATTCAGCTGCCAACCTGATGAAGGCTGATTGCTTCTCAGTATTAGTAATTCACTTTCTTTGGTCCAGCTGAGAGAAATAGAAAAGGTTATGGCTGACTGAGAGCTGAGTAAAGCAATAACTTGTTGATATTCTTCATATGACAGAAAGTGACTGAGTAATTCACATGTGTGGAAACTTTATAAAAGTATGTAGAAATATTTCTAGTGTTATTTATTAAGCTTTACGCACCAGGCTTTCAGCTGGGCCGAATTTGGGGTTTAAATCAATTTGGTTATTGAGGATTTCTGGAGTGCATGAGCAGCTTCTAAGCAGTGATAAAAGATTTCTACAGCTTCCCTTCCTCCTACCCATGAAGAGTGTGTATTTTTTGTAACTCTTGTTAATGATTGATGAGACCAATTTCCCAAACATAACTAGTTTAATTATTTTTGCAATGGTTCAGTTTGCATGCCAATTATCACACTCCAAAGCGAAGAAGGGCTTGAAACATTGTCTGGGGTTTTTTTCCAATGACATCACTGGTCCAGTAAAAGCTATTACTTCTCTCTGTAAACCTAGTTTGGTTTATATGCTTAGCCTGTCACTATTATAACAACATTACTATTCTTTATATCAGGCATTTACTTTAATGTGAATAATTTTATTTTACCATAAATTTCCACTCAAACTTCAATTTTCCTTTTTAGTTTTAGTACACAAATGGTCACTGTCTGTGCTCCTGAGATAAATCTGAAATGGGTTCACCAGAATTAGTGCTGCTATCTGTCACTACAGCAGGGTAACTGTATTAAGACTTTAGGGCCACCTACCAAACCTCTTGTTGCTGGTAACACTTTGCTCTTTGACTGTATGTAGGTCTCAAAGCATGTCATGGAGGAATTTATGGAGGGGAGGGTGATCAGATGACTCACTCAGATACTGAGTGCTGGGAACAGATGTCTAACCTTGTGCCTGTCACTGGAGTGTGAGGACTCACACCACCTCAGAATGCCTGCTCACACCCCAGCCAGCATAGCTCAAGACTCAATTTCCATTTTAATTACACAATCATTTATCAGCACTTGCCCATAATAAGCAGATAAAGTCCTTCATCTCCGTTTAGCAGTGGATAATTCACTCACATCTGCTAGCACTGATATTGTCTTTTCCACAGGCCATATCTCAAGGTCTTTACTCAAGTTCCCACTTAGTTCCCACATTGACAAATTCCTCATGAAAAGAAAGAGTGAGTTTAAGGCAATCAGGGGCTGCAAGCGTTGTCACAATTTACCATTAAAGAAATATTTTTACTCTTCAGGTAGTTTCTTTTTCATCTTTGTTTTAATATCCTATTTGAAGGCTGTGGTCTTGGGTCTTACACTTTTCATAACCACGTTTTAGTCAGCTTATTATTTTTAAGGCACATTATCTGTTAAGGGATTTTCCATATGCACTTTTTTTACACAGGTCTGGTTTTGCCAGGTCACTGTACTAGTTTCCCTCAACAGAACTTGAATGTCCAAATATCATTGCACTTATATAATACTGAAGTAGTCCCACTTGTTTTATTTCTTAATCTAGGACATATCAACACTGTCATTTGAGGACTCCTGGTATCATTTCATATGTATCTGAGTTAGCTTTAATTTAATTAGTTAGCACATCAGTATATCTTTAAGATTCAATATCACAATAGGTAGTTTTTCACAAAGCCTGTTCACAGTCTGTCAGGGCTGCAGACAGACACAGGCAGTAAAGTCCATGTTTTGCAATTATGCTTGAAAAATGACACTGGATAGGTCATATTCCCTTACTTGTGATAAGTTTTGTTGCCTAACTTCTCCTTTCTGAAGTTCTCTTTTGTTTTCAGCTGCCCTAAAAATGCCAACTATTTGATAAATATTTAGATTTTTTTATTTAGGAAAAATTCAAACCATCTTAGGTTTAAGAGTGCTTTTGTGGTCAAAATTTGTTATCAATTCCCTATCTCATAGCCTAGAAGGAAAAAAAGTAAACTGAAGACCTGCAAAGCCAGCTATGTTGTCATACTAACTATCCTTGGATCACAGTAGTAAAAACTTTAAAGCTCTAATCTTTTTAACAGAGAAGAGATCTTCCTATATCATTCTAAAACAATATTATGAAAATTGCAAGATGACAAATATTTAACTTATTATAATGTAAAAATATATTACTGCTGTGTTATTTGACTGTGATTCATATTAAACAATACAGTGCATTTGATGGTATTGAGGACTGAAAGAAGTCTTCCTTCTTTTTTCCACAATCTATTTAAAGTCTGCAAGGTATTAACAACATAATGGAGGTTGTACAGACGGATTTTCAAAGACTTCAACAGAAAAAGACTAAAGCATCCATGACTGATCAAAGGGATAAGTGGATTTTCCCCATTAAATCTTGAAAGACAAAAGCTTGATATTCAGTATTTAGCTGAAGCCTCAATTTTAAAGGAATAATTTTCCTACTGCTACATTGATGAAATACTCTTAAACTCTAAATTGATATAAGTCTACTCTTCTTTATATTTGGCATTAGTCTTCCCATAACATGTAACTACTATCAGAAGGAAATAAATGCGATGTCATGGCTAATTGCCACAAATTTTGTCACGTAAGCCTCTAATTTTGTTGTTGGGGAAGATTTTGTTTAGTGACAGTTTAATCTGACATTTGATTTGAGTTTCTATTTTGTGGCACATTTTGATGATGATCATGGGAGAGTAAGTGATTTTTTATTTTTCATCTTTTTTTGAACTTGCAGAAACTGAAGGAATAAAAAGCTCATCCTTGCTCACATAAATTAAGGGCCGGACTGACTCAGTAGAAAGCTTTAAAAAAAATGCATACAGAATAATCTCTCAACAGGGCAACAGCTATCAGTTTGCTTATGAGTTAGGAGAATCACAGAGAGAGATGGGATTTGGATTTTATTATATCAGGAAATTTTAAAGCAGATGGAGAGGGTGTCTATAGCACTAGAAAGGAAAATATCATGCTGTTCACTTGGGTCCTATCAATGATCACCAGAGAGAAGAGATTAGTGCCTGCCTCTCCTCTTCCCCTCATGAGGAAGTTGTAGATTGCAGTGAAGTCTTCCCTCAGTCTCTTCGTCTCCAGGTTGAACAGACCAAGTGACTTCAGTTGCTCCTTGTACAACTTCCCCTCTAGACCCTTCAGCATCTTCGTGGTCCTCCTTTGGACACTCTCTAACAGCTTTATATCCTTCTTGTATTGTGCACCCAAAACTGCACACAGTGCTCATGGTGAGGCTGCACCAGTGCAGAGCAGTGTGGGACAATCACCTCCCTGGACCGGCTGGCGATGCTTTGCCTGATGCCCCCCAGGACAGGGTTGCCCCTCCTGGCTGCCAGGGCACTGCTGACTCCTAGTCAACTTGCCATCGACCAGGACTCCCAGGTCACTTTCCGTGGCACTGCTTTCCACCATTTCATTCCCCAGTCTGTCTGTACATCTGGGGTTGCCCCATCCCAGGTTCAGAATCCAGCACTTGGTTTTTTGTTAAACTTCTCACAGTTGGTGATTGTCTAGCCCTCTAATTTGTCTAGGTCTCTCTGCAGGGCCTCTCTGCCTAGTCTACAGTAAGCAGATAATGAGAAAATAAAAGCTTTAGAGACAGTGTCCAGGAACAATAGGAGAATGCTCTGGAGACAGTTAAAAGCAGGATGAAGTGTAAGAAGAAAAATGAGCAAAAGAAAGAATACCAAAGAGAAATAGGCAAGTCTGTCATTAATGCCAGCTCATCACTAGATCCTCATTACTCAGAGGAGTAAGCAGGAATGTTATCAAAAATTATCAAAAAGGTGCTGTCTATTGAGGAGCAAGAGCACATTAGGTAGACTCAGGACTGAAGAGGAAGCTGACTGAAAGGTGGAAAAGGCCACTGGCTGGTCTTCACATCAGAGCAGGCAACCAGGTTCTTGCCATAGACAACAAACTGTTTGTGAAGTCTTGTCCAAGAATGCAAGTCTTGAGGATTATTCCTGTCCAGAAAAACAGATTAAAAGAATTCAAGAGTTTGAAGAGCAATAAGATATTTCTTGGTGATTATTGCGTATTCAGACATTACATTCACCACTATGCTACCTTTTGACATTAGCTTTCCAAAATGGTATAAGGGAGACAATTGCCACAGAATGCTGAGTCGCAGATAACCTCTACTCCCTGTAAAACACCATGACCACCTGAAACTATCTACATGCTGTGATTGCATGATTTTATATCAAAGATTCAGCTGTGAGTTACGGAACAAACAAGAGCATACATATTCTATCTGGGAACTTAGAACTGAGTTGGTGAGAACAACTGAAAGGTTTGTTTTATGTTTGCAAAGAGACTGAAATTCTTGGGAAGGTTGTGAAACCAGACAAAGGAGAGAGAGGTCAGAATCACAGAATATTCTGAGTTAGAAGAGACCCACAAGAGTCCAACTGTCAAGAGATTGGCCCATATGAGCAGACATTGCTGGAAAAGTGAGAAAATGGAGAAAAGGAAGGCTTAACTGGAATGAAAGTATTCATACATTCAGAACAAAAAAATGAGGGAGGTGGTTGTCTTTCGTATCTGTTAAGTAGATGATGGAATGAAGTGCACAGTGGCAGCAAGAAAGAAATGAAATCTTTTCTTGTAAAGATTACCCCTAAGAAGGAAGATAAAAACACTATTACAGACTTTTCAGAGCTGGATATGGACCTAGATAATAATCAGAGATATACACACAAAGTAAGGGCATATATAGAAAGAGACAGAGAGAGAGAGAGAGAGAGAGAGAGAGAGTGAGAGAAAGGAAATTTCAGCTACTCAAATACATGCTGGGGGGTGAAACAAAACCCACAAGCCCTCCCCCCCCCCAAACCACACAAAGTACCAAATATGATAAGACCCAGACATGTGGGATATTATATTTAGCAAACTTTTTGACGAATAGTCAGTGAAACGGTAATGCTATTTTAGATTTGGATTTCATGAGCAGCCAAAAACATAGAATAAATGCTCATAGCAAATAATCCCGGATTGAGTAAATGTGAAAGATTTTTTTTAACTGAAATACAGAAAAATTTGGACAAAACAGTGCATGACTTTCTAAGCATAAATATAAAGAAACAGAGGAAGTTAATTTGTAAGACTGATGGGAATTAAACTAAAAGTTTTCACTAGAAAGGTGGTAAATTGCTTTAGGTCTGCACTGCAATACTTTGAGTTTTTACTAAGATGCACAAAATAACTAAGAAATGCAATTCCCCTGAAAAAAACATAGAAAAGGAATGGATTAGAAAAAAATATATATTTTTGTAGTTAAAAGGTACAGAAAAGAAAATGTAAAAGAACTGAGGTAGGCCTTGAAAGAAACTTAAAATAAATTACCAAAAAGGAGGGTACTGTTCAGCACTGGAACAGTCTCCCCAGGGAAGTGGTCACAGCACCAAGCCTGACAGAGTTCAAGAGGCATTTGGATGATACTCTTGGGCACTCTGGTGTGACTCTTGGGTGTGATTCCTGGGGGATGGTCCTCTACAGGTCAGGAGTTAGACTCAGTGATCCTTATGGGACCTTTCCAACTCACCGTATTCTGTGATTCTGAGTAGGAATATGGAACAAACTTCATGCCTTTGGTTTTGCATTAAGTGTCTTCCACAGAGCAATTTCGGAGGCCAAGACTCTGAGCCAGATGGTCCCTTCAAACTCTCCCTCTCTTTTCCACTCAATTTCTGCACTTTCAATCTGGCAAAATGAGGAGGAAAATAGTGGAAAATTTATTCTAACATTAGCTAGCTTTTGTCTCTGTGTCTGGCCCCATTAAGTCAGCCTGCAGACATGAATGTACCAACTTTGAATAATGTTACTATCGGGATTGCCAGGAAATACTCTCCTTTTTAGGGACAAAGAGTTCATTCTGATGCTAATGAATCCCCTAAGTATTCAGTAGAATTGTCTGCATGATACCAATGGCTCAGGTATACAGTGAAGCAGTTTCATGACTGCAACTGCCTTTCTTTCAGACAGATCCAAGAGGCCCCTCTATGATGGTCAAAATGTACATTTTGAGGTGTTCCTGTATGCACAAAAATTTCACAGAGATGAGTCCAATGTCTTTTCTTTTTCAGTATGTACAGTAGCTCTGTCGAGGAAATGGACACTACATGCTCGTGTTACCCATCAAGTAATGTCCATCCCCATAGCATCAGTAAAATAAGGGTCTTGCCTACCTATTGCAACTTTAAAAAGGGATCATTCCTTGCCAACACACAGTTCAGCCTAGTATTACCAAGAAAAGTTTGTGTTTGTAACAATTAACAGGGAGACTTCTAAAAGTTAGCAGCTTTGACTGCTCCCACAGAATATTGAAACCAGGCATAATTCTACTTGATTTGTGAATCAGAAATAGCAAGTGGCCAGAAACACCCTGATTTCACTTTCGATTAACAAGAGGACTGTTCATCTTCCCCTTTCTGAAATAAGCACATCATATCTTTTACTCAGCAACTGGGAAACTGCTTCCTACAGCTTCTGTAAATTTACGCATGTATATATTACTTTTTCTTACAGTTACAGTGATCGGGAGCATAACATCGATTTTCTGGAATTAATACTGTTTCCACATACAATCTGGATGCACCATATGGTCATAATCCTCTTCATTAGTAGACAAAACCATAACTGCTAGAATGGATTTATTTCAAGCACCCCTCTGTATTTCACAAAAAATATTGTGCTCAATAAGATAGGTACTTTTCAAAGAGTCTACAGTGAAATTAGTTCTACATGAGATAGGATTTTATCAGTGGACACAGGCCTGATAGAGCCCTGAAAAACACAGTAGGAAAAGTTTTATGAAAATCATAAGTGGTTATTAAGGAAATGTCTCATTCTGCCTTGGAGAGTTTAAGGAAAGACACTCTGATTAATAACATCACACCATACTCCCCAGTTTCTATTTTTGTAGACTCAGCAATTCCCCTAACTGTACCGGCAAATTCATTGCTTTTCTTATTATGCCTACTTAAACAAATGCTAGATAAAGACCTCTTGTAAAACTATAGTTCAAAATGACAGCTACTGTTCTGTCATGATTTATCCCTAACACAAATTCCAAAACTAAACTGCATTTTGAGCTGTAATGTAACCAGACAGCACAGATCGGCAAGATCATCTTCGTTAGTGACTGTATCCTTGATTAGTCTCATCAGTGAAAGAATTGGTCATGACTGACATTTACAAATGAATAAAGGCATTAGTTGGATAACAGGACAAATAAAAATAAAAACATTCTTCTGTCCTTGTGCCTGAACAGATAACAAATAAATTTGAGATAAAAAGTCACTCACATTTAAAAAATTGATTGACTTGCTTTAGGGAACAAATGCACTGGTAATCACTCCAGACAAATTCCACTTCATCTGGAATCTACCACCTCTATACATATTTGATAAGCATTGAGACCATACATGGCAGAAAACACTCCCAGTAAGTGCAAGTGCTTAAACTACCCCTTGATCTTTATATTTACCGTGGAGAAATCAAGCTGAACAACCTTAAGAGGGTGCATTCACTTCAAGGTATTTTCCACCCTTTGTCAGTTTATTTTAATGAATTATCATTAACTTCCATTTCTGGACTGTCTCAGAGGCAACAGATAATGATATACTACGATGCCAAAAGTCATGCCTTAGTGTAGACAGCTGATGTTTCCAATATCTTGCTTCCCAGAATACTTATAAAGTTATTCAAATCTCCTAGGTCAAGGTTTGCTCTCTTAGTGTGTGTCTTACTTAATTCAGATAGATCTCCTCCACAAAGTAATTGAATTTTATTAATAAAATTTTTACAGGACTTCTGTGAGCTTCCATTTCAGTTCATGGTTGAAAACAAATAGAGTAGAAATGGTTGGGAAATAAAACCTAAAACACCCTCAATAATTCCCCTCCATCTTTTGTCAACAGTTGAAAGCAATTGAGATTTTTCTATGCTTGTAAATTTGGGATGGCATATTTTTAACTCTGATAATATTCTCTGGTTTAGTACTACAACAATTCTTTCGATTTTCATTCTTCACATGATAGGAAGCAAAGTTTTCAGGAGAAAAATTGAACATATTTCATATATGCCCCCACTTGTACACATTTCATAATCTCAGTAAGAAAACGCCTTTACTTCTCTCATACTACTGAGCAGTGGGACTTCTTGATTTGTTTTACTCCTACCATTATATAATGCTTATTGAAACGAAAAAAGCAACACAGAATTGAAAATGTATGAATTTTTCACATTTTAATTGTTTGCCAAAAAATCCAGGCTTGTTGACAAAGGTTGAGCATTATTCATGTCCAGGATTCTGCACTGGAATAGTTATTTTGTATTAAATGTAAATTTCCGAATGAGCCTTTCCTGCAAACCTCTTGCTGCTGTATTGCTATTGCTCACTAGAAACCAGCTGAATTAATCTCAAGTGCAGCAGAACCTTCTGTAATGCCATATGAAGAATTTGTCTCAGTGACATTCTTGATTCTTTCCGACAGTTGAATGACACACAGCATTGCTAATTCACAAAATAATGCTGGGCACTTTTATGCAACGTGACTTTTCATCTTCCCCACAATTGTTTGCTCACATATTTTGTTCCATATTAAATTACTCATATGCATAACTGATATATTCTCTTTTCTGCATTCACATGTGTCTATAAGATTTAGTTATTATCCTGTCTGGAATTAAGTCTGGACTCCTCTCTTACAATTAAACAATTATTCTGACATTTTATATCTCCCTACATTAGGTGCAAAGGAAAACATTATAAAAATTACTCTAGCCTACATTAAGGGAGCTTTTCTAATTTCCATTCCATTACCTCTATACTCTGGATGAAAGATAGATGTCTTGGTCTACATCCAAGTAAAACAGAGGAGGTGATTACTGGCAGGTGCATATATATGACAGAATCAATATACTTTAGTAGTGTTTTCCCTTAATTTGATTTTCTGAAGGTAAAGTTTTGGCCATTTTTAGCACATGATGCAAGATCTATTTTTGTCATCTTTACTAAGCATAGTGTCTGGGACCTCCATGTTGACTACTCTTTAAATATAACCCTTGTGATGTGGCTTATTTGATAGCAAAGCGGGTACATGATCTGTGGGATACTCTGGAGAATGTTGAACCTTGGAGACCGTGCTTGCATCCACATCTGAGGGGACACTTGAGACTTCCCATGAAGATTTGTTTAGTTTACAAGGCAAGTCCATTTCCATAATCTTTGCAGGATGTGTTTGCATGTCTCTCAAATATTTCAGTAATTAAAATTAGCGATGGGAGTTAGTCCAGAACCACCATGTTCTAAGTGAGCCTTTCAGACTAATAAAGGAAAAGGGGTATGTATTAGTAAAGTCTGGTGCATGCAAAGAGCTTCAAAGAGCCCTGCTTGACAATTCAAGGGTCAGAAAATATCATGTTGTGGGTAGACAGTTAAAAATTAAATACAAATGTGTTGAATTTAAAACATTCACTATGAACCACTCATAAAATAGCAACAGATGCAGAGCTCTCAGATTTCCTAGCTGATTTTCAATGACAGCATACAAAAAAAAAAAATCATACTGTGTGCTTTCAGCAGCTTCTGGCCTGCAGAGCAAGTATCTGCTAGGTACCTTCACAGCAGCAATTTGTGACAAATGATGTGCCCATTATAAATTCCTTGCTCTTCAGGAAGAGCAAGGGGCAGTCAGGCACGTAGAAAATCATGTTTTCCTTGGTGGCAGAGCAGTGGGCGGAGGGGTTTTGTGTATAGACTGGAGGGTCTCTGCAGCAAGGGACTGTAGGCTTGACTACAGGTATCAACATACTCTGGGACCAATGAGCATTTTCCATCTCTCAAGTCTGCAATGCAAAAAGAGTCCTGGTGGCACGTCAGGGCAAACTCTTCATGTGTGCTACTCCTTTATTCCATCCTTCCCCTGCACATCTACCCTTTCTTTGGAAGGGAATGTTATGAAAGGGACGTTCCAGTCAGCTTCTTAGTCAGTTTCTGCCCCCTCCCCGAGAGTGAGACAACACTTAAGTTTTGTCTAATTAAGGTTTAAGTTGAGGTTTTAAATGTATATTACTCTAATCTGTCCCTCATACATTGGTATTTTTTGGTTTTTTTAGCTTATCACTTAACCTATCCACCCGTTTGGAGAAAAAAAAGCCAATAGGATCTAAATCAAGATATAAAATGTCTGGTCACAATGGAGAAGAAAGGGTTTCTGATACCACCTGAAAACATCTCACATATCTGGGCACTAGGAGTCTCAGTAGAGCATATTCTAGCTGCATCATGTTACTCTGTGATATAAATCCCAGAGTTGCTGTCTTGTCTCTGTGTTGGCTGCCTGAGCACTTGTACTTGACAGTGATTTCTGACCGACTGAAAATCAGCTATTGGAAAACACATGGCTCCCACAGATGGTTTAGTAAAGCCAAACTATTTTCGTTCTCCTAGAGTTTCCCCCAGTCCCACTAAGGCTGTGTGTGACAGATGCAGTTGCAGTTGAGATACTTTTTAGCGGTTACTATATTTTTACTGTCGGCACCAGTCCCTACTGTGCTGCCACATGTAACTTTTCAGTGGCTCCCTTTGTACAGTGTAGGGTTCATGGAAGACAAAGTCATGTTGTCATGAATGAATAATGTCCTCATGGCACATGGTACTCTGTAATTTATTTTGGTTCTCTGCGAGTACCTCTGTAAAGGGATTTTTCTGATATTCTATATTTGTAAAATAGGCTTCTCATGGAAGTTTTGAACACATGTGTTCAATTTAATTGATTATGCCTCTGTTAAAAATAGTCATACAATAGTGACAGTCTTGACAGCTCATCTGAAAAAAACAGAAGCTATTTAAAACCAGCACTATAATGCTAATAGATGAAATGCTGCTTGTGGCTGCGTATGAATCTCTTGAATGAAATCCTCACACCTTCACTGGACAAGAAGTATTAGGGGAATGGGCAGGTTCTTCTTTAGCAATGCCCTAGGCATAAGGCACACCTTTTCAAGGCAGGAACCTGTGATAAACAGAGGTGCTTTGACTTTGCTTTGCTGGTTGGTAGCCTTACAGTTACCGAAGCACAGGCTGGTGATTGCTGCAGCATGTGCCCCGTACAAGCCTTGGTCTTTCCCCTTGGCCATTTTCTGCCCCAAATGCCAGCAGTGAGCAGAAGGGCAGGAATACAGGCATTCCCATTTCTGTTGAACTGCCACAATTTCCCCTTACATTATGGTGTTCTTTCTGAGCCAAATAAAATGACTTTCTATGGGAAATTTGACTGGGATGTAGCACAAAGTAGGTATATTGTAACAGTAAAACCCAAGCATTAGCCCTGCAGCTCTCAGATGCAGTATCACTCTTTTAATGGGGAAAGATGCTACAAAAAGAAAGGGTAAGACTCTGAACAGCTTTAATTTGACAGCTCCCTTGTCACCACTGGAACAACAATGAGAGTGTAGGGGACTGAATTCTTTCTTGCACAACTAACAAAAGATTTTCTTCTTAATCTAATTGCTTCTTCCCTCTTAACTCTCCCTTTGCTCCAGAGCGTCTACTTTGAGTGGGTTTTAAGGCTCATTGCAGATAAAATGCAATTGCACAGATTGCATCCTAAAGAGAAAAGTTGATGTCAAGTACCAAGCAAACACTCATGAAAAGCTACTGCTCTGATTCCTTAACATGAACTAGGGGACCAGCCATGCTTTTAGGCCCAAGCCTCAGAGACACTAAGTATCTGTGAAAGCCACTGAAACATGATGAGTCAACAGTAACTTAAAGGATCTAGCCTTTATTTCCAAAATAGCTGTTCGAGGGGATGTCTTCTTTTTATTCCAAGACACTTTCCAACGTTGACGAAAGCCATAGTTCAGTGACATTCTCTGAATTACCAGTTTTCTATTTAACTTTGGTTCTTTAAAAATGTTTTTGACAAAACACTGAACTGAATTTATCTGAAGTAAATGACAGGAAACACACCTCATATTTAAAGGAAATTCCTTAACCCCTGCTGGGAGGTACTGACTGAAGCTGTAATGTGGTTCAATACTTCTATTAATGGTACAGTATGAAGTGATAAGCCATTTTCTCACCTTTTTTTAGCATTTATTTATTTTTTTAATATTATGTAACTGTCACATTACTTATGAAGTCACCAGCTACCTTATGTATTTGTATAGATCCATTCTCACTTTTTTTTTTTTTTGTCACATACACAAGCCAGGATAATCTGGGCAAGCTAATAATTTTATTTTTTTTTTTTTAGAAATTGGAATTTATATTTTCTTCTTTTGATTTATTATTTTAAAAACATGGGAGAATTTATCACAGATCACCAGTATAACATATCATTATGCTTAAATACGCGTTAGTCACTGGAGAGACTTATTTATCCATTAATGGCTGGCTGCAATAGGTGTGCATCGGGCACTTAGAATTTCTGCTTCCTTCTCACTTTCAGCAATGATTTCATTCTGAACATTTTCACAGTGTAGAATTATTCAGTGTAAAAAAAACTTTCCAATACTTGTTCAGCAGTTGCTGCAGTCTATCATTGCAGCATATGCAAACTATTACATTTTAAAATGTTTATAGACACAAGTGGTCTAAATTTATGCTTCCCAAGTAGTGCCTAAACAACAGTGAAGATCTGTGTCCTGAAATCCTCATGGTTGCAACAAATATCTAAAATGCAGTGTTTGTGTGATATACCTGTTGGTTTAATCATTTTGCTGAGACATGCCAGGAACTGTAATGGTTCCTCTTATTTCTTTTTCTTTTTAGAAGCAAAAGTATTCTCTGTAAGATTAGACTTTTACCATGCTTATAGTTATAAACCTAAGCAAGTAACAACATTTTTTTTGTGTTATTGATTGCCTGTTTTTTGTTTTGCCAGTGGTCTGACACATCTGAATCTGCTCTAAGGCATGTGATACACACTGACTGGGCAAAGAGTGTTTTTTCTTGATGTCCATCTAGATGTTTTACTAAACACAGAATTCATTAAAACTTATATGTCACCCACACTTTGCCATTCAGATTTCTATTTACTTTTTGGCACTTAGCCCCCACCCTTCCACTTCAGGCACCTGTCTCCTTTGATTACCCAACTCATCTGTCAAAGGGCTACTTTGACAGTAGCTTCTACTTTTTTTTTTCAAAAGCTTGCCCACAACTTCTCCCTGAAAAACATGTTTATTGAAAACTAAGCCAGTATTTTATACAAACACCCACAGCAGAGGGGTTGCTTGAAGGTTGCTGCCCAAGAGCTGGAGCAGCTGATCAGCCAGCTGGCCAGGGCTGGCTGCATTGAGGACTGTTCAGTCTGGAGAAGAAAAGGCTCAGGGGTACCTTAGCAGTGTGTGCACATAACTCTTAGGAGAGTGTAAAGAAAATAGAACCAGGCTCTTCTCAACAGAGTCCAGTGGCAGGACAGGAGACAATGGGCACAAATTAAAATATGAGTAATTCTCTCCTAACATAAATATTTTTTACTGTAAGGCAAGACTGGAATAGGCTGCCTGAGGATGTTGCACAGTCTTTGAGATATTCAAAACCTGCCTGGCAGCAGTCCTAGGAAATCTTCTGTAATTGACCCTGGTTTTGAGCAGGGGCCTGGACTAGGTGATTTCCACAAATGACTTCCAAATGCAATGATCCTGTAATTCTGTGTGATGTCCTGTGTGATTTAGGCACATCCATCACAATCTTCCTGTCTTTTTCAGTTCAAACTTCTAGTTTTATGCAGATTGCCAGAGCACAAGAAAAGGATCACATACCTCATATCTTTGGTTCTTTTTTTTGTTTGCTAAGGGAAAGGAAAGACTTTCTGGATGTTCTGTACTTGACTCTTTCCTCTTTTGGGTCATCTTCCCTCAAGTCTAGTAGAATAGGTAAGGAATCATAGGATATCTTAAGTTGGAAGGGATCCATAAGGATCACCAAGTCCAGCTTCCTGCTCATTGCACAGCTACCTAAACCTAAACCATATGACTAAGGAGTCCTGATAAACTGTTAGGAGGCAAAGGACAAACTGATAGAAGGTAAGAATTGTTAAAGAGAGAAAATGCCTTTCTGAGACTACTTCCATGTCTCTGTGCTTAGATCTCACATTTGTTCCCAAAAGCACTTCAAGCGCCACCAGGCTTTTCAGATGCTGAGAAGACTTCATGTACAATGGGGCGTTTTTCACAATATATTAGAAAGAATATTGTAGGCACCAACAGATGACAGGCCACCAGGGTAGCTGAGGCTGGGATGTCAGTGGGGGGTCGTCTGCCCACAGCTGCCTGCCCTCTACCATGGCATGAAAGTCAGAGCTACTAGTCAGGATCTCTTTACACTATAAGATTGAAGCTTTCAAAAGCCAAATAACAAGCAGAGAAAGTGGGATAGGGGACAGGTAACTAGATGTTGGTAACCTCAACAACTGAGAAACCTGGCTGCGAAGGGGGGGGCTGGAGTCCAAAGCAAGCCAGCAGCTAAACAGGGCAAACAAGCCCATTACTGCCTTACCACTGGATTTAATCGAGTCAAAGGGATCTCTCCATAGGCTAGGATAATATCTATCAAAAACCCTTTTCACTCCATAGCACACAGAAAAATCACCTTCTTGACAGATTTCTGTGTGATTCTTTGCAGGTAGGCAGGTGGTGCAAGAGGCTTTGTTGAATTTCCCTGAGAAGGGGGAAGGGAACAAGAAGAGACAGGGAAGCCCTGAATAGTCTCATACATAACTGCCGATGCCCAGGGTTTCAGCTTTGTGTGCTGCACCCATGTGCACAAGTTGTGCAATGTTAAGGTGCTTGTTTGGTGTGTCAGGTTTAGCAGAAAGCTGTTGTGAATCATAGAACCATTGTGTAGGTCTCTTGGCTGAGAAGCTGTTGGGAAAGGAGAAACTGGAATGGTTGACTGAGTCCAGGTTAAGCTGCAGGCAGTGTGAGCAATGTATTTATCCTTTTCCCAGTCAAAATCCTATTTCTCTGATTAGCAAGTCTTCACTTCTCTATCTCCTGGATGGAGTAGAACTACATTTGTTACCTATCTCTGAACAAGTGAGGTCTGTCTAGGAAACTGATTCATGCAGGGCATTCTTCCCATGGGGACAGCTAATCTGTCCAGCAGGCAGGGTGGTCCAGGAGGGGTTTGTCATCCAGCCTGGATTGTAGGTTTGATGCATACACTCTGCACTTGCCATTGCATCATGGTATTATTCATACAAGGCAGTAATCCTCCTCAAAGTATAATTATGCACAGTCTGCTGAGCTCCCAAAACCTAATTACCTCTCTGAGGGGCTGGTTTATGTTCACAGGCTAAGCCAGGGCACGACTCTCCCTTTCAGGGCCTGGGTGCTCCATACTCTGTCAAGAATATTTTTTTGTTCCTTCTTGACAGGTAAACAGGAGGAGTGAAAGATAAACATTTTCCTGACACAGGCATCAGCTGTACCAAGATGACTGTGGTACAGAGCTGAGTAGTGTGCTCTTCTGCTCCTTACAGGCTTGATAAACTGCCAAAAATATGCCATGGTTTGAAATGCAAAAAAAGACACCCACATAGATTTCACTGCCCTCACTGAGTTGAGAAATGGGGTTTGGGCTTTTCCAAGGACCTCAGACAACTTTCACTTTCCAGGTCATGGGGCATAAGGCACTGGCTGCAGGGCCTAGGAAAAGCCTGTTGGTAAGTCTCAAGGAGGCCATCTAAAAGGTTTCTGAAAAGTAACAGGAACTCTCATTGCTTGTTTTGTGGTAACTTTCTGTCTCCTGCTGCTTATCTCTGCTCCTGAACTCTGCCCTTTCTATTTAGCTACCGGAGGAGAGGTGTCTGTCAAGTTTTCAAACAGACATAGGTAATTCTGAAGGATTTTTTCCAATATCTTCTAATAATTTGTCCCCCTGTGCACATACTGCTCTTGGCTACGGGCCAGGAAAATCCAGAGTGTTTCCAGGGAGATTTGAGCTCTGCTGAGTGCATATATTACAGTAGACTCAAAGACAGTAAATTTTTATGGAACAGTTTAGATACAGGTACAGACAAATTGCCACACCAGCAGGTTCCCTGCCTCTGAAGAAAGGCAAGCAAAGTATTCACTCAGTCTTTGGTGAGCTTCCCATTCTCCATCATCGTATAAACCTTTCAGTCAGGAAAATCTTCATGATTCTGGGTCATAGTTGCTCACCTCTACCACTCCTCAGTAGGGAAAAGCAGGCTCTGCTGGATGCATCCAGGTTGCATCCAGGCCATTTTTTTCAAATGGCTTATCAGCTGCTTGACTGCTTTGGAGAAGAAGATTCATGACACCATTATTTTTATAGAGGAGAGAACATCCCAGGTATGGCTGAACTAAGGAAGGCAGGTACCTCTTGTTACTCAGACTGATTACTTCAGATGATGCAGAGACCCTTACCTGTTTTAGGGGAGCTAACTGCTTTGGCAGTAACTAGAGCGTGAGTTTTTGCCCCTTCGCAAGACTGTTATAGATCAGCATCTCATTAGCAGAAAGTTGGACTTTTACATTTCACCTAGACTGGAAGACAAATGCTGCCTGTAGATTAAAAACCCCACCTTCTTGCTGTATATGATTTTGTTTCTTTGTTTTACCCCATATTACAAGCTCTATGGTGAAAGATCTGTTTTGGTAGTCAAAGTGTGACTTACACAACTGGACTCTGATTATGGAAGCACTTCACTGCTACTTTCAAGGTTAACAATTAAAAGAATGGTAAATTCCATATTAAAAAAACCCCAACCAAACAGCAAAAACCCCCAAACAACGCAAAACGGTATTCTATCCTCAGGGAGTTATATTCAGCTGGTAACTATTGAAGGCGTTAATATAAAATTAATCAACTCCTCCCTGGTATATTTAGCATAAGCAATAGAGGTCTGATGCACCATCACATGCTTCAGCCACAGTGTAAACTCTTGTCATTACACTTTTTATTACTGGGAGTCTGGCTACCCCTTCCATTGCATTGACAAAGGCTTTTTTTTCCATGCTTCTGCTCCCACCAGAACTACACTAATGAAGATCAATTAATAGTACAGGAATAGTCCTCTGTGTTGCTTAATGTGCCCACCTGGGTGGCAGGCAGATGTCCTGTTACCATCACAGAGACTTGAGCTGGCTTGGAAGGGAGGCTCCCATTTCCAGTACTTAAGAGGTAGTGGGATTCAGTTTTAATAAAAATTGGGATTCTTATTAGGAAAGGGGAAGTATATCAAATTCTCTTGGTATTTTACTGTGTGCCTAGGTGCATGAGAAACTCATCCTTATCACTCTGAAGGAAGATTTTCCATAAGGTATTAAGTTCCATAGACAATGATCTGTGGGTGATGCTGCAGCTACTGGTTCTCCTGATGAAACCCTTCTGCTGTGTCATGCACCTGCATACTCTTCAGTGTACAGCAGACATGACTGGTCTTCAAGACCCCCTCACAGAAGTCCTCATGGATGTGGTCTCCTGGCCTTACACAGTTCTCCTCCTGCAACAACCACTACTCCAACTTCTCTTCCACTGGACAACTGAGGCCGAACTGTGGGTAGAGCTGTTTTCTGCTGCTACATCCTGTATAACTGTGTATAAAGATCGTTGTTAAAATGAACTAGAACTTGCAATGGAAAATTTTCAGGTCTTGTTTTTTAAAAGTTTACAAAGCTCCAGCCTTAAAAAAATGTTTTCGTTTTTTTTTTTTTTTTTTTTCGTTTTTTTTTTTTAGTTGTTGCTCCAGAAATATCTTTTTAGCAGTCTTGACAGCTTTCAGAAACAAAAGAGCCTTCCAAGAGAATTTTAAAGAGTTTTTCAAAAACACTTTTGCCTTTGTAATTCAGAGAGGCTTTGGCAGCACTGTAGAACAGTAATGCTTCTCTTTGCTCCCTCTTCTCTTTGTCAATCATCTGAATTTACACTGCGTTTAGAGTTTGTCACATAAAGTACTGGAGGTCTTAAAATTGTTCCTTCCAAATTGGTAATTTCTGTACGGAAAATCTTGCAGTGAGGCAATATGAAATGGACTCAAACAAATGAACAACTTGAAGAATTATGAAATTCCAAATGTAAATATGTTAAAGAGCAAGCCCTTTTTTTACTCCTGCTTCTGTAAAAGACTTTTTATTCTTCTACTAGAAAGAATACAACTGGTAGGCATCTGAGGGAAACTACTGATAACTATTTTTTTTAAAAAATGGATTTTTTCTGTAAATAATTTAATTGAAATTCCCACATGAAAGCAAAAACGGAATTCCTCATTGACTTTTGTTTGGAGACAATATCAATGAGTAGTAACTCTAGCAATTAATTTGGAATGCACCAGGGTCAGCATTACGTATGCAAGAGGAGGCCAAAAGAGGCAATGGAATCAATTGCATTCAGTAATGCAATTGCTGTATTAATAATTTGCAATACATTTATTAGGAAGCCTATCCTACAGCCCAGTGAGGAAAATGCACTTCTTCCAGCAACAAGTCAGTCCTTCCTTCTTTGCTTCCCTTACTGTAAGTATGGAACATTTCTATACCAAAACTGTAGAAAACAGAAGTGTAGTTCAGCTAGTCAAACATAACTCTACTGTGACTTTATATTTACTATAAAGCAAAGCAAACCTTTCTGCCTTTATTCATCTTTACAGTTTTTATTAAGTGTACATTTAGCAGAACTTTAAAGTTCTTTACCACATAAAATATTTCATGGAGAGAATAGAGTTTCTGACAAAGTGAACTGTAGGTTAACTAGGTCTGTAAAACACAGGCATTCAAGATATTGCATAGAAAATGTAGTAACTGTGAGTACACATCCTGACACCAGTAAACACATTAATATTTCTATTTTATTGTTTTCATATATTCCCACAATTTTGAACAGTTTTGTGTTACGGTATTGGTTTATTGAATGTACAGTGTATTAATTATAATGTAATAATATAACTATTGAATATAGTTATGTATGCAGAATTTATAAAACACGTTAAAAAAATTTTTCACATTCTGCTTGTGACTATTAAGATAAAATAAGAATATCAGACCAAAAGATATATATAATTAACTATAAAAATACAAAGTTTAATTTGACCAGAATTTACTTTGCTGCATACTCAACAGTAAAAAAACTGGAAATATATTGAGACAAATATGCTGGAGTGGGATTCATCTGGTTACATGTAGATGATAGCACTTTATATTCCTTTTATTGTAAATAGGAAGAAAGGGGAAAAATGCTAGGATGTGATTAGTCCTCTTTAAAGATAGACATCTAAAAATAGACATCTAAAATCGATCATATTGATTTCATTCTAGAAACTGTTATATCTGTGACTTAACAGTAGATGGAATTTAGCTCAAACATAAGTATTGGTTAAGATGATTCTTACCCTTTAAAAGCTTGTCTATTGCTGAAGGATAGAAAGGGTGAGGTCCTGCCTCCCTTGCAGTCAACAGCAAATATTCTTTTGTTTTACTAAAGCAAATATTTCACCCAAAGTTAATAAAACAACATCGAGAAACCCTTAATCACTACTGTTTCCCCCTACTAATTACCTTAGCTAAAGAAAAAAAAAAATTCTTTGTATTTTCTTTAGAAGTTGTTCAAGATCATTATACATATTTTCAACATTTCTTTCTGTCTTAGGAATCTTCATTTTGGATTTTTTCAGGAGTTAATTCTTGAAGCCTGATGGCTTTTTGCTACCATGCTTAAAGAGTCACTAAAATAAGGACTGCAGGTTCACATCAGTTGTCTTCTGTGTGTGGGGGCAGGGATGGAGGTGGTAGGGTAGGGGAGAATAAGATCTGCAAAACCAATAAATTAAGTTTAGCATCTCCACTGAAGCCTATACTCTTTTGTAGGTTACTGTTGGTTTATTAGATGTCTGAAGAAAATATTGCAGTGCAGGACTTAATGAAGATTTTCTGGGGCATTACTTCTGAACCCCAGGCCAAGATGTGCAGGGTAGCTTGGGTTCTTACTTCTCTAGAGCTGGCTGGCCTCATTCAACCCCATCACTACAGAGCTTTCAACCTTGCATCTCCTTCCCCATCAACATAAATATTACTCTTAGGCACTCTTTCAACTAATAACATGAGGAATGCTTTGCAGCCCAACAGACAAGTAGGTTTTGGCATGAACCTGAGTTGCATACGCAGACATGACTGAGATAGTCAAACACAGAGCAGTCTCAGCCTTAATGCCTGGTAGAATGCATTCCTGGACACAGCAATTCCCAGAATCGTATCAAGGTTTGTTTTGGACAGAGATTCAATTAGGAGCTTGGGAATGAGCTGAAGTCCCTGCACTCTGGGCAATCAGGACAAGAACCCAGAATTAAACTGTAAAACAAGACTTTCTGGTGGCATAGGGTCACCGTTAGCTTTGGCACTCCTGTTGCATAATGTAATTTTTTAGTGTGTTTCTTGACTTCATTTCTGTTAGCTTGGGGTTTCACCTTAGAGGCAGTGCTGGTGTAGGTATTTTTTATAAGGTCTGACAAACTTAGGTGCTGATCAGTGGCTGCTGTGGTATGAAAACTTCTGCTGTAGGAGCTGACAAATTTAACAGGCAACTTTTAGTGAGGACCCCAAATTCTATCACTGTCTATGTTACAATCAGTATAGTTGAAACACAGCAAATACAATTTCTGTTGCTGTCTTCAGGTGCTCTTTTCTTAGATGAATTTTCATGCTGTTTGACATATTGGGATAACACAATAATCAATTGAGAAAAAAATTTGTTTTAAGTTGCCTTAATTCTTTTTGTAATGAACAGCATGTCACTGCCTCCTTCTCTCCACTGGCTATACAAGGTGCCTTCAGTGATCAGTTCATATGTATCAGTTCAGTGTTGGTATCTTTATTTAATAAAATGAACCCAATGCCTTTTTTCTCTTTTCAGATAATGCTCAAAATTTGTGTATTTTTTTATATTCAGCATATATGAGGCCTCATCCTACAACATTTCTCATTAATTGATTGGTGGATGGACACCGTTGTCTCTGTGTATTGTGCGATTTTGAAATTGCACAGTGGATGCTGAAAATCAGAAGTGAACTATGCAGATGAGCTGAGGAAACTCACAGCAGTTCACAGCATGGAAAGAGGTTTTTCTCATGCAGTTTCTGAAGTTGCAGTAATAACTAGAGTAACTTATTTTTAAACAAGTGAATTTTTGTTGTTTTTTTTTTTTCAGTTAGAAATGTGGAAGGGAATAAACTAAAAAAAAAAAATGCTGTCATGACAAAGGGATCAACACTGTCTCACATCTGTATTTTGCTGTGCACATGATGAAACTTTCAGGTAGTCTTTTGGGCTGCCTGGGGCAGCTTTTCCACGTTGGAAAATACTATGGTGATTACACACGACCAGATAGAATATCACAGAACAAAGGAAAGCTTAGCTTAGCTGTCCTGTGTTTCTGCAGAGTTTGTTCTTTCCCTTGCAGACTCCTACTAAGCAGAAAATGATGAAAGATTTGTAGGGAAGAGCACTAGCTTTTGTTAAATGGATGGATGAAGGTGTCTCAGTTTTGTCAATTTTTAAGTCACATCATCCCTGCTGTAAATGCCGAATTTCAGTATTTTCTTTATTGCATTTTTTCTTATGAAAATAATCTATTTTCCCAACAAACCTTGCCCTACTTATCCTTTCAGACCACCACTAATCAGTAAGAGGTAAACCCAAGTATCATTTAGCAAGAACATTTTTTCAAACAACCTTGGAATTGGTATTACAGTGTTACCCCTCAGTGAGAAATCAGAAACTTTACTTCTAAGGAACCCATTGACTACTGGGAACAGGCAGGAGTGAGATGGTTGCTGATCCTTCTGTTGCCACTGCAGAGACTGAAAGCAGTTCTTAGAGAAGCAAACTGAGCAAATTGCCAGGAGAGTGAGACACAAAAGGCATCATCAAGACTAAATAATTAGAGAGTGTCCTGGTATGCAGAATTAGTGATACCATTCATCAGCACTCATTGCTATTAATTATCACTGGGCTTAAAATGGATCCCCAAACAATGTCCCATTAAATGATTTTTCTGATTAAGCACATCCCAATTAAGTAGAGTGCACTGTATGGCACTTGAAAAATGGCACCATTTACGTACAAATTGTACAAATAGAGTGCTTATCAGATCTCCATTTAGGAACCGTTTGCTGACATCAGAATATTCTCTTACTGGAACTCTGTAGTGATATATACAAAAAAAAGAATTATCTGATTTGAATAATAAAGATGAGACAAAGGGGACTGTGGTTTTATTTCTCTTGTCACCTGCTATGGAAAGGGATAATTTGCAAGGAGTCAGTATTCGGGGAGCCCTGGGTGGCTCTTTCAACTGATGAAACAGATTGAAATCACAGATAATCACTCAGAGAGATGAGCTTGTACTGCAGAGTGCTAGAATTTTTATTTTCAGTTCTTTAGTTTTAGGCATTTAGTAACACTATCAGAACCTTGCAAGTAATTTGCAGGCGCTTCTTAAAATGTTTGTCATAGCTTTATTCTACCTTTCCAGCAGGTGCTTTTTCGATGGCTGTAACAGCTAGCCTGTTGTTATTTTCATAATATATTAATAATGGTTATATTAGGAGGCAATAAGCTTTTCTCCTAAAAGAGGTGAAATTTATGCATAGTATCAGTATCTGCATGCAAGGACTGTGCAGGAAACAAATTACACATTACTCCCTAAAAAAAATGTTGGTGATGTGTTTCGGATTTTACACAAAACTATTTGCAGGATGTTAAAAGATTCATGTAATGAGTGTGAAATTTACTTACATTCTTGAATAAAGGTGCAGCTGGTACTTTACCTCTTGATTTATTTACCCAAAAAAGTCCCAAGTATATTGATCTGTGGTTAATTATATCAATGAAGAAATAATTAGAATGAAAGCATATATCCTGTACTGATTGCCATTCATTGTACTATTTCGTTCTTCAAGCTTTTGAATTGCTGGATAACCTTGCTAATGTCTTGATGTGGGTTTTTTGGGGTGGGGGAGGAAATTCTGTGGTCTGTGGTCAATAGACACTTTGGGTCTGGTCAATAGATTTGGAAAGACAGTAATGCCATGGTTCTGTGCAGAGGTATCAGCAGGAGCCTTTGACACAGATTGCATTTGACATTTTCTAGGGGGACAATATCTGTGCATATGCAAAATCTGGAGTTCTAGCAAATCATTAACAAGCTGCTGGCATGTGTTTTCAAAAGGAAGAAACTGAGGATATGACTACATTTGGGCTCTCTGAGTAATATTTACATGCATGAGAAACAGGGAGAAGAGCCCCTCTATTTTTTTTTCCCTGAGCTGGATTCCTCTTTGGTTTGTTCTAGTCAAAATATAAACAAGTACAGGGATATCTTTTGATCAATTTCAGCCATTTCTTTAGCTGCCCCATCACACTGCACTCCGCTGCTGCCTAATCTCTGGGTGCCTTAGAGGAGAAGAGCCTTGCACAACCTAGTGCAACAACTGAGTCCACCAGAAAGGTTTAAAATGTCAAATAAAAAAAATTAAATATCACTTATTGGAATTTCCAATTACAGATCAAGTCTGTGCCTTTAAATCATTCCTTGCTTTTACCTTTGCCATTCCAGTGCCACCAAGAAGACATTTTATGCCTAAGGATATGGAAGCAGAATTTGTAAGAAAAGGTAGAAATTATGCAAACTTTACAAATCAAGTTATTCCTTGAAAACTTTTCAGTCTGGTTTTGTAGACTTAAAAGATTGAGGTGGTTCAAGAAATCATCAGGATGTTTATTTAAACCTTCCCAGTCTATCAAAACTTCTGAGTTGTAGCCATCACTTCTTGAAAACACCCTATCAGAACTTAAAATCACAGGGTCTGACTGCGCCCTTACAGTGTGAAATACTTGCAACAATGAATTCATCACTAGAGAATTTTAAGACATTGACAGAGCACTAACATAACATAGTCCAAGTCATATGCAAAGTATCTGTTATTTCATTTACAGTTGCTATGGAAATGAATGCTATATTCTTGGCCAGGGTCATGATATGGCATGATATGCAATAGAGTGTGGTGCTGTACCAGTGCACAGAAACTTGGAAATATTTTTAAAACTGGAAACAATATGAAGAAATACCAAGCCATGGTAATATCTATGTGCAGAACCTCCTTGAACAGTTCTGTCCATAACATCTCAGCATTCATAAGCATCACTGTAAATTAATCTGTCTATACGAAAACATTTTACTTCTGTTGGGTTTTAACAGAACTTAAAATGCATTTGTAACTTTTTGACTATTCTTTGATCTTGAACAGCCTATCAAAAATGCAAGAATTTCAGTAGGAAATGTAAGTGTTCAGATATCTCTCAAACCCATGTTCCACCTGTGCAAGACCCATTCAATACTAGTTATTACAGTGTTTGAATGGTATGAAACAGAGCTAATAGCCAGGATCTGAGTTTGATTTAAATATCTTTGAAATTTGCTTTGAATTCTAAAAAGAACAACTTAATACCAGCTAAAATAGCTTAGGAGAGCTCCAGAAGAGAAGGAAACCACTCTCACAAAGCAATTATCCCAAAAGCCTTATTCTAATACGCTGTGATTTCAAAACCAGCAATGTATCAAATCTAATTTTTTTTCCCCCAGAAGCTATCATTATTCATCAAGCATGTTTTGTGAACCATTTTAAAGATCTGACTAATAAACAATAAAAGAATTTTCTTTCTTAGGTAGCAGAGAGTAGAACAACACATATCCTACACTTCAGCTTTCTGGCAAAAAATATTGTAGCAAACCAATATTTCTTATAAGACTAAGTTTTGATTAGCTATTTATTCAAGCAGTTTGTATGTTTATTTGCTGATGCAGTGGAAAATCCACTGAGAAAGAAAGAATTTGGGAAAATGTAAAACTCTAATACTGATACATTGCCACAAATATATGTTCTGAGTCTTCTATTAATTATTTTAGAAAATCAACATATTATGTATGATGTACCACTGTCTCTTGTACTTGTTTCTCCTCTAAGAAAAATCTCCTCTCCTTTTTATCTAAGTGATAAAAGCTGTTGTTTCTTTTAGACAACACTATTTATTGGTACATCTTGGTGTTTCAGAAAAATATGGAGAACAGCAATAACAGAAAATGTGTGCAATTCAATATAAAAGTCAAGCAGTGCCCCTTAGTTATTGAAAATAAAAATAGATATCACAGAAAGGATGCTTTTATTAGCACTATACTTATAACAAGACACATCTTAGATTTCCTGGCAAAGCTGCATACCACCCATGATCTTATTCAATTCACATTCACATCAGCAGAAACAAATCCTGGTACTTTTGTAGGTTAGCCTCTGGTGTTATGTCTTCTTGTGTATCTGCTTTGATATCACACAATCACAGAATTGTTGGGGCTGGAAGGCACTTCTGGAGATCTTCTAGTCCAACCCTCTGATCAAGTAGAGTCCACTAGTGCCTGTTACCCAGGATTATATCCAGTAAGGATTTGAACATTTCCAGATTTGGCTGCTCCACTATTTCTCTGGGCAACATGCTCCAGTGTTTGATCACTCTCATAGTAAAACAGATTTTTCTTATGTTTAAATCCAATTTAATTGATTTAGTATGTAACTAAAGCCTGAATAAAACTCCTGCTAATATTTATTATTAGGTGCAGTCACAGGACAGTAACAGACGATACAAAAATGCACAATTGAAGAGATTCACTGCTTGACAAAAAGCTATTGTACAGCTAATGTAAAGATTTAAAAGCAATCTCTTAAACAGTGAATTTAAAGTGTGCTGCATATTTCCATTTTCTCTTTCTGTAAAATAGAATGGCTGCTTTTTTCACTCCTATTCACCACTTATGAAGAATTGAAAATGCCAATAAATGTCATGGAAACAACTGTGAGATCTCCATGGTGATACTGGTGGGGTCTACACTATCTATTCTGTACCCTTCTACCTGTGTGTCAAGGTTGCATACCTTGGTCCCAGCAAGCACTGATCCAGGGGGAATGTGGTATGTACCATCTCTGTGCCTTTTGTGAGGAAGACTTGGTTTGAAAGAACTATGATGTCCTCTATTAATAGGATAAGAGGAAATGGCCTGAAATTGCACTAGGGAAGGTTTGGATTGGCTATTAGGAAAAATTTCTTCACTTATAGTGTAGTTAGGCACTGGAACGGGCTGTCCTGGGAATTGGTGGAATCATCATCTCTGGAAGTGTTCAAAAGCCATGTGGATGGGGCATTTAGGGATTTGGTTTAGTGGTGAATATGGTGGTGCTGGGTTAATGGTTGGTCTTCTCCAACCTTAGCAATTCTGTGATTCTATGATTAACTCTCTTTATCAGATGCTGACTGTAGCTTTGGGACAGATGTCTTTATGCCCACAGAGCTTTTAGCCCCACACTTTAACCACACCTATATTGTAAGACAAAGCTAAGTAATAAGCTTCCTGTCTAAAAACTCTCAGCAACCAAGATGACAAGCAAGTCAAGTTCCATCATCTTGCTGGAAAAAGAGCCTGAATGATGATTTCCCTTTCTCTGTATTCACGCCAGGAGGGTCTTCATTACTCTGACCCAGTTTGTAGAGTTGATGACACCTGAAGTGTCTGTAATGAGTGATGTGCTGATGGGCTGAAATGCATTTAATAAACCATTCAACCAGTAGCAAACCTTATCAAGGGATCATCAAGAAAAGACATAACAGTGCACACTCATAAGACACACTGAAATTTGCTTCCCTCTTTGCACCATGAACTATATGCACATAATACAGGACCAGTGGCATTTTAAAAATGAATGCAGCCAGGTGTCCTTGAATTTTCAAGGGGCAATTAGAAGAAACCTAAGCCAAAAATACTTGGAAAGCAATTCATGAAAGTTGTAAAGGGAGACAACTATTAAAAATGAGAGAATTTAGATGTTAATTCTCCCACTGTCTCCTTTCTAGATTTCTTTTAGGACAATAGTAAAGCTCTAATATCTAGTATAGAATTTTTTTCAATAATACATCCTCAGACAAGGAGGGATTCCATCAAAATCTGTCATAATTCTCTGAAACAAAATTAGGCTTGGTAAGAGAAAGTGCAGCCCACCTCCTGTGTTATTTTACCCAGAGAGTTTTGGACTCAGTTGCACTTCATACTAAGTGGTCTGACCTAAAAGTACTAAACGAGAAATGTCCTTTTGAGTAGAGAGAGCTCTCGTTTTAGGGCACTGCTCCGAAGAACATGGGACTGGAAGGACCCTCTTTAGTGCCAGTCCCTGAATCAGCACTGGCTATGCAGTAGATAATGCCTTCATAAAGTAATCATCTAGATATGTCCCATTAATTACTTGGCTCACTTACTCCTTCAGCTCCAGCTGGAAGCTCATTATAGAATACCACTGACCTAGTGGTAGAAGACTTACTATTTCCAGTCTAAATTTATTCAGAGCCAGTTATTGTGCTTAAAGAGCTTTTCTTCTTCCCAAGGGGAAGCTTATTCAGTGATCTGTGTTTGCTTATTTACTCAGATATTATTCACAGAGGAAATTATCTCTTCTCCAAGCTTTCCCTGGCTGGCTTAAATAACCAAGGTCTTTCTTTCACCTCTTCTTTGCCTTCTTTTCTCAATCTCACTAGAAATTACTGAAACTACAAGTCATAAAAGCCAACAATCAGCATTTGATAGTGTCTTTAAAGCAAAATTGTGATATGTCTGTCAGTGCTTAGGATCTACTGAATGGAAGGCCAGAGTCCTTCTGATTTCTTCTAATGGATAAAGAGAATGCATGGATATTTCTAATACATCTATACTATTTTTTAATGAAAAATTTTTACAAAATGTAGCCTGACCCAGCTGTCTCATTGTAGGTGAACACATTATTGTCTCAGGGAGAAGAAAACCTCTCAGAAGATGAAACCAACTCTTATATTAGGTAAAAATGATACAGCTATAGGAGGTAGTCTCAAAAAATACATTGGTCAGCTTCAGTTTAGGGGTTGGATGCCTGTACCCCTAGAGGTAAGGCACCCACCCTGAAGTAATACCAAGGGGAAAAACTTGTAAGAACGCAGGTCTGCAACCATGGGAGTTAAGAGAGATCACTTAATTAAAAATAATAATAAAAAAAGACACATTCACACCCCACAAACCACCAGTGTTCCACTTGCTGTTTTTCCTGGGTCAAAGACATAAAAAAAATTCTTTCCTTTTACTTTAAAAAGGAAGGAAATAGATAATTTTTCCTAGGAAAGATACTCCAAAGTGCTTCATATCACTGCTTAGGTTTTTTTGTGTCCAGTTGAAAAAAACAGGGTCACTCCTAGAGACTGTTGCATAGCTCTGCACCCACATGACTTCCATGGGAAATGTGATAACCAACGGGATCACACAAAAAGGCATTATGTACTTTTCCCTGCTCATGTGTTTCTGGGCTGTTTTAATTTGCTCTGTTCTGCTTTTATATTCTTTTAATAAATTTTAAGGCCTTTCATCACTAATGCAACACTAGACAGAACAAGTGGGAAGGATTATAAGAAATTTGATCATCAGCAACAAAAAGCCAATTTAACTGGGGGGTTACTGCTCTGCTTGTGATGTTTTAACATTTGTGAGAGGCAGAGACTTAGTTTACACTGGGATTTCCTGCATGAGTTACAAAGCAGGAGTGAAACTCCTCACATCCATTCTGATAGATCTCTCCCTTCATCCATCAGTGATGACAGCGCTAATCTGTGAAGAATTAGTGAGCTAGAAGTTCAAGTCAGCTCTTCTCTTCGTCTGGCTATAACACTATTCATGGAAACTGCGTATTAAAAGTACCAATAAATGTCAGTGTGCAATGGAAACAAAAATGATTGATTGCACATTTTTGCATGAGAAAGTGTTTTAGAACAAAAAGACTGATTATCAAATCATTGGCATAAAAATGGGAATACAGACAATGGAGTATTCTGTGAAGAACTTGATTTTTGCTAGCTAAATTGTTTCTGTTCTCTCTTAAAAAGTCATAGTTTGATCAGAATTAAGTGGCAGGACTGACATTGCACCATAGACAATGTCTATCTGCAAGTCAACTTCTAGTTTCATGTGAGACACCTGATCTCTCAGTAGATTAGAAGCATAGCTAGTGTGGAGTAGGGGAGGATCAGCTATGTCTAATTCATAAATGAATTTGTTTAGCAGCACAGCATAGATGGAGGAAGTCACACTGGAGACCCAAGATGCTCCTGTCTGATTGAACCTGGGAATATCTGCTGCCTCCAGCTGACAATTTCGAAGGGGTCTAAATGGTGTAGCTATTGAAGCCAAGAGCTAGAATTTATGAGCACAGTACAAAGTCAAGACATATAAATCTTTGGTCTTTCCATGTAGAACAGCAGCATATTTTCTTGGCAGGAAAACAGATGAGACACGGTTAGGGTACTGCTACAGTGAGATCAGAAATACAGGCTTTACTTCTTCTCCCCTCCATGGCTTGCAAAATATGCAGACTGAAGAAAAGAAATTGTTCAAGTAACATGAAGGTCAATAGTTCCTCACATTTTTTTCTCCTTCCACAGTCTGAGTTACAACAGAACGATGAGGGTTCTGACTAGAGCTCACAGTCATCCAACATTTACCCCAATAAATTAGTTGACTAATATAACTGAGAGGTGAGATGTAAAATACTTGCAGGTAGCAGTAACTAGGGAATGCAGTATGACAGTTCACCTGTTCTCATTCCTAAGGTACCCTTTTAGGTTTCTGAGGATATTTGCACCCCAGAGCCTATTTAGGGGAAGCCAGGCAGTGGTAAATAGTGTACTTGCTCTGGAGTACTCCTGCAATGCTGGGCAGGTGGTCATGACAATTTCTTCAGGGTAGCTATAGAGAAGTACTCAAGCATGTCTCTTATGTATGTCTCATATCTCTTACGTATACCTGTCCCCCAGGTATGCCTGTGGTTGCAATATCTGGCAACATCTTGTCATAGTACCAAATTGTCACACATATCCCTTGGTGGAAGTGAAATGATTCAGGCTGTTGTGGAAGAGTCACTTGGGAGTTCCGCTGTGACCTTCTGCCTTCTTGTTACCTCCAGTAGTACCCTGAATTATATCTTGAATTACTATAAGATTTTGGCTATCTGGAAGATCATAACACTTGAGTGCTCATTTTCACAGTCTCCTGCCAATGATAAAGCATTTTTCGTGATGGAATAGGAAGGTTGCTGAAAAACATGTGTCAAAAGAATGCTGAAAAATATGTGTAAGAAAAATGCTGAAAATGAGCTTGAGAACAACATTTCACATGCATTTCACGTAAAGAGAGGCTTTATGGGTTGGAGGTCCTTAAAAGACAGGAGAGATATTTTTAGATTATATTCAGTAGGTTTCTCATATTTCCCTTTTGATGAAAGATACATCACAAGCCCCAGAAAACTGGTTTTTAAAGGCAACAGGACAAGCCTTTCTCTGCCCCACAAATCCCAACTCAGGACAAGGTAGAAGATGGAAAATCATTATCTACTGAGAGAAAATGATATGACCAACACATCCCAAGGCAATGCTCACATATCAAAAGAAGTCTTTAATGTGTTCACATATTGACAGTTGCAGTAAGGAGAAGCTCAGAGCAGATGGTGTCAGAGTGTAGCACTTTTCTGCAATGCATCTTCGTGTGTGCCTAGGTAGTTTAGGCTGGCAGGAAAAGAGGATGACTGTCTGCCTGGAACAATAAAAGATAAAAGAAGCCCTCTTCTTTCTTAGCAACTAATCTGCTGTTTGATTTAGGCTTTATTCCTGCAATGACTTCAAAAACTATTTTTAAATATATGGGAATTGGCAAAAGATGGAAGAAAGAAATGCAACAAAATATATTTTTAATGTTTAACCCAAAATAAGTCTCACAAGAATGATTGTGCTTTTTCAGCTCAACCTGGAAAGATTATTTTTGAACCTGAAGATTCCAAATTTAGAAATAAGTGTAGTTGTGTATACACAAATGCATACACATATATCACCGTACCCAAAACATAGCTCCTATTTCACAGCCCAACAGTTTGGGATTGGCAGCAATGATTTTATTTATCATCATTTTGAAATCAGGACTTGAAAAATGAAATTTACATTCTCTTAATTAGGTCTCATAGGAACAGCAAGTATTCAGACATTATTTTCAGCACTTGTCTTTTAAGCCCTATTCAATAAGTAGGGGTTAATTTTACTGAATTATAATACAATTTCAATAAATTTTTGGATGAAAAGGGTATACAGAAAACATGAAGACAAATCATGACAGGAAAGTAAGTCTGCTATATTTCCTTCAGTCACAAGAGCTATAAGAAAATGGGATGAAAAGATATTTTTTGCTGCAATCAAAACCTTTGGGGAAAAAGGCTACTGAAAAAAAATTACCATCTTTGAGAAAATATATAAACTAAGTTATGCCTTAGAAGAACTAATGTCAATTCCCTCATCTTCCTGCAACTTAAGTCACAGTTCCCTAGTGACCAAACTGGATTGGCTATGTAGTGGCTGATAGGATGGGCATATTCTTGTCACACAAGGATAATTTTCAGAACATCTATACAACCTTTTCATGACTGCTGCTGCAACCTCTTTGATTTGATAGCTGTGACTTTGACAATACACAGAATCTCCCTCA
This sequence comes from Lepidothrix coronata, assembly GCF_001604755.1. Lineage (NCBI taxonomy): Eukaryota > Metazoa > Chordata > Aves > Passeriformes > Pipridae > Lepidothrix > Lepidothrix coronata. The sequence continues at coordinate 1,696,916 of NW_016690240.1, read as the reverse complement.
TTTACAGGGCATGAAAATGTCTTTTAGGCGACTATATCACCAACAGTCTCTCTGTCTTGTTTCAAATCAGAAATAATTCATCTAAGAATAATATTATGCACAGAAAAGATATGATGTTTTTACTAATGCTGACAATAATGCTACTTGAATAATAAATGATTGTGGTACAAACTCACTACTGCTAAGCAAAAAGGTTGCCCAGTATTTAACTGAAAATATGTGAGTGTGAGCGAAGTTTTATGGTAAGAAACACATCTTACCTAATGCTTCTGCTGGAAACAAAAGACTGATACATTTCAGTTGTGATGTACTTTCATCTGGGAAAGCATTCCAAGCGTTTCTGTACAACATCTCAAATTCTCAAAGCTGGCATTGTAAGTCTCCAAGAAACACTTCTTACATCACCATATTTTCAGAACAAGATGTTATTGGAAATTTTTTCTGGTTTTGTGTACAACAATACAGCTGCCTCAGTAATGTGTATGTCTTTAAGCTTTATCCACCATCTAGCATCACTTTATAACCAATCTGTTTCTTATATTTTGAATATTTTTTTTCTTTGAAACAGTGACTCAGGTAACACGTAAAGCAAACAAGAAAAACTGCTTCTGCTAACATACCAAATACTCAAATATTGTATTTGCTATTTCAACTTCTAGTCATCTGAATCTTATCTCTCTCTCTACATATAACAGGCATACACACATGCAATACATATACACATATAGAGAATTATCTTTGAATTGTCTTTCTATATATATGCATATGCATGTGTGTTTATAATCATAATTTCATAGATATGTTCAAGATCATAAGTAGATCTTATTTTTTTTGTCAAATTCCTTGTGATCTAAGAAAAAGCATTAATTTCTAAAAAGAGATTCCAGAGGATTCAAAACGTAATTGAAAAGGCTCGTAATAGGAAACACAGCCTGAGATATGTAGCTGTAATTTAGCCTTTCACCATAAATGGAAATTTTGAGAGAGAAAATTGTCATTTCAAGCAAAGTAACAAACTGTTGGTGTTATTTCTTATGAGGGAAGATACATTTATTGAGTAGCTAAACTTAACTGATGACAAGGAACAAGAGCTGGCACAATCTGTCAAGAGAACTTTAAAAATCTAAGTCAATTTAATTAGAATGAGCTATGGTACAGTGAAATAATTTTCTGGTCTTTTAGTGTGTCAGCAGATAAGTTTTGCACTGAAGTTCTCTGGTATTTTCACAGCAAGAAAATAATCCTAGAATATAGAATTTATATCCAGAGAAGCTTAAGTAAAGTTCCCTGGAGAACTATCAAACACTTGCAACTGTGTCATTCATAACAGGACTCTCTTGTTGTTTAGGCTTCTTGTACAATAAATTAAGAGCCACTGGAGAGTGTATTCTTTTGCTTGGTCAGCTTGGAGGTTTTCGTGACCTCTTGATTAGATGAATTCCTTTAGATCCCAAGTCAACAGAGGACACTTATACTACACACTTGAGAAGTCAACTACTTTTGAAACCCCCAAGGGGCAATGTGATGTATTTGCAGACTGTCCTATAACAATTTTTCTAAGAGTTGTATTGAAACACTTTGAAATGCAGCTGAAGCAATAACGGTAGTTCAGGACTGTATCATTCTTTCTCCAGGGCACTTGTGGACTTAATTTAGAATGGCAAGCCAGAATACAGTGATGTGTAGATGCTGATTGACAGAAGGTAAGTTGCCAGTGAGAAGCCTTGACGCTACTTATGTTTTCAGAATTAAAATGAAAAAACAGAGGCTTATACAGCAAACAGATACTACGTACATGAGCAACTTGAACAGTATGATTGCTTTGGTTGCTTAACCTGTAAAGGTTTTCTGCAACAATGGTAGACTACTGGGGAAAGATTAGACCTACAAAGATTTCTTCCCTGAAAGCTGAACAGATCTTTCCATATTTTTATCTGATCCATTAATTTACAGCTTCAACTGAGACTTGACACTACAGAAGTTTGTGGTACCTTTAATTTTGACTTCATTGGGCTTTCCACTGGGCAAGAAATGTTGAAGGTCATTGCTCTGAAGGACAAGAAGAGATGGAAGTAAGTGCTTCCCAGTCAAGTCTGAGACTTTAAAAATTTGCATTTGAAGAGTAATTCATATTGTTCTATTACTTTGCAACTAAAAATGCTTGAGTTCAGGACCTGAGAAAATACATATGTGATATCCTTTGTACAAACATTAGAAAGAGGTTGTTCCTTCAGCAAAACTTAATTCTTCCTCTGTGTTAGGTCTGCAAAGCTAGGGAAATTTAAATTTCATATTTAGCATTAAGAAATATACCCAGGAGGTACAACTTATTTGTCATTCAAATGAAAGGAAGTGGGAGAAAGTCTAGACAACAGGTTTCTTGACAGTTGAAATATTGTACTATTAGCAACATCTAAATAAATAATACATACTGTGGAAATGATACTGCAAATGACTATTGAAAGCATTTCAAACTGAGATAGTTGGGGAAGAAATGAAAACATTACAGAAATGATAAAAAGAGAAAAGCAGTAACCCAAGGGAGATTACTGAAAATAAAGACAGAGCCTTTACATATCCAATGGCAAACTTTTATGTGCTCACAGCATCCTCATTTATGGAAAAGGCCATGCACTTAAATATTTCTTCATTTTACCAGCTGGGTAACTGGGGGAAGGAGAAGGTTTTTATGATCTTTCACTCAAGATACACGTGTATAAGTAAACTCTGTGTCAATGTCAAACTTTTAACAAATTGAAATCTATTTTTCAGCAAGTCTATAATCCACAGTTAATTGCATTGGTTAATGTTCTATTCCACACGCTCATGATAAATTTCACTTCCATAACTATTCCCCTCATTGTAAATGACATGACATTTTTCTGTGAAAGTGGAAATTTTAGGGAGGCTTCTCTTCCCATTTATGTGAACTCTTATTTTTATCCTTAATAGCACTTTAAGTGAATACTGTAGACAATTCTGCCTCTCTGTCCAGCCTGCAGACAAAAGTAATACAACAATCCCCCTGCAGATTAACTTAGAGTAACTTCATGAGATGAATGAGGATCTTAGTTGGCAAAGAAACCAAATTAATAACTCCATCCAGGGAACTAAGGTGAAGGTCGTCGGTGGAGCAAAGTGATTACTGTGACATAATTAACACTAGTGAGAGATAAATCAATCTGTTTCATTTCCAGTGATGGGAAGGTCTTACTCTTTGTATCTATAAGCAAACAGATACACAAAATTAAGTCGGAGGCGGGGGTAGAAAAAGAGAATATATTGTTAGAAGGCAATTGCATTCATAAATGCTTCACGGATAGCATCTAATGAAGTCATGCAGGGAAAATGTTGTCACAGCTTTGCAAATTTGACCAGGAAATGTCCTACTTTGGACAGAAGTCTGTATTCAAAAGCAACAATGCATCTGCAGTTGCATTAAAAAACCATCTCTTGTTTAAGTAGGATGGGATAAATGTCATAAGAGGGCAATGTTTGGTTATCAACAGAAAAAAAATACTGTCACTGAAGTGTCTTAAGTCAGTTTTGAAAATGGGGGGAAAGCATGCTAATTATGCCTTCGCTAATATTTCTGCATTAGTTTGCTTGCTCAAATCAATGTTGTCTGAAAACCTAGTGAAGTAAATTGATGTTTAGAAAAAAAAAATCAATTAGAAAAGAACTTAACATGGTATATTTTTCTTTAATGATGATGGCAGGAGGTCAATCCAAGTTTAAATGGCCAAATTTTTTGTTTTTTTTTACACCAGTCATCACCATGACTCTGTGAAGTTGGCACTATGAGAAACAGGGTGGCAAATGAAAATGTATCCATCAAAACATCTTTCAGTCTAGAACTAAAAGTGTTCGTCATTCATTATTAGTAGCCAATCACTGGAAGAACAGTTCCCTATCATACCTTCCCACAGAATACTTTTCTGTATCAGTAAATATTGATGAGCTACGCTGGTGGGATGTATCTCTCTGTTCCCAGTAGAGAAAAGCGTGGTGACCCAGGAGGGTGCATGCTTGAGTGTGTGAGAGCCTGAAGTGCAATAGATGGAATACCAGTTCCCTCTCATACTGTGGCAGCCGTTGCCAGACAAAGGTTTTGAAAAGAGAATTTAAGAGGGTAAGGAAATTGGAAAAAGCAGGAGAGGGAGAGAGAGAGAAAGAGGGAGACAAACAGAGATATCTAGGAATGAAAATAGAAGTGGGTTTAGGGTATGCTATTGCATAGCAAAGGCTATGCAATGAAGAAGAGGAAGAGAACATCAAAACGTGAGAGAAAAAAACAAACCACAGATGTGAAAAAAATCACAGAAATAGAGAATGAGAGGTGCAATTTGGAGCAATAATAATTTTGCTGAATTTACAACCACCACCTCACCTTCCAGTCACTGATGGGAGGAAGAAAGAGGAAGAAAATCTCCAGGACTGGTATCTTGGTTTGGAAATAGGCAGAAGAGATTCATACTGGGAACAAAGGCTCCCTTCAGCTTCAGATGAGATCCACACTGACCACATACAATAATTCACTACTCATAAATCAAGCTAAGACAAATTCCTCCTTAGTATTTGAGGACAGCATTGCCCTCAAGGCTCAACCCTCTTTAGTTGCCCATCTGTCGATAAAAGGTGTCTTGACACCTTTCAGTCACACCTCCATCCTCTGTCAGCATTTTTACAGGCCTGGCTAAAACATAAATCCTCCTACACACTATTATACTTCATGTTTAGAACAGTTTGCATGTTGGTAACCCTGAAAATAAAAAGTAGTGTCTGTCATAAATGTATGTACAACTGGGACTAGAGCTATTAGTCTCAAAATGTTGGTTTGGTTTCCTTACCATCCCAGGAAACCTCTTTTTGCTATTACAGGTATCTTTTCTTGTTTCCTTCAGTCTGCATAATCATTCAATTACCATGCTGGGTATCTGGAAACTTCTGGTGAATTTGTCAACATAATACACTTGTCCATTAATTTTAAGCTGAGGACCAGAAATATGCAGAAGAAAGCAATATACCTATATCTGGAATAACTGATTATGTTCGTATCACAGTCATTGTATTATAGCATTAGTATTACTCTTTGCCTCCATAACTCACCAATCATGTAACCAAACCTACGTAATCATCAAATCTCAGAATTTTTTTGTGTTGTGATTGGTATTGCCATTCCAACGAAGGTATCAAAAATTTTTGAAAGGTAAGTAGACCTTTCACCACCCGGGAAGTGGACCTGAACCAGACCTGAATGCTGCTCAAACTAGGCTACTTAACAATTCAATTGCAAGTTTTGCAGCTTCACTAGAAACTGCATTCCTACTCTCTTATACCAAATTTATCCCTATTGTGTAGAGACCACATTTATGAAAACAGCTATTTGCCTGATGAGGTTGTATTAAGGAAAAGCCTTCCTCCAAAGTCAAGATATTTTAGAAAGTGTCAAACAGTTCAGCAATAATTGCATGTGCAGTGGTGGAGATGTAGGCATACAGTTTAATATAAATATCTGTTGGGATAGACAGCTGGCAAAGTGCCTTGGGAATTGTGGGTTTAGGATGTTAAATCTCTTATGAATTTAGGTCTAAAAATTCTGACAATGTTAGCAATGGCATGGATGAGTCCTTATTTTGCTGTAGCCTGTAGCTGCGAGGTGCTGAGGGCTCCTCAGTCTGACTTTAGTAAGTGTTGTTGATTCTGGGCATGCCCCAGGATCAGACCCACAACAATTTGACTCTAACTGCAAAATAGATTGTGTACTCACAGCTGTCTGATACCTCTAATATGTCCATTCCTTTCTCTGTTCTCTGGGAAAGTCTGCAAGAAAATTAGAGCTACAGATAATGGCACAAGAAAATTAGAGCTACAGATAATGGCAAAGCACTTTAACTGAAAAGCCCCAAAGCGTAAGGACCTTTTCCCCAGATGAACAAGGCTAAAGTTAGACAGCTACTGTCTTTCACTGACTTCTGTGTACACTCAGCCTTACCATTCTTTACCTCATTCACATGAACATATCTCAAAGCACAGCCAGTGTACTATGACATTTAAAAAAATGCCTATTTACACAGAATGTCATTGCCTGAATGGAATCCTGTGTCCATTCTTAAAGATACAGCAGACACCTGACAGCATGAGGCAACTTAAAGAACTGGTGTTTTAATTTTTCATCCTGCAACTATTTGCTAAATATTGGAATGGGCCTACTGACCTCCCTGGACCACTCACCTGAATAATGAGTTCAGTCTGCAGGTATTTTAGAAAAACCCAACATCTGTGAACTTTGTATACTTTCCTAATAATGTTTTACTGGGAAAGAATAAAAACTTTCAAAATAACCAGAAATATTTCTACTCTCTCCCCACCCCCGTATTATCTCATTTTTCTTTGTAAAGGCAGAGTGTTTCATTTTCTTGAAATTGTTCTCTTTAGAAGTGTAGCACATTTCTTGGGAAATAAAAAAAATAAGGTTAGCTAAAGGAATAGCAATTTGTCTGTGGCATTTCAGCAAATGTGGCAGTTTTCTCCTGTGCCACCAGTTTATTTCAGTTGTGGGAATACAACCAACCAATACATTTCTGAAGCATGAGTGAAAAAAAAGCCCATAAAACAAAATCCATCTGTAAGCACAGAATCAATCAGTGCTGCTGTTGTCAAAAAAGGCAGATTTTTCTCATAGTTAGAGAAAGTGTGTCAGATTAGTACAGATCCAGAAGTTAAGTGTGCTAAAGGTAAAATCCAAGATCAATGTGATTATTTTTATGGAAGTTTAACACATACTATGAAGAAAGCTTTTCACAGAACAGTTTAATTAAATGAATTAACTCCGAGATGAAACACAGGTACATATGTGACACTATCATGTTAATGAAGGAGATGGATTCTTTCCTTGCACCTGGTATTTTGCTGAAAGATGGTGATTTCTGAGTGAGCTATCACTTCTTGTAAACAACTGCATATCATGTGGTGGTTTCATAGGTCATATAGACTCATCCTATCCCCGAACAGAGACATACTACCTTGCATGCTTAGACGGTATAAGGCTGAGGATGAGTAGTTGTTAATTGTCACTAATCTGTGCATTGATTTTGTTGTAAGAAGGTATTGGCCTTACCAGAGCTACTTTTCTAGAGTCTAAAACACTGAAGGTGAGATTCAGGTGCCTAAAAACAGGCTTCTTCTACCATGTGAGGTGCTCTGCTGTGTGACCTGGGATCTTCCCAGGTCAGTCTTCATCTGACTGACCTATCTTCCTCCTCCTGCTTCATCCTTCTGGCATTCAGTGCTCTCTACAGGAGTGGGCTCAAATCCTCTTTCAAAAAGTGTAGTACAGGTGGCACCTAAGTGGAACTAATAAATACCCAAGAAAAAATTGCAATAACCACACAAAAATTCACTCTTTAGCCACTGCTTTTTTTGTTCTCTCTTCCATCTCTATGTTCTTTGGTAAATCTGCAATCTGCTAGTATTGTAAACATGAAGATGTTAATTATTATCATTTGTGTGCTGACTCTTTGTGGAGACACAAAGTCTGAGTGCCATCCAGAAGTTCTCCATCAGTATCCAGACCTGTTTTGGCTGATGTCAATAAGGAACCTATAGAAATGCTACAGGCTTAAGAGGACAACTCCCCAGCTCCTATATGAATACTCTCCATGCTACTGCACTGGATCCCAACCTGCTCAGCTTGCAGTTTCTCAAGTTTCCCATTACTCATGCACTGTTTTTCATTTTCTATGTTTTGTGGGGGTTTTTTGCACACTTCCTGGGCACAGGCAATTTTGATCACTTCTTCAGGGAAATGAAATACTGGAGCATGTGAGTTCCTGAGTTCCCTGCCCTAGGCCAGCATAGTCCTTTCTTATTGACATCTTCAAGTTCAATGTTACCTTCAACTTACGGGCACTCTCAGTCCATTGGATACATCTTTAAGGGCACTTCAAATCTAGAGTCAATAACATATGTGCGCACACATAGCCAGTAGGGTGGAAAATGAATTTGCTGGTAATAATGTTTAAATACAGCTAGTCTTCCAAGGTTCCAGATAGCTGCTGGCTTGTCTGGCCCAAATTATGCAGGTTATCTCTCTATCCTCCCCAGTCACTCAGAAAGCCAAGGAATCCAACTCCCCCTGCAGTAGCCTTTTCAAAGCAACTTCCACGTGTCAGCCAGAGTTCATAAATTGTGTGTAGTTGGAACACCCCGATCATCAGATTTCATGCCCCCTTAGGCTGATATCCTCAAGGAAGGTGTGCACGGATACCAACCTACCTTATCATGCCTGCTGCAGCAGAATCTGTGTTCCACCACAGGAGATGGCTGTCTTTGCCTCACTTCACTCTTGTGCAGTACAAAAAGCAGTATAGCCACATCCAGACCACATAGACTGCTGCAGGTAGGCTTTTTCTCCTTTCTTGTATGGCTGCTTATCCCGAAGCAAAATCCTGCTCTGTCTTTCCTCAGTGGGCTCATTGTTTGTGGAAAATGTTAAGCAGAATATTTGCTCTTAGGAACCTAAATTTGGCTTTCTGAAGTGCCTTATATTAAGCCTTGTCGCACCTCTGGAGGTGCTGAGCACCCAGGAGAGTACCATATTCTTCTTATGCCCAGCTAGTATCAGTATCACAGTACTTCTTCAGTACTGTGGACTTATCTAGAGAAGAAGGAAGAAAGGATCAAGCATATATAATATTTAAAATTTGCAACATATTCAATTATATTTCTGAGGATTTATCATTGTTTTCTAAATGCTCTTATTATCTGATCTTTCTAGGCCTTTTATTCTTCGGCGGACTCACATCTGACAAAAACAACCCTACACATGAATTCTTTGAACAAAAATATAACCTCTCAGTTAAGTGTTTAGCAACACCGTGAATTTAAACCAAATCTTTAAAAAAATGCCTTGAGCATGAACAGGAATAGTTGGGGGAATTAACTGAAAACAAAAGGAGCAAACTGATTTAGTAGTATTTTGTCCTACTGCTATACTTCTCTCAAATTCATAGATTCCTTGCTGATGTTAACAGCACTAATTCCATTTTTTCCATTTTTAGCTAAAGATCTACTCCAAATGTTTTGACTGTGTGTATGTTCTCTTCATACAAGGAGCAACTTTGAGCTCTTTTACCTAGGACTGAGTAAGCGATAAAGGAGGACATTTCCTACAATGCCCTATTTGTGTAGCTGGGATAATCTCAAGTGTTCTCAGGCTTTCAAGGTTTTCAGACACCAAGTAGAATGTATTTAGATTTGTACTTATTCAAAAATCAAAATGCCCTTAAGTAGTAATGGCTTAATTTATATTTCCTAGGCTAAAAAATGTTAGAGTGGGATTTTCTGAGCTGAGTAAACCTTTATCAGCTGTTCTTATGCTTTTGGCATTCTTTCTCCTCATCCCTTTCCCTCAGGGATACAATAAAAATAGCTAACGTTAATTTTCTTCCCCAGTTTTAGTATCCACTGCTTCTGTTTGACTTTTATCTGGCAAACCAGCTGCCATGGCAGCCAGTGTAGGATTTTGATGCCTGCTAGCTCTTTTTTTGGAGGCTGCTAATCATGCTCTCTCCCTTGCTGTAGGTTTCATCTGATGACCTTGTGCTACTGTGGGTTGTGTCCTGACTAACAGTACAAGGCTTGGTTCAAAGACAAAGGCTTCTCTTCCATTGGGACAACTATTCACCAAGGCATGACAAGATGCAATTATCGCTCCAGTAGTGCTGAGATAGACCCTGGTTCCCTCAGCTACCCTCACCTCCTCCTGGTATTCCTTCCGCTCAGCTCTTTGCAGTGTGCCAGGGTATTATGAGGCAGAGGCAGCACAGCTAATCTGTTATGGCCCAGAAAAGTTTTTTATGCCTAAGAATGAAGTGGGGAGTCACAGAATATTAGCAGACATCAGCCTGGATTTGTGTTCTGCAACAAAGCCAGCCTAGGATGTCAGGTTATTTGTATGAAATTTATTTGTACTTTGCCTAAAAAGAACAGGTGTTGTTTGACATGACCCTAATCTTGTCTATGTTGTCTTCTTTTTTCAATGACCACTTTCTCAACCAGATTACATTCATGTTGGCTGTGCACATCCTTCTATGTCTGGGAGCATGACTGAGCTTCTGGGCATAGGTGCAAATCTAGGCAACATCCTCTTCCTCCATGCTCTACTTTCTGCACAAAGATGAGCACATGGACAGAAGCTGCAGCATTGCCTACATGGTAGATAACTTCTCCTCCAAGTACAACCACTGCATGAACATGCCAATTACTTTTCTGCCCCCCAAGTTACATGTACTCTGCTCTCCTTGGTTTACTGACCTCCACTTGGGTGATATGGTGGGTAATGCTCTGTGCATAATCCAGGTCTTTGTGTTGTTTTCATGTGAGCTTAGCCTCAGACTGAAATGAGGAGTTCTGTCCCTTTTCCCTTTTCAGTTTACCTTTTCTCCTTCTTCATGCTGTTAGCCACATTATCTTTGATAAGAACTGGGATAAGGAGCAACCCTTCACACAAAAGTGAACAGTAAAATCCTGATTTTCCTTTCTCTAGGAAACAGAAAAATTAACACCGAGGAGGTTGTAGATTGTTTCTTTCTGATAATCTAAAGGAACCTCCCTGGGATGTTTCAAATCCGGTTTCTTGTAGAGGTACTTCATTTTCTGATAGTGAAATACATTGTTCCTTGCTGATTAAACTTGTATAGGGCAATGTTTAACATAAACTCAATTTTATAGGCATTTGTGACTGCAGATACTTGCAAAGCAGTACACTAACTCAGAGGCATACTCATGTATGATTTTACAATAGGCTGTGCTGGGCTAATGTTTCCCTGTTGCTGAAAAGGAGAATCTGACACCCCTTCCCACACGCTGCCCCTTCCTTATCCAGTTCTGTGCTCACACAGTTGTACTTGGAGTAAACCCCTTCTGATCACTGTCTCAGAGATATATCACCCACATTATATACTGAGCAAATTTTCTGCCATTTAATGTGTTGAACCTCTTTTTGTGCACTTAGATGAGACCCAGCTCTGGCTCAAGATATGCCACAAAAATCAAAGCTGAGATAAGGAGGTGTAAGGGGACAACCAGAATGTCCCTTTTGGCAAAGGCAAGCTGATAATTCGTCTCATGCCATATCGTGAAACCATGCACTATTAGGCACATCTCAGACACTTTAGTGATTGCCCCACAGTTACGGTACTCAGGTCTGGAAGGCATCAGCTCAACAACACATTTCAGCACTTTCAAAGCAAATGGTACAAGCCACATTTTCTGCTTTCTTTTCCTGTCACACTTATGTGTTTGTTCTCCATCAAGCATAGCAGCAACACATACACATGCTTGTAAGCCACCACTACAACCACCCAGAGCCAGGAGAGGGAAACAGTCTCCTTTAGATCACTTAGGACTTACTGCCACAACACCTTGATGGGTATAGAGAGGCAGCCTAATCAGACCTGCTGCCAGATCAAATGTAGTGCTAGTACAAGTGCTGTAATGACCGTGAATGAAATTTTCCAGTACATTCAAAACACACAGAGTGGTAAAGAAAACCAAGCTGTATGATGACTTCCTGGCAGATCAAAGCATGGGGAGATAAAGACTCGTTGAAAAAATACTGGACTCAGCAGCCACCACTTTTACACTCACCTCACTTATTTGTGCTGCTGTTTCTGCATGTTTCGCAGGGGCGTTTTGCTAGCTACCATCTCCCCAAAGACAGCTCTTCCCTCGGTATTAGTTTAGTACTTACTTTCCTAAGTCCTTCTTTTTTACTTCTTGGTGTTTTAATATGTCCGCTCAACGACAATTATTATGCAAACTGTTTTTTGTCTCCTCAGATTTCAATAGGCAGTGGGGGCCATTACAATTCCCCAAATGCAAATAAGAAAGTGTAAAGACAGTTTAAGATTTTCTTTAAGTAATTTGTGAGCTACCACTTGGGTTCCCTAACTCAACTTTGGGTTTTTGTAGCAGAAACAGTCAGTTTTGCATATGCTGAGGGCCTGTGCAGTGTCAGACTTCATCTGTCTTTCCTTCAGTCTGCAAGGTCAGGCAATGTGGGGATAGAAGCCCTCCGCTATGGGACAGTGAGTGAGACTGAGCTTCTGAAAGGATATAAAATCTTCATTACTGTAAACACCTCAAACAACCCCACAATTGAGCATATTTTCAACTCAATAGCTCAGGTTTTATTGAAGTACATCAAGATTAATTTCTTTGTTTTCTTTTAAACACAGAAAAAAAACAAATACAAAGGCTTTATAGTTTTCTCCCTTCCTACCTGTGGTGGAGGAAAAATGTTTTCCCTCTGGAGTTATAAAATGGTAACCCCAAGGGGGTGGTGACCCTTGGGTTGAACCAATGAGCGCTCCTGCAAAATATAAACATATCAACAACCAGACTGGAAAAGAAGGGGATGTTGTAGTTGTTTTTGGAGAGGTGGCCATGTTCTAAGGCCACAAGGAGAAGGGGCCCAGAGCCCCACTGGGGGCTGCCACCCCCCCCAGCCCCAGCTGGGGGGCTACAGGGACTTGGAACAGTGTTAGACTGGGCTAAGTATCTGTAGCTAAGAACTGGGGGATGTTTCTCCACTGTAAGCAGCAGCAGAAGCAGCGACAGAAACAGCAGTGAATGGAGGCTATGGCTGAAAGCCAAGAGATAAGAACTGAAGAAGCAGCAAACCAAGCACGCAGCTAAGCAGAGAGACACAGAGTTGCCTGAAGAGAGAGAGAGTTTGGGTAAGAATTGAAACAAACTCCCCAAACTCCTTGGAGACCTCTCCTAGAGAGGAGGGGTGGTGGACTCCCACTTGAGAGGAGTCCTAAAATGCAGCACCAGGGAGACAGAGAAGAGCTAAGAAGCTCAGGTGCCCTGGAAAGCTGGACCGGGATGGCCAGAAGGAATGTGGAGGGGGGCTTTGCCCCCCTGCTGCTGCTGCTAAGCTAGCAGCCTGATGACAGAGCATGGGAGCTCTGCAAGGGAGTTTGAATCCCCTGAGGATAGGGATCGTCACAAAGACTCCTGCACTTTGTGAATATGACCTGATGAAGTGACCTTTGTCCTGGTGAATGCAGCCCGTGGAAGAGAAAGACCCTCGCTTGGAGTCGAAGGACTGAGAGGGGCTTGGAGACCCCCCTCGTGTGTAATGAAATGAGATCCAGCTACAGCTGCTGCATGGAGGAAGGGAGACTACTGCCCTAGAGAGACTGCTGCTCTGAGAGTGGAAAGGATCTTTCCTTTTCCCTTCTGGACTTTTATTGAAGGGAGAAGAGATTGATTCATTGTAAATACTGATTTATTATAGGAGAGATAGTTAAGATTGTATATGATGTATTATAACATTTATTTGTACAGTGTTTGTAATATAATTCCCTTTCCCCCCATATTGAGTCTCGTGTTTGTGTCTGGAAAACCCATTTCACACTGCTCTGAGTTGTGGGAGGGGGCTTGGACTCGAGAATTGGATTTTGGGACTCTCAAACTATGACACTACCTTATCCTGGATTGCAAAATATTATGCAATCCTAATTAGTTAATAAATACTACTGTGAATTACATCGCAGTTGACACAAGCAATGTATTTTTGTTGATACATAATTCCAAAAAATATGTTTTGCGATTAACTTCTTCTATTTAAGGAGAAACAGCTTATTCAGACTAATGCATTCAAAATTCCAGTGGCCTGGAAACCTTGAAGGTAATATAGTTTGATCTTGAGGTTTGGGTTCTGTAATGACATTGCAGAAGTTCCTGCTGATTCTGTGCAACTTAAAAACCCACAAGTCAATATTTACAGGTTCAAAATCTGTATGAGTCAGACAGCATTTGTGGGTTTTTTACGTACTATACTGGAGTTACAGCACTAGCTTGATTAATTTCGTGTTGCAAACTAAAGTTAGTATGGATGCAAATCAATAGTAACTACATTGAAATTAGTTTACCTGAATGTAAATGAGAATAGAATATAGCTATTACAATAAAAAGTCTGCTACACACTTCCATGAGTTTTCCATGAATCAAGGAATTGTTTCCTTTAATCAGTGGAGTAAAATCTTGCGCCTGTGACATTAAGATGTACATACCTAATTCTTGCAGTCTAGCACACATAAAAATCACTGTCTGAAAGATAGGCTATGTTTGTATCTTTGCAATATAAAATGATTAGAATTTTGTGAGAAAGGAGGGAGAGGCGATAGTTATGTCTTCAGAAATCAGTTTTATCTAAACTAGTGTGGTGTCACTCACAGGGCAGAGGTTGTTTGCATGTATGAATTACGAGTTTTCGTATCTCAGATCATTCAGCTTTCTAATAGTTGTAAAATTGATATTCGCCTGTGCTAATAATACTGACACTGGGATAATTTTGGTATCATTATAACACATGCACTGATTCCTTAGTGTAGTATTTCTGGTCACTCAGTCATGTGTGAAGAGAGTTAGAAAATGAAGAGACAGAGTTAAAAACATCATTAGGACTACCTAGCACCAGCCAGTACCCACTCCACACTGACTGCCAAAGGATACAGTAAGCCATATTAGATAAGTCTTACTATTTTCAGACAGTAAGCAAGATACCAGTGTACAAAACTTGTAGTTGATATTGATGGAGAGTAGCATCCACACAAGAAACAGTATACTCCCAGTATATTGCCCTCATCCTCTAGTATATTAAATGCCCTTTTCAGTCAAGAGGTGTATTTCAAGAAAAATCTTGCACATCACAGAGAAAATGAGAGCTGTTTCTTTAAGAAACTGCTGCTACTGGAGGTTAATGGCTTTACTATTACTCATTAAAAGTTAAGTATAGTTATTGACAGGCAAACCGCAGAAATTGGTTTGTGTCAATGAAGAATGGCAAATAGATACATGTACCAGGGAAAGAGCCCTGGAGGAAAAGTTCTTTGCGCAGTAAAATTAGATTCACAGGTCACAGATGATTTGTTAGTTCTTTCCAAGTTGTAGAGCTGTAATTTATGAGAGAACTCTCCAGAACTGTTTACCTGCATTACAAAAAAGAATCTTTTTTATTAAAGTGTAAGTTGCATGTCCTTTCAAGTGACAACCCACAGATCTGACTGAATTAACATCACCCCCTAAGAACAGAGCCCTCCTATCATTCTAAAAGTAATAGGCATTCTTTGAACCCTTTTTCTCCGTTCTTTTCTGTGAAGTCTTCTTTTAGCAAGCCCAGATGGAGGAATAGCTAAAGGGCTGGATAGTTTGCTTTTAATGCAAAAAGATGTCAAATGTCAGCTGTTCAGGTTGCCCTCATGATGTAAACACATTTCCACTGCCTATTTGTAATTTCTAGAAACAAGCTTTTAAAAAACAGCACTAGTACTGCTTGCAAGGCAGGGAAGCTCTACCTAAGACAGATACCTGCAGCTCTTCCTCAAGCCATGTTCTACCCTGCTGTGGTGTTACAGACATGCCAGCTGTGGGAGTGTAGCAAGGAGGTTTAAGACCCTCATGGTCCTGCAGTAGGGGTGTTTGTGATAGGAAAGAAGGTACTGATGGGAAGCCCCAATAGTGCTGAAACAGCAGCTCTGACCTTGGGAACAGTTTTCTGGCAATCCAAGCAGTGAAGCTCAACAATCTCCCGGCTAACCTCTCCAGGGGCCAAATAGAGAGAAGAAGTGAACTTCCACAACAAGTTATGCTAACAATGGGGTGTTGTAATGTGTGGGCTATAGCCACTAATAGTTCCTGCTTTTTATACCACGAAAACAAGTTCTTGACAGTCACGGCTGCTACTGCCCATGCCCTCCAATGACTATAGGTGCCTTCTGAGCCCATCTGCACTGGGGCTTCTTTAGGAACAAAATGTGCCAGACAGGGTTGGTCTTCAGTTTAAACACAAGTTTGTATTTACCACCCACTGTCTCAACTACTCTGAGCAGGAGGAAGGCAGGAGCAATGAGGTACAGAAATATCAATCTTTTCAAGATTTCTTCTGCTACTGAGACAACTCAAAGACTCAGAAAGAGCTTCTGTCTGAACACTTCATATTTTATGACTTTCTAATAGACTTGTCAAGGCCCTAACAATATTTGTCTCTGATTAAGAGTAATTAAATACTAAGTACATGTTTTGCAGATTAACAACTGGACAGCTGTGTGTGAAAATATCCCCTGCCAAATGTTAGCAGACTGCACAAGGGTGTCATGGAGTGTTGCAGAGTGCTAATGAATAAGGCAACTAATAAGGCAACTCTCAACTGTGACTACTTTTTTAATAGGCTTCTATTAATTATTTACTCTTTTTTTCTCCCCATTTCAGTCTTTGTTACAAGGTCTCCTCATGCCTCTGAATGGTGATACCAAACAACAGTCCTTTAAGTCATTGTCACATTGGGGCTCTGCTGAGCTGGCTCCCAGATGTTCCCTGCATTGCTCATGGGGACAAAAACATTCATATGTCATGCTTAATTTTTTTCATCCTTTTTTTCATCTGGTTTACCTATGACCCTGTGGTTATTGGAGTTGTACCAAGATCTGGGTAAATCCACTGCTATCTTGGGAACAGAATTGAAGGAAATTGATGATTTTCCCCCTAGTCATTACTTTTGATATCGTGTTGTGTGTAGGTGGATGTATGGGTGACCATGTGTAAGAAAGACAGA